>NW_019416230.1:0-18895 GCF_000390285.2 Anoplophora glabripennis | reverse complement strand
CTAGAGGTGTTAAATCAGGCGAACGCGGAGGCCACTCGATTGTTCCGCGATGCCCGATCCACCGGCCAGTAAACATAAATCAAATCGACCCGGGAATGTTTTAACGAAGTGTAGACTGCGTTTACACACGCTTAGGACAATGCCAAATGGTACAGGGTGGGCAATTCGAACAATTTCGCTAGACTTACACAAAGATTAGTGTAATTTTACTCGTTTGAAATGTAATTTTGTCAACTTTGTCCTTTTCGGAGCCATTAATAATTCTAAAAAAAATTGTTATGTAAGACATCGAAATTTTCACACCGTTGTTCAGATAAAAAAAAAATTATGTCATCGCTGCCGTAAGTGGATTATCGAAAAACAAATGTTTCCACATAACAAGGTGCCCTGAATCAAATAAAAATCGACGGGTCTCACCGTTTTTCGAAAAATAATTGTTTAACGAAAATATGAATTTTATGCAGAACTTTTTTACCACGCTGTATATGTATTTAGTAGTTTTTCACTTGTACAAACTTGTACTTGTACAAGATGTTCATCGGGGACTTCTTGTATGCCTGATTCTTTGAAAAACCTAAGAATTGGTTTTAATGTAATGCTTGAAATATTCGATATATTTACTTTTGTCAAGTGTCAAATGTAATAATCTCAGTATTAAAGATTATCTTGTGTAGGTTGGTTTACTTTTATTAGTATCTGAATAATGCACTATTCTATTCCACTAACTTACCAATACGAGATTTTAGGAATGTAAATTATGGGGCAGTTATACATAGTTCATAAATAAAATTTAATACATTAAGTAAAATAAAATATTGCTCATTCTCGAAACACAATGGGCGCACTCAAAAATTACTGTAAAAAATTTTAAGTACGTCGCAAGCAGATGTTAAAAGTAAATGTTGTATAACTTAAATTGATGTGTGTTCAACAAAGGCGCGGTTATAAGTAAATGTGTACAAATAGCTTTAAATTAGTACCGAAATCATTGACATTCAAGAATGTTAATGCAGTTTTACAATAAAATATATTCGGAGGCAACGGCGTAAATTTATGCGCGAGTTTTTTATATTTGTGCAGCAGTTTCTTCATAAATTCCTCGTTCACATAAAATGGAAACGAGATATTCAATCATAAGGTGAGTGCCCATAAAACTGAAAATAAACTAAGTACGATATTAACACACTCAAAACAATATAATTTTTATTTTTTAAATAACAGAAATTGAAATAAATAAATCTCTAGAAAACTACTAACGCTATTACTTGTGTATACAGAAGGATTTAATGGTAGGTAAAATGTATTAATAACAAGCATTTATAAAAATCAAAACCATTGAAACTTGAAAACGGTATAAAACTAATAATAATAAATTATGAAAATTTATTGAGAACCTCTGAAACCGTTCCTTAACTTCATACTACATAAAATAGTTGTGACCATAATTGACGTATTGTCCGATTTTTTTGTACCATTCTTTTGTAATAAACAATCAACTTTGTGATGATTATATTAGTGAACAAAGTGAAGTCGTTTGTTTTTATGTGGTCTTAGTTTTAACTGTGCCTTTTGTGAAAAAATAGTGTGTACTAATACGAAAAAATAACCATACTAAAATGACTAATCCATGCAGTAACAAAAAATTAATGGACATGGTGGTAACAGATGGAAAAGCTAATACGTAAAGTCTGGATCTGCAAACAGGCACGCACCGATACAAACCAAAGCAGAAACATCGTGGACACAGCAGTTCCAAAATAGTTTTCATCGTATCAATGTGGTAAGTCAGTAGGTATTAGAAATACATCAGAGTGTACCATTGAAAACTCTGCACTCGTCTTATTTCGAACTACGTTCGAAAATATTAAAATTGCCGCGACACGTCTATTTTGTTTTCGAGGGGGACACATTTTAGCGTTAAATACAGACTCGCCAGAACAACCCCCTTCACGGGGGCGCATTCAACTTTAGAATCTTAAATGGCACTCTAGGTCGAGTGACACCTCATTCGAAAGTGCTTTTAATTCTGGTTGTCACCATGTAATTGTTTTTCAATTTTAGTTCATCTGTTGTTGAAAAAAAATTACTTATGCTTAGAAATAAAAGACAATTTTGAATTAATTATTTAATTAATTGTTCAAAATGCCAAAGGGAAAACTATAAAAAGTTTCAATTTATTTTCACTCTAAAAACTGTTTACAAATAAAAGGTATTATTAAAAGTACTTTCGAATGAGGTGTCACTCGACCTAGAGTGCCATTTAAGATTCTAAAGTTGAATACGCCCCCGCGAAGGGGGTTGTTCTGGGGAGTCTGTATATTTAACGCTAAAATGTGTCGTCGTCGTCGTCGTCGTCGTCGTCCCCCCCCCCCCCCGAAACCCCGAAAACCAAATAAACGTGTCGCGGCAATTTTAATATTTTGGAACATAGTTCAAAATAAATCGGGTGCAAAGTTTTCAATAGGACACCCTGTATATACAGGGTGTTTGTATTTTAGCAGGTGGTTGCCGAAGTTATTTTGTGAAAAAAAGTTCATATAAACGTAGGTTGAAATATGCTTCGTTTTCGAGATACAAAGTGTTTAAATTTAAATTTTTTATTTATTTTTATTTATTATTTCAGTTTTAAAGATATTGGCTGGGAATTTGAAAAACGCTTTGGAAGGATAAATGTGCATTTTTTTGCGTGATCCCCGATATTTCTATTTACATCTTTAAATAAAAGATTAACAAAACCTACAATAAAATATATTCTTTTTTTTTCCTCAAACACGGTGAATCCTACCAAAAAAATTGAAGAAACGAATTTCATTCAGAATTGATGGCGGATTTTTTTTAAAAAACATCAAAACGGGAAAAGTCAGTGCAGTACCATTTTTTTTTATTAAAAGTTTGTACCGTCCTCGCATGAGCACCACTGGTGCAAACCCAAAAAAAGCACATTTATTCCTCCGAAGCGTTTTTCAAATTTCGAGTAAATATCTTTAAAACTGAAATAATTAATAAAAATAAATAAAAAAAATAAAATTTAGACACTATACCTGTCTCGAAAACAAAGCATATTTCGACCTATGTTTATACGAACTTTTTTTCATAAAATAACTTGGCAACCACACCTTCGAATTTTTCGCATTTATTTACAAACACCCTGTATACCTGTGTAAAAAAGTTCGTATATAAACGTATTATACGAACTTTTTTTCATAAAATAACTTCGGCAACCACTCCTTCAAATTTTTCGCATTTATTTACAAACACCCTATGTACCTCAATAAGTGTATCCTCTCTAAATTTATAGATACAACAGATAGAACAGAACAATAGAGTAGGTGTTTTCTGTGCAATGTTATATATACCTCATATTCATCGTTCGACAATCAAACAGAGAATGAGCTTTGGTGCTAGTATAGCAACGTTGCCATTGCGCATCTGAAAGTTGCGGACAAGATCAATTTGGTTAAGCTGTAACTCTGTGCTGGTCAGCGCTTTAGTCCGCACAATGGCTGTTTCTCACAATATTATTATATAAAAACAGATTTACAATTAATTAACAATGTAATATATATTAACTGCTTTCAATATTTCAAAGTACATGAGTACTTATGATTTTATGACTTTTTTGTCACAGAATATCACTTCTAATAAATAATAAAGGTGTGTTTCTATGACTAGTCCAAATTAAGCATAGACTACTCATGTGGACTAATATGTCTAAAATACGTATTTCACAGACCAAACTGACTAGACCAGAGGTGTGAAGTCCGCTTTAGCTATGCCGCTTTAAATTTAATCAAGCGGTAAATATAGGCAAAACGAGGCACTATAAAAAATGAATCATAAAAAGACTACAAATTTTTCTAAGTTTTTCTACACTGAAAAAAGACGTACCTATCTTACTTTGCCACAAAATATTTTTCCAGTTTTTTCACAAATTTATCGTTCATAAAGAACACGAAATACAATTTTCAATAATTTTTAATATTACAAAAACTTGACTGCAAACTACAAAATTGCTATCAAAGATTAATTTACAACCGAGAATCTAAAGTAAGTTTTAAATAAACTGAAGTTTAATAAAGAATGCTTGCTGAGCGCCAGCTATTTTATAATGATAATTAAAATCATGAACCGGTGTTATGGACTATATCCTCTAACTAGACAAACTCGACTGTTAGTTTAATAAATATCGTTTCAGTTTTACATCAAACGATAAAAGGGCTTTTTATATTTTGTCAAACAGAATATTATCCTCTGTTTGTTTAGTATAATTTGAGCTGTTTCCGATTACAATGTTTGTTGGCATAAGTGAGACATATCATTCGGGTAAAATATCTATTTTAATAATGTTTATTTCAATTATTTTAATTAAAAACCCGAATAACCGTTTCAGTTTTGTTAATTCGAACAATCTAGTAGGTTTACTGTTTTCGAAAATATGTGTGCGAGAAATAACGACATGGATTAATGTATATTCACATTATAAAGTGATTTAAATATAAATGTAAAAATCGAAATTAAAACCGTATTGTATATTCTGCTCTACGGTAAGTGATAAGCAAAGGGGGAGGGTCAATTAGGTCGGTTTTCGGCCCCCTTCATTTTTGGCCAAAAAAAAAAAGAAATAATTTTTTTATTATTATTATTTATATCCAATAACTAATCGATTCCACCCCAAATGGGAGCTCACCTCTCCTTCCTAGTCAGGATCAAGGTCAATTAAAGGTCATATTGAGAAGTGCATTGAATCAAAGAATCTCGGAGTTCAGGTTTTTTGGGTCGCTGAGTGCGAATGGGAGGTTAGTTTTCTGTATCAGGCTATTTTAAGGTTGTTTCATGGTCAAATCGAGAAAAAGCCAAGCAATTAAGTCCATCCACCTGTTATACAGAATTTTGAGTTCACTGTGTTAGAATACGAGGTTAGTTTGTCTATATCAAGTCATTTAAAGGTCGTCCCAAGGTTATTTCAAGGTCAAATTGATAAAACCGAGCAATTAAGGCTGAATATCTCTTATATAGGTTTTTGGAATAGCTGAGTTCGAATCGAAGGTCAGTTTGTCTGCATCAGGTCATTTGAGAGTTATTTCAAGGTCATTTAAAAGTCAAACCCGAGGGGTGTTTCGCCGAGGTATTTTGGTGTACATATTGCAGGTAGTTCGAGACATATTCTCGAATGCTGAGGCATTTTGAGACATTTGGAGTCATTCTGTGGTATTTCGGGGCATTTTGAGGCATTTTCTGGAATTTAGAGGAATTTTGGTGCATTTTCGAGGCATTTTGAAGGAAGTTTTGTATTGTGCGCATGCGCGTAATAGTTTGTTCACGAGGTGCTCGATGAAATGCATTTTATCATTCGACATCAGGGCGTCAGGGTAATTGTACGTTAGTACCTTAGTGGCATTTCCTTGATTCAAATCAAGAAACAGGTAAGTAAGTAATCATTTATTTAATTTATAATGGGTAACTAATTTCAACATGAATGGCTGTGGCGAAGAAATTGATTTGTTTGAGGAATACGTACGTATTAAAAGTTTTTTTAACTGAATTTAAGTGTATACTAAATAAAAAATAATGTTTTCAAAAAGTTTACCTTTATGTCATTGCTCATTAGTTTACATATTTACATACCTATGTAAAACAATTCATTTTTCCATTTTTATTATTTTTTAAATATTTTATTTTGTAATGGCAAGTTATTGTCTAAAAGAATTATTCTATCACCGTATCAAGAAAAAATAAAAGAGCTGCAGATTGGTTAAAATAGTTTTTATTGAAACAATATGAATTACATATTTACAATGTATATCAAGATATATAGTTATTCAAATGCCTGATTTAGAAACTACGCATTTTTCGTTTTTAAAAAAGCAAATTAATTCGATAAAAGAGAAATTATTATTTATCCATAGTTTTAAAGTTGGCTATCTTTCTCACCAATTTCTGATTTCCCTTATTTTTTATTCACCGTCACTGATACAAGTACTTTTGTACTGCATTCCATATTTATTTACCTAAAAATAATTATTTTTATCCCTAAATAATTTTAAAAACTAAATCTACTTCTTTTGAAAACTCTTACAATTCTCTTTACAACAGACTTCAAATTTTATAATTCCGCCCAATATTTATTAAGAATTTTGATTTTAAAGTGGAAACTTATGTACAAACAATTAGTAGTAACGGTAAAAATGTCAGTCATTCGAGTCAAGTACGCCGATGGTATAAATTTAGTATCACTTTCGTAAAAAAACACAATTGTAAAAAACAAAAATGAATGCTATACACACACAATGAACGGAAAATTAGTGGATTCCAAATTATTTTCTAGTATTATTTGGAAGCGTTTATTTAATTGTGTATTTGAGAAAAAATCATTTTGCTTTACTTTATGAACAGTAAATGTGCGAATAGAACAGCTTAGCTATTTAATGAATAGCATCAAGATCGACATGTCAGGAGGAAGTATGTTCTAGATCTAGAGTGAGTAAAAAAATTTCAAGAGACAGGGAACGCAGCCAATAAAAATCGAGAAATTGAAAAACCTATAATTAATGAAGCTAGTGAAGTTGCAGTTTTGGGACAAGTGCATCTTGTTCCTACATTAAGTACGAGACAGCTGGCATATGTGTCGAACTAGCATACAAACCATTTTGAAGAAGAATAAATTACATCCATACAAAATACGTTTAGTCCAGGAACTTCATGAGGATGATTATGACCGCCGTTTGCAATCTTGCGAAATAATGAGCGAGCGAGCGGGAAACGATCCACAGTTCCTTTTTAATATCTGTTTTTCTGATGATTGCAGTTTTTTCTTGAACGGGACGGTAAATCGTCACAATTAGGGTTTGCAATCCCGCATTCCGCGTTACAGCATTCCAGCGATTTCCCGCATGTCAATGAGACCTGCGGAATTCCCGCATTTGTGCGGTAATTTCCGCGCGGGAAATTTTTGAATAGAACACGTCCATATAGCGACGTGCGCGCGAGCGCTCCGTTTGGTTTGCATGCGCATCCTGTTCCCCTGTGACAGCATCGATCAATCGAGAGAAGGAAAAGATTAAAATTGGCAGATCTTTGTATCAATCAAATTCCTTGATTCGTTTGTTTATTTTGGAGAAAAAAAGTGTTTACAAAGTGAAATTTTATATGTAGATAATAGTTTTGTCTTCTTGTGTATTAGTTTTATTATACTATATTATCGATGTAGCAAATATTTTTTTAGAAATTGTTACTACGATTAAATTACTAACCTAACCTAGATGTTTATGAATTTAGTAATTTAACAGCAAGGAGTACGTTAAGTAACTAGAGACATAATAATATCTATGTGAAAGCAACAAAAGTAATATATTACTGATGTGTAGATTTCTGTCGATTCTTAGATAATAGTTAATAAACATAGTTTTTAATATACCATTAATGGGCCATTAGTGTGGGAAAGTAAATTAACTCCTTTGTTATTCATAATACAGAAAAAGAGTTTATATAAAAGTAGTACAGAATCAAAAAACCTAAAGGACAAAATTAATTTGAGACATACAAGGCGATTAGTAAAAACGGGACACGCCAAATATTAATTTTTTTAAATAAAACACATATTTTTAAATATATGGATTTCTGAGAAAATTCTGTATATGGTAATATAAACAGTTTAACATTTTAGTGAAGGGTTGCCAAGTTATGTAGAAAATTCTTGGAACGTTTCAAATTAATTTTGTATGTTAGGTTTCTTGATTCTGTACAACTTTTATATAAACTTTTTTTCTGTATTATGAGTAACAAGGGAGTTATTTTACTTTCTCACACTAATGGCCCACCCTGTATACATATAGGTAATGCTTATCTGTTTGATTTTTAAATACCAAGAATTATTTATATTTCATTTGATTAAATACAACATTTAACAATAATAGCATTATTATTTTCATATATAAATATATTTTTAAATCTTTCGCGGGAATTACAGCGGGATCCCGCTGTAAAGGCGAATTTACCGCAAATTTCCAGCTGGAAAAAAAACACTGCGGGATTGCAAACCCTAGTCTCAATTGCCGCTATTGGTCCGATTCAAACTCAAGAGTTTTTCACGAGGTGCATACACAGCAACCGGAAAAATTAAATGTATGGGCTGGTGGGTCCTTTTTTCTTCCTAGTAATTTGACTGGCCAAATGTATTTGTAATTACTGGAAGATGCTATTGACCCTGCCTTGACTGATATTATTGAAAATGTTCCAGAGTATGATGATTGAGTTGGGTAGATTTTTCAACAGGACGGTGCTCCTCCGCATTATGCGTTAATTGTCCGTCAGTATTTGGACCAACGTGTTCTACGAAATTGGATTGGGAGAAGAGACAGCATTGAGCGAACTCCACGATAACCGGATTTATCGCCCCTTGATTTATTTTTGGGGGATACCTAAGATTTGCATCAAAGAATAGTCGACGAATGCCGTCGAATAACTCCGGAAATGCTTCGGAATGTGCACGAACATTTCCAACAAAATCTTTATTCTTGTATGGAAGCGGGCGGTCATCTGTTTGAACATTTAATCAACTAAGTAGTAAGTAAACAACTAAACATAATTTAAATTTTAAAATGTAAATATTTTTCAAAGTATTGAGCGGAATTATAAAATTTAAAGTCTGTTGTAAAGAGAATTGTAAGAGCTTTCAAAAGAAATATTATTCAACCCCCAATGCCATTTAAATATTTTTGAGTGATGCTTGGGGGTGAAAGTGGCGGAGTCAAAAATACCAGCAAAGAATGTCCCCCTTTAATCTAAAATCGACGGGTCTGAGCGTTTTTCTACAATCTTGACGCAGTTCCTGAAAATGGCTCTGTTTCGTTTTCATTTGGCCACCCTGTATATATATTCCCTTTGCCGAGTTTTTAGTTTCAAATTTTTTCAAAACAATGATAAGTAATGCAATAAGGAGAGAAAATGGCGGTAAGTATCATGCTAAAAACATAAGGCACTTTAGAGGCATTTTCTGGTATTTTTGACATTTCGGGGGCATTTCGGAAATTTTTTGTAATATCGAGGCAATTTGGGAGGCATTTTATTTTGGTGCATATTTCTCGGGGAAGGCATTTTGGTGCACAAAATCTGGACAGCGAAACACCCCTCGATTTCAACGAATCTTGTTGGAAACTAAAAATTTAACTGACCATATTAACCATAATTTAAAAACTCATATTTCCTCATACCAACCCATATTACCTCGAAAAAATGGCCAGGCAAACTAACGTCCGATTCGGATTCAGCGACCCAAAAAACCTAAACTCCGAGATAGCGGGTTTGCCCCACATAGTTTAGCCCTAGAACAACAAGGGCAGTTCCAGTTCCCTAGCTAAGGAAATGTTATTTATATCTGTAATTAACAGCCACCAGGTACATAGTCGACTACTTAAGTGATTTAAATGTCGCAAAGTGTCAGACAATTACTGTTGGAGTTTTTAGAAAATTTTCTATAATAATATAACTGCTAACATTTATTATAAATATTAAATCAAATTCCAACCATTCTAACGTAATGGCTGTTTTTCTATAAATCACTTAAATTTGTTGTCTCAAAAAAGGTAACACTTTTAAGAACTAGTTTATTGAAATTTTCAGATTTTCAAAACATTAAATATTTCATTATTTTAAATTTTAAATTAGTTTGACTTAAAAAGGTACAAAATTTGTTCGAGACACATTTGCCTTAACCGCCGCGAACAAAATTAACAACTTCGCAATGTCTGAAAAAGAAGAGCGGTTAAATTTTAAAACACTTGTTTCGGAGACTCGAAAGGTCGCCAAATCTCTGCTGTTAGAACGGCGGAGTCAAAAGGTCCTAATTGACCGGTCCTACGAGTAATTAGTCGTCGCTTGGACTGACCCGTGCCTGCCTGCCATCGGATGGGATTTTACAAACTGCTTTGTTCGTGTAATTGCAGGAAAATACTGTTACGACTGTTTTTTATCGTCGCAGCGTTGTTAATTCCGGAGCTTAGATGTTTTGCGATTTAAATTGGCCAAGCCTCAAGGTTAGTTAACTCTTATCCTGACGTGATTAAATGAGACTAATGTATCAGTAATTCAATTGACTTGTAAATGTAGTAGTTTTTCATGTTTCGTAAATAATTAGAACTAATTGTACCGTGTGTCCCACAAGTCACAATACATACAAAGAAACGCGGTAACACACGAGAGTAACAAAAAATGGGCTTTGCATGTATACGATTCCTTATAGTTTTCCAGTTGTAATAATTTCTACGATGAAGAATTTCTACGAATTACGTTATTGTCATATCCTAGACTCCCTATTGGCCTTTCTCGTGATAGTAGCCGCTACCGGAGTATAAATCTCAGAAATTGGGTTACTATGAATTCTCCTAAGATAATGGGGAATATACGTTTATAGGAGCCTCTAATTGATCGACTTTTTTATTTCTGCTTTTTTACCTAAAACTTGGAACTTAGTACTGACACTTAGAGAGTAAAGTTTGCTCTGTGGCAGTTCCTGTAACTTACTTGACACCCTTTATTCTGTCGAAATATCCCACTTCTGATATAAGCGGGAAGCTAATTTTTGCTGGATTACCTTCAGTACAACTCACATAATAAAAGTGTAGATCCCTAGACCTGGGGGAGGTCCGGAACATTTTCAAAATTGCAAAAATGTTTAAAAAATTTTAAAAAATACCTATTTTATCCGAGTTTTTTACTAATATCTTGGAATCTATGCACTTTGGAAGAATATTGAATAGAAAAAAAGTTTTGGACAATTATAATAAAACAACACAACAAATTTCATTGAAGTTTTATAGTTTAAAGTTTTATAGTTTTCGCCAAATAATTTTTTGAATTCATTTTCTCGGCTTCTAATGGACCAATTTCGATCTTTTTTTTAATCCGATGTCTCGCGAGCCAACGAATTCGAATGCCAACTGTCTAATTAGCGCATATTTTGTTATAAACAAAGTTTATTATTTATGTATTAAATATACTGTATATTGTTCCCTATGCTGTTGCATTTTTTCAATGAAAAAATTTTTTTTACGTATATATTTCAACACCGAATAGTTATAATTATTACAATTATTTAAATAATTTTTGTTTAAACAAATTAAAAAAAAATATTTGGAAATTTATTTTCTTGTTAAATACAGATAAAATTAAGAAAAAATAGTAAGTACTTTACAAATATAATTTTTGAAAAAAACTAAATTGCAAATTGATAAATGTAATCTAATTGTTTGAAAATAAAAAGAAAGACTGTTAACTTTAAAAATTTACTGTGGTCGTCCTAATAAACCGATTTCAATTTTTCAAAAACCATTTGAAAGGTTGAGCGGTTCCTTCTATGTGAAAAAAATTTCAAGTACCTATACTCCGCGGTCGAAATTATAGAGAGTGACTCAGTCATAATATAAAAACACTATTACCATAATGCGTATAAAATATAAAATGATTTTTATACGGTTCAATATTATTTATCTTTGTGCCGCTCGCTACGCACATCGGTAGAATCTATAATCGTCTATAGACTGAGTTACACTGAACGTCGATCTATATTCTATCTCTGTTTTTTGCACTTGGTAGGAAATAGGGAAATGCTTTTTTAGTGGGTGTAAACGGACTTGATTTACCTGTTCTGAGAAACGTCATAGCATAAGCGTAGACGAGGGGTCTAATTCCGTGGCTATAATAAATTTATAAATTAAAAAACACACCTGGGACGTTTTAAAATGCTGTAATAATTAAAATGGATCAAAGTGCCGGTTATAGCAAACCGTAAAAAAAATTAGATGTTATGTTTTATTATATTTTTTCAATATTTTCTATATCTTGTTGCCTTTTACGCAGACACGCCAATGGATTTTCATTCCCCACACGCCTCAGCCCCCTTACTAGTCCAAAAGCTAGCGATGAGTCACTCTCTATAATTTCGACCGCGGAGTATAGATGCTTTATTTGAGGCTGTGCAATTCGAAAATTTTTGCCTTTTTTTCATCAATTATTCCTATTTTGCAACATTGGTAATAAATTTAAACATTTTTAACATACAGTATATTGTGTAAAATTCAATTGTAAAACTTTTTTTCCTTTTCAATATTCTATCAAAATGCATAGGTTCCTAGATATAAGTAAAAAGCTCAGATAAAATATGTATTTTTTAAAATTTTTATACATTTTTGCAATTTTGAAAATGTTTCGGACCTCGCCCAGATCTACACTTTTATTATGTGAGTTGTACTGAGGGTAACCCAGAAAAAATTTGCTTTCCCTCTCTCACATCCACCTCAAAACAGATCCGCCCTGGTCTATGAGTTTTTTTTTGTTCTGTGATTGACAATTTTTTGTGTCCTTTCCTTCTATTTATTTTTAGACTATTGACTACTTGTGTACTGGCGCATACTATAGTGAAACCCGAACTTTGGACGCTAGATTTATGGTCTATGTCTGAAAAAAAAAAAGATTGTTGGATATTATTTGTGTATAATATTGATTTGGTTACATGCAATAAACTACGTCCAATATAACCATAAAGAAAGCTAACAGTCGTACAGCCTGTACTGACCAGGCATTTGGTCATGATTAATGATCTGTTAATAGCCGACGACAGAGTCGACGTTCCATCCCATCTCTTGGTAGCACCGCCAGATTCCCATTGTGGATTTTTTTAATTTCGGGCGCTCTTGGAACGTAGGGATTTCTGCCTTTCTTGGAGCGAAAAATTATCTTAGAAGTATCTTATCCTTTTGTTTCAGCTGCATAATACCGTTGGATAGTGTGCTTGGTAGTCGTTAAGTAGTTTTTGTGAATGTAGGGCTGATTTCCTAGAAAATTTAAAACATTTCCGACTTCTTTGGCGATTCGTGGCTGTCTTCGGTGGCCGCTCTGCCGACAACATCGGGCTTCGCGACTACTCTAGGTTGATGTGTCTGAAATGGTGAAAATTTTGAATCTACCATATTCTGTCTGGGTAGTCTGAGTGACAGGCGCAATGTTCTCAGACATGTACTACCCTTTATTTCAAGAGTTTTCTCGGGCGCCTGTAGAGCCCGTGGATTGGAAACATGGGTAAAATTTTACAGAATAAATGTACAAAATAAATTTTATAAAACCTGTAAATAAACGTTTTTCATTCATTCTTTTCTTTATTAAAACTGATTTTAATTGTATGTAATGTAAAAAAGTGTAAACAACTATTAGTCCTTTTTCCGAATCCGTCATTAAATACTTAAGAAAAAGAAAACAAATTTGTAACGTATTTTTGCAATGGTGATTCCAATTTATATACTTCCTATATATTTATTACATTTTCTTTTAAAACATTTTATTTTGTTACTTTGTATACTCACTCTTCTTCTTTTTTGTTTAAATATTAGTCGTTCATAGTTGTTCTTATACTCTGATGTTTGATTTTTAATGCTGATAATTCATTTTGTATGACTAGGAACAGCTGTTTAAAAATGTTTGTCCTGATTTTGTTTTCTGTAGCCATCATGCGTGTTTTGTTTACTTGATTTAAGAATATATTATTCAGTTACGTGTTTGGTAATTCCTTTATCTGTTCAATCGAGTACTCGTGCCTCGATTACCATGTATTTTATTTTATTTGATTGTGTACTCCTAGAACAGAAATTTCTCTATGTATATTCGGAACTCCTGATCCTCAACATAGATTTAAATTAGTTTTCCTAATAAATGATCTATTCAGTAACACATTTAGATGTATTAATAATAAAAATTTTAATAATCTTATTTACCAACCACAATTAACTGTCCAAATTTTAGTCAACTTTTTAATTTTTTAATATAACACAATTTATTCGAAATAACTAGATATTTTTATGGAATATTAAAGTAGACATATTGCTGTTAATAATGGAAAAGAATGTCAAATAAGTGACTATTTCTTGCAGCTCTCCAAGTATTCCATGTTTTAGCAAAATTTTCCATTACGTGTTCACTTAATAGTGGTTCAATTCGAGTGATTTGTTCAATTATGTTTTCTTTCAGATGTTGAATGGTTTCAGGATTGTTAGCATAAACTTTGATCTTCAGAAAAAAAAACATATAAGAGTCTGATGATGATAGATTGCATGATCTTGGTGGCCAATTAATATTTCTTCTTTGAGAAATTATTTGATAATCAAATTTCTGTTTCAAAAGATCATTGCTACATGACACCTTGCACCCTCCTGTTGAAACGACATATTTTACACATTAATACCCTCTAATTCATCCCATAAAAAGTTATATTTCGTTCGATATCGGGCACAGTTTACAGTAAAAACGTTTCAAGCTTCATTTTCGAAGAAGTAAGGACCAATCACTCCACCACTCTAAAAACCACACCAAACAGTTACTTTTTGTGGATACATTGGTTGTTCCAATATTACTCGTGGGTTGGCTTCACCCCAGATATGACAAACTTGTTTGTTTACATATCCACTAATTTCAAATTGAACTCAGATTTGGACGCCCTTTAGTAATAAGTAGTCTAGTGACTCACTGGAAATGAGTGTTAAAATTAACTGAAATATTTTCCTGGTCACGAACAAAGATGATGATAGTCATAGCTTAATTACGGTTTTTTTTCTCAGTGTAGGAATCGAGAAGTGCAGATGTTTGAACCAAAACTTATCAAATGTGATCTGTTATAAGATAACAAAATCAAAATTAATTTGTGAATTTTAGAAAATAGAATTTCAATTAAAACAATTGTCTAGACTAGAAAATAATTAGGTAATTATTTTTATTGTTTCCTCAGAGTTCTGCAAAATAATATTAAAGTGAGGGAATAATTGACCTATTTACTGAAAGATAGAGAATTTGCTCAAAATAATTTTATTGAAAACCAAAAAATAAGCCAAATAAGTGTTAAATATTGAAGAAATGGAAAAATTATACAAAAAACGACAACTGATACAGTGACAAAAATCGACAAATGGGAAGCTTTTGCTAAGATAATCTGTATCATGGCAGGAATTTTTCTTATTCGTGTTATCATATATCAAGTTTAATAAAGCATTTCTTTAGAATAATAGAACACCTTCTCACGCTGAATAGGTACATTTTTCTAATACTTCTTCTAATGAAGGCAATTAGATAACTAATTGCACTATTAGATCTTAATTGAGGCCTACTCATTAACGGTTAAAAATAATTTACATGTCGCTTCAAGGATCAAAGCCAAGCATAAATTTTATGATGCTAACCTAGATGCCTCCTTTGTTAGCGCGTATTATTCGCGGTACTGGAGTCACTATTTTGTGTTCAATATTGACACGTTTCACATTATGTCAGTAATATAACAATAACAAACAAGGCGTATTACTATATCATAACGATATTACGCTAATTAAAAAAAAACAAACATTTTCGAATAACACTGACTTCATTTTTTAATTTGAATAGTTTAGATATACAGGTTTTTTTTTTGCAAAAATCGCCCGAAAAAAGTTTGAACATTATTTGTTCTACTTTTTATGAGGAAGCCATTGACGTACTCAGATTTTTTTAGAAATCGCACAGTTTTTCCGATATTAGATCCAATCTAGTTAGCCAAGATCTTCTGGTACCAGCGAAGTAAACTCAAAAGAAGAGGACGGACATCCAAATCAGATTTTTTCTATCTTCTACCGTTTTAGCTGTACCCTATAAAACTATCGAAAATCAACCACCCTGTACATATCAAGCCAAAGGCATATAGTATTTGTAACAAAATCCTTGAGTAGTATCTAAAAAGTAACTTATCTGAAGCTAAAAAATATTTGTTGGCGTTGCCATTCTTGGATGAAATCTTAACAGCCACAATAAAAATTAAAAAGTAGTATAAAGCTGGCTTACGGCAATAGATAAATACTCTTTTCGTCACTAGTAGGTTCTTTCAGCAATATGAATAGCGCAATCTTTTTGGAGCCTATACAGGATGATTCAGAACTTATTAACAAAAATTGATGTACAGGGCTCTTACAAATACAATTTTGTAAAGAAAAATCAAAAAGGGCAGTTCGAAAATGAACTCCGAGTTGCTTTATACACAAGCCATTTTTGACACTAACTACTAAAAAACTATTGTAAACACTGTCTCAACGACGATTGTGAAATCGGATTTCAGTATTCCGCGTATTGCGAATGACGCTAGAAGTACTACAACCCTGTATAATACAGACATTTTACTAAGGTTAATCAATTCCTACTTACAGATAAAATATATAGTATTTGCTGTTCAACAACGCAAGTTATAAATGAGTAAGAATATTCTCTTGAAATTTAGAACGTATTCCTGACGTATTATATGAAATTTATTTGAGACTAGAAGAGAAAGCTGCAACAAACATGCAACGACGCAAATATTTAGTGTCAGATTGGCGTTAGAGAGCAACGTCCAGATATCCACCTCCTAAAGCTTTCGTGAAGAGACGCGCACATCGCCGAAAGCGAACTGCAGGAATTGAATTTCCTTGCAGAACTCCCTTTGATGTCGAATAGGGAATTTGCATCTGCGGTCACCTGTGAGATCATATTCTATCCTTAGTCGATTCACCGGCGGTTTTGTTATTTCCGTTTGTCGAGTACCTATTCTTGGCTGGATGTATTTGTTTATAAATAAGTAATCTATTTCTAAGGGAACATTGAGCTTTTGAGTCAGTGCTCGTGCATGCCGCTGTGGACTTACTCTAATTAGAAAGGCAGCGAGATCTTACTAAGGAAGCAGGCAGCAATTAAGGGGAATATATCGTGAAGTTTACGGTGCATAATCCTCTATCAGTTCATTATGATAAACTTCAATGCATGCAGAAATAAAACCAAACATACAAGGACGTACAAGTCTACGTAGTTAGCACGGACCTGAAACATATTGAATCAGTATGTGCTATGGTCGAAAGCTATGCAGTACAGAACACCCTTTTTTGTTTTTAACACTATTTACTCTATTATAAAGGAATTAGACTAATTCAATGAATTCAAAACGAAAATTCCTTTAAAAAAAGAAACCTATCGAATGAAGTCAGTACTGATACCAAAAATCTAGGTACTCGTATGCAAACCTCACAAATTCCTAACTGTTGATGCTGCAGGAAACAACATGACTACCAAAGTAGCATTTTATCCACACAAGAATGTTTAAAGGCAAGAACTTAGTTCGCGCAATTAGAACACGAATGCAATGCAACGTTTTAGCCATAATCACATCACAATCATATTTATGGAGTCAGAATTATTGGAATTTAATAAAAAAATATTCGCACGACTTGATATTTCTTACTAGTACTCAATGAAACGTGGTAGGTTTTGTTATACCTACTGGTTGCTATGGTACGTTGTTTATTATCAATTATTTTTAATAAACAGTTCTGAAACATCTGAATTTGGTAAAATGCAAAAAAGTGATTGTATTCTGTTTTTGAATAAGCTCAAGAAGCAATTTTCCATTTATTGCCAGCGGAATACAGGGAACAAAAAGTTTTCGCCGAATTTAAAGAATGGAGGGAAAAATGCTATGGTATTTTTTAAATTTGTAGAAAAAATATGCAATTTCATCTATCTTTTAGGTTCCATTAATAATGGGAGTTTCTGGTGCCTGTCGATGCTGTGAATTGACAAATTTGAAAATTAGTGACGTACAGGACGTTGGCTGTTACCTACTTGTTTCAATACTTGACACGAAGACGGGCATTTCAACAAAATTTACAATTATACAGGGTGGTCCGAATTTGATGCAGGAAACTTCGAGGAGTTTGCCTTATAAACATAGGTCTGGAACGGCCTCGTCTTAGAGATGCAGGGTGTTGAAGGAATCTATTAACCAATTTCAATAAAATGTGGTACAAATAATGTACGACAGTAGGCCTTGCAATCTCTAAAATATGGGCTCTAAAGGTTTAGCCAGTGGTGTACAACTGGACAGGGGTCACCCCATTTTTATAAAAAAAAAAACCTACACCACTGTATTTTTTACAAGTTATTGTAACGGATTTATATTCTAATGTACTAAATACGTAAAAAAGGTGACTTGAATTTTTTCCCTGAGGTTCACCATTTTCAAGTTATTCATACAAATACAATCCCCTTGTGGCAGACACTTCAAATCATATTACAAAAATATTTATGTTTATGCTTAAAAGTAAGTGCAATTTGTAAGCACATCAACAAAATTCTTTCCACATCACTTGTGAGGTAGTGTTCCTGGTGTATTTTAGTTTTCCCTGGGGGCATTATCTTTACAAATAAGAACAATTTAAATCAAAATAATAATAAAAATACATTTACCAAGCTACAACAACTAAACAAAAAACAAAATTAACGTTACCACCCACATCGATACATTTCTGACATCTTCCAATAATGGAACTAATTGAAGCTAATATCATGTAGTGGTTTTCTTTTAATTCATTACACCCGTCTTCAATTCGCTGCAGTAGTTGTGGTCTAGTATCTATTGGAGTAGAGTAAACTTTTCAGGTAGGTCACCCCAAACATAGAAGTCCAGAGAGTTTAGATCTGACGATCTGGCTGGCCAAGACACTGGACCCTCTGCACCATTATGGTTGACATTGGCATTTGGTCTTCTACCTATCCATCATCTCATATAATTTTCATTAAGCCATAGTAGGGTATTTTAACCGGTTGTGAGTCTCCCCCCTCCACTTTCGCCCTTGAAATGACATATGTGGTGACGTATGAGGTGACCGTGAACGACATTGAAGGTCACATAAGTTGGTAACCTTTATTTGTCCTCTATACAAAGTTAAAAATTATTTGTAGTTGGTAAATGATATTGAAGGTCACATCAGTTGGTGACTTTTATTTGACCTCTATAATTTTTACAATATGTGTAGTGTGTATACAATGGAGTCATATTGTGACGTGATGCATTCGAATTGTAGTGGAA
>NW_019416229.1:1870820-1875979 GCF_000390285.2 Anoplophora glabripennis | reverse complement strand
TGGTCAAAATTGGGGGTTGCTATTTAAAAAAAATTGTCGTTGACGTCATATCTCGAACAACGATGACGTCACAAATACGGTTCGTATGTCAAAAAGTGCCTTTTTTAAAAACAAACGACGTGCTAGGGGATTTTTTCGAAAACTTCTCAATTTAAAAAATAATGAATTTATTCGTTACTTTTCGAAAACACTGTATAATGTATAAACACTATTAAAATGCGATACCCAAATTGTCGCACGCATTCCATATGACACATATAGTAATTCGACACATTCAGTAATACAACACATACGAGGTCTGTTCAGAAAATAACAGAACTTTATTTTTTTTAAATTATTATTAATTTTATACATTATTGGTTCTTGTTTCATGCAAAGTGTAAAAATTGATGACAATACGTATAAGGTGAGCCATTGATCTTGGTAATATTTTGAACACTGCTCTTGCAAGAGCAATTCGCTCTTGTACCTCCTTAAGTTCCTTGACAGGCTGGTTTGCATTAGATTCACGCTACATATAATGTAGCTCATTTGCTATCATTCCTCGTGACTGCCCCGTTAACTTTGTAATTGCCACTTTCGAAAGAAAATCTATTGCGAAGTCGTTTTCGAAACATTAATACAGCCCGAATACTCCATCCTAACACTCGAACATAGATTTACAAATACACTTCTGGAGCGTTTTCCTTGCTGTGTCCTGTGCGCATTTGTCCGTGCAGCTGTTTCAGACGCAAACTTATTTATGTGGGTTTCATAAAAAGACACCCTGCAACTTGCAAATAAAACAATTTTAAACTAAAATGTATATTTGGTCATGTATATTTGGTAACTACTTATAATATTTTGGCCTCAACATTATTTGGAAATATTTGCTCTCCATCATTTAAATCTGAAATTTCACGCTTTTTTATGTTCTGTCAAGCAGGTAGATGTTACAACCAACCAGTTGGCAAGAACACCCTTTCTATGATTCCTAATAAGATTGCACAGTTTTTGAAACTAGAACATCCTGAAACATATATGGGCCTTTCATTCCGAAGAACATCGGCAACGTTACTGGCTAATACAGGAGTTGATGTATTAGCAATCAAGAGACATGGTGGGTGAAAATAGCCAAGAGGATTCTTTATAGTGATACTTCAACTCATGGTTCTAGTAGTACGTCGCATCATGCTGTTTTAATTGATCAGTCAGATAATATTGAGCCTCCGGTGACTCAAATGGAGCGGTCAAATCATTTTGAGAAAAATTTGGCAATTAGTTGACGCGAGGAGAATAAATTATCCAGATTTTATAAATGTTACTATATGTAATAACTGTACAATTATTATAAATATCCATTCATAATAATCAATAAACTGTAATGCTCATCAAATATTTCTATTTATTTGTTCATAAAATATGCATTTATAACTCGAAATTGCTCTTAGGGGAGGTAAGTTACCTCACTTACCTCCTTAAAAAACAATGTATTAATAGTCTATTTACTATAGTGGGAGCAGATAAACAAAATTATTGAGAATTTCCAAACACGAATTTTGATTAAATACTATCTGTAAAAAACTATTATTTTATTTAAAACACATCTTTTAGTTTCTAACCCCAGTCAGAATGTAAATATTGAAAAGCTATACTACGATTTTTGTCCTTGTCATTGCCACTTTCTTTATAACTGTGAAGGAATTGACCTTTAACACCAAAAGTCTCCGTTTCTCCCCTGTTGAAGCCGCATATCCATTTAGACATTCGTATACGTTCGATTCCCTTTAGATACTAATAAAATATTTATTCGATTTATTTTTTGTCAGAGACACAACGAAATGTACCGTATAACATGATGCCTCTATATTTCACTAGCGAATACCGTAACATCTACGGTCATACATATGTATGCGCACACCTATATATTTCGACTATCTCAAATGGATTAGAGTGCACGACACGGCACAAAAAAACAAATCCCTCTTTTCTGGTGACGAACACCAGCAGGTGTATCTTTCACACCTGTTTTTTCATGCTGTTTTTTGGGGGGATAAAATCAGAAGTGATGTTGTCCCTAAGTTCGTCGAAACAGAAAAGATAAATTGATTTAATTGGTGATTAGTGATGCAGGATCATTGCAAGTCACGTCTTCACATCTTTGGCTTACAATCTTTGTTTTATATTTAAAAAGTTAAAAGTGAGAAGTAAAGGGTAGTGAAACTGTCCAATTACATATTTTTACTGGTAGATTTTTGAAATATTAAGAGAAAATTTAAAGACAAAGTTAATAATTGATTGTGCACATTTAAAAAATCACTTAATTGTCTAAAAAGTCACGTAATTGTAGTAAAAAATATTTTGTTAGTGTAATGGCAAAATGATATTTTTCTTAGTGTAGTAGTGTCAGTAGATAATAATGCCTCTTGGATTTTTAACTGAAAGTGAAAAAGTTTATGTTTTTTTTTAATTTTATACATTGTACAACTTGTTCTTTTTTAAATTTTATACAAGTTTTTTGTTATGTCATTTTATTTTCGTATTCTTCTCAGCAAACCCTTTCATTTGATATCCATATCAAGGGGGTGCATAAAAAATAACTGGCCCGCCATTTTTGGGAGTCCGCCATATTGGATTTAGAATGACGTCACGTAGTTAACCATGCATTGTCATCCAAACTGTTTTGAAATTCAGTTGCAAGATTTGACCCATATACTAACAAGGCAAGTTAAAAGTTTACATACAAAATATTTATTATACATTGCTGAAATTTGAGATGCTGTTTTTAAGAGATTCTGATTCAGGCTACGTAGTCAAATTTTAATTAAAAAGTATCCCTAAAGAGATTTTCCAAAACATTACTTTGAAAAACATCACAGCCTGCGATGCCGTGGATTATTAACTGGATCATCGTATTTGGTAAACAAGTAGGTATATCTAGAAGGCCATTTTTTTAAATACTCAAATCCTGGGTTTCGAACAACTTTTAGAGGGATCTTCTTGCTCTTATGGACCGCATTATACGTGTAAAATAAAAATTTTTAACTGAAGATGGTTAGTGGTTTTTTAATCAGATTTATACCTCTCTAACAATAATAATTGTTAAAGCTCTCCGAATAAAGGTGCCCTCAAAACCGAGGGACTTTTCTTTGCCATATGGTACTTAAGCCACTGCTTTGAAGGGTCAACTGCAATATCCACGGTAGTAAAACAAATTAGTTTATGTCAACTGTAACTAGACTGTATCAGTACTGTCAATTTGATTAAAACTAGAGTTCGATGATGTCTCAAATTTGATTAAAAAATCACTTAGTCGATGAACGTAACATTTCCAGTCGATCTTTAATCTTGTGTAGTTTGCAAACAAAACAGTCAAACTTAATGCTATGTAATTAATGAAAGATGATTCGATTATAAGCTTAATTCCACATTCCCGTAGAGAGTTAGAATCACTTTTACTTACAGAATTCCGGAAATAAAGTTATGTTTCCCTGCTTTCCTTTACTTTACTTGTAACAAAGCCGACGGGAACCTTGTTGGAAACATGATAATCATCTCTAATTACGGCGATATCTCTTCTACATATCCTGTTACAGACCCATTAAGGTTTTTCAGAAAATCGCTTTCTCCAATGTCAGTAACAATGTATTTTAAGGGTTAATTGATGAAAAAAGATAAATTTTTTTTTATTATTATAATATTTACATTATTTCCATTGTATCTATACCCATAACCCATAATCATAACATAAGAAATAATTTAACTTGAAAAAATTTGCGTGACAAATATATAGGAGTTTATGGTGTATTGAAAAGTATGTAAATACATTATTTTCTTTCATAACATCAATTCATTCGCCAAGTTAGATTCCCTTCCTAATGTAGTTTTTTTTCTGACCATCTTATAGACTTCTTTGTTCTATTTATTTGCCCCATATTATACTCTAAAACTTTCTATATTTAAAGTTTTGAAACGGAATATGCTGTTAAAACATTTATAACTTTATTTGACAAATAAACTAGAATATACTTCCGCGCCTTAGATGGATATATCACGCCACATCAAATTACATACTGAAATGTGATCCACAATTCCCAATGCGCGCTAAAACTTTTTCTATTATACTTCTTGTTACTGATAAAGAGTTTCAGGAGGAAGTCACAAGTTTGTGGAGTGTGTCGAGGTATATTTGTAGATAATCAATTTATATCAGAAATTTCCTGAAGGATTGATTGAATTGTGTAATGTCACTTTGAAACCGACAAAAATATCATTAATAAATCCACTAATCAATGAAATATTTTCCTATTAACGAATATCTCTACAACATCAATGAATATAATTTTCCACCTCAGGGCATTGTTATTGAGCCAACTTTAAATACTGATGTGTTTAATTATAGCCATAATTACATTTGATATTTAAGATATCCTAAATTAATTGGTGGTTTTAGTTTGTTTTACCTTTATAGCTATCTACTGCCAGACAACCCAAAAGTTCTTGAACTTATCCAATTACGAGACGCGTATATCTTAAATTTAGAAACAGAAACGCGCTGTCTTCACGTCACTAATGGAATCAGATTATGGATCTGAGGAGTCGAGAAGGAGTTTCGAATAGTTTTATATATTTGCAAAACAGATTCAATTTAAGCCAAGTTTCCTGTTCTGGAACATAATAATTTTCCTGAAAAAAGTTTGCTAATATCATTAAAATGTATCAATAAAATGGCACCCCAAGACGGGAACCTTGTGGATCACTCGAAATAAAGCTTTACTTATTTATAACAACTGAAAAAATAGGTGGGAAGTAATGTAAATAGGGGAATCCTATATAAGTAGGAATTATTGTAACTGCTAGCAATAAAGAATACAGAATTTTTGAAATATAAGACTTTTCATTTAGTTTCGGTAGGATGTAAACTAACTTAAATACAGAATCTTATGATACATAGTTGTCATACTTACTATACAAGGTCGGAAAGTCCCCATGGTTCATCGGCCGTTACGTGAGAGCGATAAAGAAAGTCATAGAAACCCGTGCGATAGAGAAAGATGACTATAATGAAGGCGTCTAATAGTCATCGCCCATTTCGTCTTTCCACAAATAAAATCCACTTCTTATTTGTCGAAGGGCGAAATGGGCGGTGACTATTAGACGCCTTCATTATAGCCATCCTT
>NW_019416229.1:1786054-1870511 GCF_000390285.2 Anoplophora glabripennis | reverse complement strand
GTCGGGTATGCATCGGGAATTTACGTGATAATTCACGAAAATTCCACGGTACATATATTTTTAGGCTTTAAAAATATTTAGAAAATAAAGTTCAGTTCAAAATAGTGTCGTTTTTTTAATTAGAAATTAGGAGCAATGTAACGAATATCCTCAGGCGACGCACATGATAGAATAGTCCAACTCACGCTCCATTCATAACAGGGCTGCAATTTGAATTCTGACCAATAGGAATTCGATAAACGCAACCGATGTTGACGGATGGACGAGAGATAGGCGCGTGTCATTTCATTTCTTTAGAACTAAATTAACTTAATTATTTTCTCGTTGTTTTACAAGTTCACATGATTTACGGATTTTAAATAAAGGATACAAATCTTCGCGAGGATAATACGATATATTTGTTATACATAATAATTATATTTTACATAGTTTACACACAATACATTTTTGAACGCGTACGCATCTCTTATATGTAATATCTTTGCTATAAGGAGATTCCATTTCAAATTTGCCACACTGTATTAACACTTTACAGCTAGACTGTTTGAAAATGCAATATCCCAATATACAGAGTCAACTTGAATAATATATGATCAATACATTAACGATTTGTGTCTGTGCGGATGGGTAAGCGTACCATTCAGCGTTGATAGCAACAGTTTGAACCGGCTTAACTATTGTTCATTATTATTATGTGGATTGTACTTGTGCCGTGTAGATAATGGCCGTACATAATGCTACAAAGGACCATAGTTGGTCCTTATCTAAAGCCGAATCGCTCGGGTATTATTTGTTTAAAGCTAACGTTAACAGAGTTACAGGAAAATGAGGTTAAGTAAATACCTGAACGAATAAATTTCTTGTAAAGAAGAATGTTAGCTGAGTTGGGTAATTTCTATATAAAAATATTAAATTTAAATATCGGTAAGATCTTGATTTGAATTTGAATTGCGAAAGAGAACAATTACCTTTAGAACAAAATTGCAAGAAAAATTAAAGTTACAAAATTATTGGGATACTTTCTTGATGCATTTTTAATGTATTTTATATTTCCTGTAATAATAAAAATTCTAATAAAGTGAATTAGAACTATGTTAAAATGAGTGCACAAGAGAATGATTCCTCTAAAGCTTCTGCATTTCCCTCCCATTTTCCTTGGATTAAGGACACTTTTTATTATGCCTTTGAAAAACACCATTTGAATTCCCATTTGGCTAAATTATACATAAAGTTTTTACGACGTTTGATTCTAGCGGCTTATCTTCGAAAGCAGACGATCCCCTGGCTAAATTTTTCGTTTTGTGAATCTCTGTGTTGATTCCAAACCCTACCAATTGCGAACCAATCATTTCCGAGACCTGAAAGCCACTCGATGAGTTAAAAGTGCTAAAATAAAGTATAAATTTATACGAAGTTGGTAAAAAGTGACGCGTCTTTCAAATATAAATTATTCAGCCAATGATATCTGATTGAACGACTCCATTTGATCAAATACTTGTCACATTAACGAATATTGACCGGCTTAAGTAACTATTCCTCTCAATCAGTTAATGCCGATCCTGAAATCGTAATAAGAACCGCCGAAAGTCGTTCCGAAACAAAAACCCGATACGTGAAACTATAATTCTTCTGATAGAAAGTTGCGAATTACAGACCACTCTAATCAATTAGAAAGAAAAAGAGGAATAAATCTAATTAACGCGGCGTTGCCCGGGAGAAGGATGAGAGCAAAAAGTGGCTTGATGTGTGAATAGCAGAAATAAGATCCTTTGAAATTGGCTTCCAGGATTTACATCAAGAGGGAAACCACGGACACCTACTCCTGACCGCTGAAATAGGACCGCGACGTAGTTGAATAGAATGCGGTTGCCACTATGTACCTACTACATAAAAATTGAATGTACACAGGCCCCTGCCTCTGTCAACGCGCATTCAAATAGAGAAATTTCTGATTTGTTTGAAGAAGAAAAGTTGATTACAACTGCCCCATGGCATCATACAATATTAAATTAAACTGTATCCTTTGGGAAAGTAAATATACAGGGTGTCCCAATTAAAACTTCCCACCTGGAAAATATCGGAATAAAAAAAACCTGAGACTCGTCGATTTTATTTTCAAGGGGGACACGGAAATTTTAAATGACACCCTATATTGAGTAACACCTCATTTTAAAGCTTTTTCAATTCTGCTCACGACGACATACGACATTTTGAATTTTGGTTTGTATATGACAGATTTTTAATGATCGTTATCCTGACGAAAACACTTCGCATCAGTAACGGCAAACAGAAAGCATCAACGTCAACAGATTGTACGTTATGAGGGTAATCAGGTAGCTGTTTTGGGTCACATCGAAATGGAACCACATTTGAATCTCAGAAAACTTTCAAGTACCTACCTACTTTAGAAATTTCTGTACCTAATTGCCGAATCATAAAAATTCATAAGTATCAGTCATACAAAATTAGTTTGGTACAAGAAATTAATGAATGCTGCTTGCAATTCTGGGAAGAAATGAGTGATCGTGCTCGAAAGAATCCAAATTTTTTGTACTCAATCTGTTTTTCTGATGAATGTACGTTCCACCTGGATAGTCTGGTAAACCAGCAAATTTGCCGGTACTGGAGTGATGAAAATCCACGCATTTTTCATGAAACTCATATGCAGCATTCGAAGAAATTGAATGTTTGGGAGACCACCTCATAGGGCCTTTTTTCCTACCGGAAAATCTAGATGAAAACATGTAGATCCAGTAGATTCAGAATCTACTGGAAACGAATAATGAATATCTACCCGATGATTGTCAAAGTATTGGAAAATGACAACGCTTTGCCAGAAGAGGTTGTGTTGTTTCAGCAGGATTTTCTTAATCAGAACTTTCCAAATCACTGGACAGGACGCAAAGGTTCAATTGAGTGACCTACCCGATCTCCAGATCTAACGCCCATAGATTTATCTACAGAGTAGAAGGCATCTACGTTATGGTCACATTATACCACGTTGAGAACAACACTTAGTACAAAATATATGAAATTATGTGTTTTCCTGAAACGTCAAGATGATAATATAAACCAAAGAAGTCAAAAGTTCTGTCAAATAAACAACTTGAAACGTTTATTGCTCAAGCACCAGACAATTAACGAATAAGGTACATTTGTATGTGAAAATTTGAAAATAACTAGATATCAGTTTTTCCCTTTTAAGTTGCTTTAATATTTGGTGTTGCAGATGCATGTCGCCGTGATGAACTGTATCAATTAAAGAATGATATAGATGATTTAAGGTCAAAGCTTTTAATTCAAATATCTGATAATAAAACGAATAAACGGAGATCACTTGTGATAAACAAAACTATATAGACAACATATTGCGTAACACCCAGAAAATTTTGTAAGTTGACGCTTTTTCTTTAAATATTCAAATAGGAAAGGTTGCAGGAAAGTAATATTAATGCATCAGTTTGGTAAAATGCCTCAAATTGTCGCAACATCGCAAGAATCTTTTACAAGTAAACTAGACAACAGATATAGCAGATAAAATATTTAGAGGGGGGGAGATACCAAAAGAAATTTGCTAATAGTAATAATATTGTCGAAAATTAAATATTTCCAGAAGGACAAAATACATCTACATATTTCTCTGTTAGAGTTAATTAAAAAAAACATGATTACAAGTGGAGAATGGGATGTCTTCGTATTAAGATGTAAATGCAATCGTCCTAATGGGGTATTTCTAGAGGGTATATTAAAGTCTGCGACAAGGTAGGGATCAGAGATGTAGAAGTTTTAAATATTATATTGAAACAACAAAAAAGCGATAATGAGACTATTTTCCGATGTACTTATGTTAAATTCTATACATAGATCATCCGCGGAATAAAATTGTAAGTAGGAGGCTTGTTATACTTTTGAATATACAAAAATATGAGGAACCGTTTTTGAACTTTTTCTACACAGCCTAAAATAGATTAATCAGATTATTTGGCTGTAGCTATCTAGGTAGCTAATATTCAACTAATGTGATAAATTAATGAAAAGTTGATAATGGCCTGTAAATCTTTTATGTTTCAACCATTAACAATTTATTACTATTGATTTTATAAGGATACACTATGTGAAAATTATCGCACAACCTTTTGTATATAAAAATTAAGTTAACAAAATTAATTTATTTTAATTAGTTTGACTTCAAAAGCAGCATCGATATCAAGTTGTAATAGTCAATACGGCTAAAACAATACCCATCCATCCATAGCACTTTATTAATAAAGCTGGGATCCGCTGTAATTTGATTTTTGAAGCAATTGCAAAATTCAGCACGACTGAGGAAATCAGCTGTTTCGCTTCAATGTTCGAACGCTTTGCAGTCCGCCAGCCGGCTCTAATGTTTTCCTAGCATTGAGACCTTTTCTTTATGTTTTTTTTTTATTTCCGCTCTAAAATATGATGATTGTAATTATTTTAACTGGTAGATACATCTAGGTTAAATATACAGTCCAAAATTTCATAAAATTTTTGAATATTTACCTCAGTCTATTCGACAACTAACGGCCAGTCTATCCTTTGGAAAGCCAGAGGTAAGTTGAAAATTGTTATTATTAAAACTATATTGATAAATAATCTTATCGAAGTCTGTATATTTTACCAATATCAAGAGCAGAATGGTGTAATATCTGGTACTTATAGTTATGGTATATTTTCACAAAACTTACTTGCGTGGAGAGCAGCACGGCCCTGGTGCACTCGAATACGTTGATGGAAGTCATGTTTAGAGTAGGTCCGTAAAGAGTGATGACATAGGTGATGCCCAGCAAGGGCATGAGCACCAAGAGTGCCTTAGCAGCCTTATGGTACTGCTGCGTCTCTAAGGTGTTTGCGGACCGGAGTTTGGTGATGAGCACCCACATGATGCGGAGCAGGAAGACCGAGTTAACCAAGAGGACGATCATGGTAGGGGTTTGGAAGATCCAGTCTATGTCGTGGCTTTCGAACCATTGACACTAGAACAATAACCCATTTTGTAGCATTGAAATAATGTTATTAAGTATCAAGTATTAATCAGTTTCATTCACTCGAGATGTTCTAAAGGTCTTAGCGACAGTGCAATATTTAGTACATCTAGTAAGCAATTTGAAAAATACTTGATATTCCCCTAACTTTGATATAAGTTTACTGTTCCATCTGATAAATTTCATCTCCTTTTCGAGGCGTTTTCTACTGGAATCAAATGGAAAAACTTTATAGGAAAGTTTTATTAAAGCTCTCGGAAGGAATATGGAAAACACATTTCCATAAAGTTGTAGAACTCTTATTGTTAAAACAATAAGATCACCTTTATTAGAAAAGGGAACAAACGATTTCCAGTGGGATACGGTAAACGTTACTCGGATAATATTAAATTGGCAAAGTAAATAGATAAAATTAAATTATATTTCAACAGAGTATTTTACGGAATTTGCAGAACTTTAGAACAAATATGTGCTGACCGCGTTCGGATGAAAAGTAATGTTTAGATTCAGTTTTAATGTTTTATATTGTCTCCAGAAGGAAGTGTCTTTCGCTCGTCTACCGGACAACGCAGTAGTGTGATATGATGATGGAATAATTAAAGTAACAATAGCGAAAATAGTGGCAAAACGGCCCCGTATATGACAAAATCCTAAGTAAGCTAATTTGAGACGTCTCTTTCATACGCAGCCACACAATTCCTATCTGTCGCCTTCGATCGATTTAGAAGACTTTTAAGAGGTTTCCACTTACGGAGGCCTTTGTCGGCTTTTATGTGGCCCTCGTTCCCAATTTTGCCTCTCTTTAAATCCTTTTCCTGGTGCTTGGAGCACCGGGTTTGCAACTTACAGGGCTGCTATGCCCAGAAATTTGACAGCTGCTTAAACTGGCATATTATAATTTAATAACGGTTCCCACAAGGGCTAATTTGGATTTGCTAAAGAGATTTCGGTACTTATTCTTTGGTCAATATTTTACCACGTTTTTTTCCTCACGATGGCACTTTCATATCGTAACGTTACTTTAACACGTACCTACTTTCATGGTACAGATGTGGACCATAAGAGTTTTCCAATCTAAAGCAGTGAAGTATTGAAATTTTAACTATTTAAATCGGGCTGTTTGTTTTTGTTAATAGGCTGATAGTAATGTTTTAGTAATATTATTTTTTGAATATAACATTAAACGATTCTTGATTGTTAAACAGTGTCATAAAAAATGCTTGAAACAAACCTTAGGCTTAGAAAAGTAAAGTCTTTGATACGTATGTCACTGACAATACAACTAATCAATTTTTGAAAATATACAGGGTGTTTTCAAGAGATGCAGCACAAATGGTATCGGTGAATGTACAGCTAAAAAGAATAGGTTTTGCATAAAAATGACCTTAGTAAAAAATGTTCACCCCTTAGGAGATACAGCTTTAAATAGATACTAATGGCGGAGAAGCATCAACTACTTCACATTTTAATAATCCCACTATCCGCGTCATTTACAATAACATGTACATGTCTGTCCCCGATTTGAAGCTTCGTATCGATCAATTTATTCGATACGTATTTAGCGGCACCCTAATGCCTACCCTGTTCGCCTAGCGTCCCGATGAACAATCCTGATCTTTTTGTTGAGATATGTTGGTCATGCATTTCATTGTCGTTTGTGCGCGTGTGAGTGAGTTTGACGCTTTGCTTGGTCGAGAGTATGATGTATTGTGAGCATAGAGCGACACACGGCTTGACAGATTTAGCCTGTGTGTAACATGCAACAATTTCACGTCTCCACTAGCTGTAACGTTACATGATCGTGATTACGTTACGAGTCATTTGTTACAAATGGATATTCTTTTAATTGTGTTTGTTTGATTATGTATTCATTAATAAAACAATTATTTCTTTACGTAGTTACCTTACTTACAAATATTTTAGTTTCAGTTACGTTTATCTACATTATGTTTTTCCTAAGTCTTCAAAGTGAGGGGTTGATACTTTTCCTATTTTCCGTCCTCTAATAAAGTTCTTTTTTATTCTTTTTTGTATCATTTTCTCCTTGTTATTGAAGAAGTACGTCGCTTTAAATTTCGAGTGCATCTTATAACTGACTGAAGCACCTTTGCCGTTCAAGTATTTCAATAAAATAAGAAACACGTTTTCCTTCGTTATAAATCAGTATAAAAGAAATTGTGTATAATTATTCCGCATCTACATATGTAAGTGAGTATTACTGTTGAAGATTTAAAGATAATCATACAAAACCCATTGTTTCCTTCCTTTGGGATTTCCGTCTGTACATGAATGAATTGTTAATCTTTTCGGACTGTTCGGTTCTCATCCTAATGCAAATTTTCTCTACAAGCTTCGAAGAGGTACGATTTAAATTCGAGAGCAGGTACACCAATCGAACACAATTTACGATTTAAAGCATATTTTCATAAAAAAATTCACGCTATTTCCTGCCAGATTTCCCAATAAGCAGTCCTTTAACGAATGCGCTGATTTTTTAGGTTGATTTTCTGTCAGACACACGACTTTAAATTTGAAGTCACACAAGGAGATGCAGAAGGAAAACCGGATAATATCATTAAATTAATTTCGTTTTTTCGAGCACGTCGCTTTAAATCGAATTTAGGATGGTTCGCGAATAAAATTTAATCATTTTAAATTCAACAAAACTGTGGGCGACACATACAAATTTGCAGAATGCTAAAAATAATATGAGAATTGAATATGTCTCGACTCTATTTGGAACTAGAAATTACTGAATTTCTTCGCAATATACATATAAATGAAAAGTTTCTTTTGCAAAACTTTTAATACGATTTTGCTTATAAAATTTTTGTGTACGTAATGAAAAGATTTAACTAGTTTTAGAAGTTAAAATAAAAAAACATTTTTATGGAATTCTTATAATGTAGTTCTAAGTAGAGGTATATATAACTGAAAACCCGAGTGAATATTTTTATTATTCAATCATAAAACTGGAAAGCCAATTAAATTATTGATTTATGTGTTGCAAATATAATAAATCATTTAATTCGTATAATCTTTTCAAAGGTAGTGTTAAAAACTTATTTGGATATACATTCTGTTAAAAACGTAGGTATCTCGAATTTGTCAATTAAAAATTCCGCGAAAAGTAGATTTAAATTGCTTTTTTGATGGAAAGTTGGTAGCTATTTTTACCATGGATAATGTTATTGAACAAAGAGTTTACTAAAATTCCGTGCTACCAACGGAATTTCTTGTGCTGAATCTGAAATTTTGTGTTTCAGTTTTTGTGTTTAATATTCAGTTATTGTATAATTCTGTTGAATGGTGTATCAAATAAATAAATAACTAACAAATACATACTTTTTTTGGGTTTCTTTTTCGTTTTTTTTTTTTCTTTTTTGGCTTTTTCGGCTTTTTTTTTTTGTTTTTTTATTTCCGTTTTTTCGATGGAGATCTTGAAGTATTTTTTTAAAGTACATTATACCTATAAATTTCCACATTAAAAACTGTATGTACGTGTCCATTGGACCATTCTGCGATTAAAGATAACCACCAAACTGAACTGAATGTTAAAACGGTCTAAAAATGGCTCTGGCGGATATAGACGACACTACCGTTATTACTATCATTGTTTGATACTCACCATAGTGGCTGGATCGCTGCTGATAGGTACAAAGCTCTTCACAACGGCCCAAACGACAATGAAAACCATCGGAAGTCCTGCGAATAACAATAGTCATTATTTTGTTTCCATAACGTTATATTTTGGAGGATGGGTGCATATCTACATCCAGTTTTAATATGTAGGATGTAAAGAGACGTTGCTATAAATTTTCAGGAATCCTCTCATGAAACAAACAATAAAATAGCAACAATAACTTTTTTTGTAAAATGATTTTTAAGGACTTCACGATCCCTCAAATATCGGAGTTAAAAAATTACTCAAGAACTATTTAAGATGTAGACTTCAAAGTAACTACATATAATCACATTGAACAAAAAATAACTGGTGACGTTGAAATTAGAAGGAATCTAAGAAGTTTCAACTGTCCAAAGAAAAAAATTGATATAGAACATTTGGAAAGACTATTTCCAAACACTTTTGTGCTCCTTGATTTTTTTTGGGAATGACCATTCATGGTTAAAACTCCAAAACCATAATAAAATTATTTAGCAACGAAGCAAAGATAAAAATTAGAATAACTTACAGTGTTATTCAAATTTGCATTATTCTTTTTAATGCGATGAAATTTGAAGTCTACATCTTGAATGGTTCTTGAGCAATTGAAAAACTATGTTCCGCTGGTAATTTTTGAAGGAACAGAGACCTCTTTGAAATTATTTTACGAAAAAATTTTACTCTTGTTTTTATTTGACAGCAGTAAATAATTCCTCAAAGATTTTCACAACGTTGCTGTATTAAAGTCATTTGTTTGGAGAAACCAGTTTAATTTTCTGTTATAGCTCATTTCCAAATTAAAACAATTTTTTTTTATAGAGAAGGTAAAAAAAGAAGGAACATATTAAACTTCTAATTCTAAGGTACTGAATGAAAATGTATTATCAAATAATTCACCTTGTGTGACATCACTTAATGTACGTACAAATAGAGAGTAATTCATCGATTCGCCGATGTTCGCAGTTTGATTTCAAGCCATTGTTACATTTAAAAGGCTCTTCATCATGCGCAGCAATCGAATCTTTGATATATCTGGCTCGTACGTCAAGAACTCCTCGAAAGTCCCCTGGATATGACGGATATGATAATAAATCTTCAGTGGGATTAATGAACAAGCACCAAGCACTTATGCTATATGGCGAATTACATTTATAATTGTATTTGACATCGAGTGTATGTTTCATAGAGAACTTAGGAGTAGTAAATAGACAAAATCAATAAGGTTTTGCTAATGCTTTAATTTTTTAAAGTAATATAATAATAGATTTTGTTTAGACATTACAAAGAAATAGTTAAATTATAAAGAGTTGATTTAAATGCGTTTTCCCATCAAAATTGTACCTGTACGCTTGCATGAGTAGGACATAATTTTGTTAGAATAAGTTCATGTTAAGTGCGATCCTGTAGTCTATTGTGCACACTTATAATTATTAGATTTCATCCAACAGGAATAGTTTCTAAATGTATGCAATTACCTCGTTTTGCCTGCTTTACTGTAGGTTGAGAACATAACCTTCTAAACGTAAAAGGTACTCGGCCTTTTCGACCAAACCTAGCTTGTGAAGATGATGCCGGATATAAATAATAAGCTAAATACAGTCAAGAAAACAAACACTTTGTACATATTCACCCACTCTCGCAACCTGTTTAATTCCTGCAAGCTTTTAGCTCTTTTTTCAATGGTTCTTAATAGACTTCGAATACCTTCATATGGGCTTTTGCTCATGGTCATTTTGGCAATAGCTAAAGTTGTACAAAGGACTGTTATTTCTAGTCCAATGAAATTCGAAGCACCACGGAACCAGAGTCATTCTGTTATTATTTTGAGTAACACCAGTGAGGTCTTTGAGAGTTACTGGCCTCCTGTAAAAATATTTATCTACTTCTGTATGTCGCAATTGTTCTAGTTTCAATACAGAGTACGATGGCATAGATTCCTGCCTGAAAGGTAGTACTTACCGAGTACGTACAGACAAATTCGTATGTCGTTTGTAAATATATACTCCTGTTTAAGCATTTTATGAAGTTTTACAGTCATATGTGTACCAACAGTTGTCTGCCCTCAAGAAGTCGTTATGCTTCGATCCCATTCATCTGACCCAGAGTGTTGAAAGGCAGATTTTATAAGTTTGTCTAGTTATAATCTTTAGGTCATGCCAGAGTTATGTGGTTTTCCATATCATCCAGCAATCCGTTGTACCTTATGGTGTCTTTTAGGTATTATTAATAGCCTTAATATATATGCTACCTTCATTTTCTCCACTAATATATGAAAAGGCATGCAGATCCAGAGGGATTTCCACAATAGCTTATAATGTGGAGCTGATTACTTCAGTTATCATCAGACACGATGTCTCTGTAAACTTGAGAGTTTAATTGAGTTTTAGAGACTTTCAGATGGTGAAACTATATGTTTGACCAATTTTCATTTTCTTGTGAAGGATACAAGAAATCTTTAGTTGGGGCTATTCCTTCTCATATCAATCTAGCACTAAATTTGGTAGCTCCTGAAGTATAGATGAAATAGTATTTGCTCACAAGAAGTGATCAAAGATCTCTTTTGCGGCACTGACCTGCTTGTTGTTAAACATGTATTTCCTAGGATTGCCCGGATTAAGCCACATGTACTAAACCTCTAGCTACTGCTGAGGTATAGAGACAGTTTGGTAGAATGTCATTAAATGCTCCTTTAATATCAAGGAATGCTGAAATTTTCTTATTTTGGAAGGATTTGGAGATTTTCCGTCGATTTATTCGATTAGTAGGCTTAGTAATGGATACTAAGAAGATGCAAACTAAGTATGGCCATCAAGTGCCTGTTCCATACTTTTCAACAGAAATTGTTTATCAATGGTTTAGAATTAATTCTTCTCGATATATTTTACCATTCTAATGTTTATCCAGCTAGATGGACTTTAAAATGTCTGATAATTTTTATAATCTCCAATACATTTGGTGGCAGAACTGAAAAAATACCGCTCCCACCTAGATTTGAATGGTTTAAACGATTTGATTATCCACTCGATATAGGACACTGTATAATAACTTTCTAGTGCATGTACAGGTCATCCAGTAGTTTTATCCACACGACCTCCAATGTTGATCTCTAGAAATGATCTTGTGAATTTTGGAACTGCTAGGTAAGTCAGAGATATCCTCGTAGAACCTCCTCCAAGATCAGTTTGTTCTTCTAATTTCATTATTACACTTCATTAAATGTATTTATGTTGATCCCAACAGCTTAGGTCCATAGAAAAGGCATCCAACTTCTTTCATCGTTTTATCTAATGTCTTGATCCATCAAAATATCATTCTACATTAGCATAAGTAAATACGGACAAAAAATAACTTAACATTAATTTTCTATTTCTATTCGTCTAGACGACGGGACCATAAATCTACATAAAACTTGATACTCACCCCATCCGATGCACACATAGACCCGTAGTTTAAAATTCTCTCTTGTTAGAGTCTCCACGACTAGGATGTAGAGGTAAAGACCTGTAATGAGAAAAATTAATTGTTAAGCACACTAGATCTTCCTCTCATAATTTAATAGTTCAGTAAGAGAGCGCATTTACTTTTTTTGTTGGGAATACCCCGAGGGAGCAGCCTTTTATTAAAGAAGTTTTCGTATATAGGCTTGGAGTTGGAGTGTATAAGCATTCTAAATAATGTTTATGTTGCGAAGTTGCAAATCTTAAGACAATATTTTCAGACAGAACTGAGGAGTTTTCGGTAAACTAATATCGTTGCCAACTTTTCAGCAACGTCAATATTATACGGGATTACTATAAAGTACGAAAATATAAACTAACTTTGTAATATTTGGAAAAAGTTTCGAGAGAATGGTTTTATCTGAAAATTTACCTCAACCTTTGTGTCCTTTTTGTGATTATACAAAGTGTCCGCAGTATAATCCCGGTATGTTTAATAACCAATAGTACAGACAAAAACAAACAAAAAAAGTTCTGATTATAAAATAAATTGTAGTAATACTTAGGTAGTTGTTTGATATATGATGCATTTGTGGTGTTCTAATTTTATATAAGTCTAACAATTTGGTAATATCATCAAAATGAACGGCGTTAAATTGTTTTGTTTTTATCAATGTTCAGTTGTCAGTTGATGTCAGGCCTGCGGTACGGATCATCAACATAAAATAAAGTGAATAATGGTTATAAGATTTATGTCATTGTCTCATTGTGAAACATGTAAATTGTTTTACGTATCGTTACCATTGGTTCCACAATCTGGATGGGATTCGTTATAGATCGCATCATCAGGTATGTTTCTACCCTTTTTTCAGCGAAACTTATTGGCAGCGGTGATAAAGTATCTTAATCTGAAAAAAATCGACCGTTCGACATCTATTGATGTAATATTAAAATTTGCATAATTAAATAATCTACTCCCAAGCTGGTTTCACATGGTAATTTCCACTCGCGGTTGTATTTATTCCAGTAGGAATGAAATGTTTTATTATTTTCTATATCAAATGGTAGGTTACATGCAATCAGTATGAAGATTAAATCAAACATAAATTGGGTCTTCTTATTTTCGCCAGTTTTTTATACGTGTGTTGCGTACTGTTAAATACACATAATTGTGTATCAAAAGACAACTAAAATCGTATAAGAAATCGTTCGATTACGGAGAAATCGGCGACTAAACGACAGCTATAGTAGGATCGTATTCGATACAAAGTAGAGCAAAAAGTTGTCGGTCTTTTATCAAAGGAAAATCGTGTCATCATTTTTAGGAGGCGTAAGATAAATCATTTCAAATTTAAAATGAAATTTAATGTAAAATCTGAAATACCGCTGCATACGCACTGTGTTCTGGTAGTAGCTGTAGTCGCCCAGGTGCATCGAGTGTACGAACTGGTGGGTTATACGTCAAATACTAACCTGGCGAGCTTTTCCGTCAATTAGAAAGCGCTTCAAAAAAACAAGTAAACAACAGTGGCACGTACAGAGGTAAAATGTAGTACATATGTGGAATTTAAGAAACAAATTGGATTTATAATAAATTACATTTAAAATAAATAGTTTATGAGAATAAAGGAATTTTTGTAGGAACAAGGGTGCCAGACCTGAACTGATCCCCACGTCCCTTTATAATGCATAAAGAAATTATTCAATCTGTAAAACCCTTAAAAGCGTACTTCATTGGTTCCCTTGACAGGCAATGATTTATTACTTTGCATCGAATATGATCCTACTATAGGCAGCTCGCGTGGCTGACTGACGGCGCCAATGGCTTGCGGACCGATTGTGACAGCTCTAGATGATCCTGTTTTTCTTATGCCAGTATTTTAGGTTCACAATGTGATAGTGACTATCATCAGACACTAATTTATGAAGTATAAAATAAACTCTTATAAAGCACATGGTCACTTGTTGCAGTGCCTCATGTTGTTTTAGATACTGGTAGTAAAATTCCTGGTCTTGAACGAGGACGACAACAACAGATTCCCGGACAGATACAATAGATACTAGATATTCTTGACGAGCTAGTTGCCAATCAAAATAAAGAACAATGTAACAACAAAACATTAAATACTTAAACGATAATTATTATAATATCCCTATAATATCAATGAATTCAGATTTTCTTAGAGATAAGTTCTGTAGGTGGTTATACGGGAAAATCGTAATAACAGTATCGACAAAATTCAATTTACAGATTTGTTTTTCAGTTATAAACATTTATATTTTTTCGGTGTAAAAAATATGTTTGTGAAATATAATGAAGTTAAAGAATTCAGCTTAACAATTTTTAAATGCTAAACTTTTACTCTCAATTTTCATATAGGTACTAACATGAATTTAGTTGGAAAGTACAAAGTAAAAGGTTGCGGATTTTTGTGGAAAAGAGCAACATTTCTTTCAGCAATCATACTAGAAGTTATTACTTAAGGATTATCAAAAGGCTGTCCCATTTGTAGGGATTTAGGATTTGGGTATTCTCCAAAGTCCAACGAAAGATATGTAAAACTTGTGCGAATTCCGAGTAAAGCCGGCGAAATCTGTTATTTCACGTCTGACAGGAAGGTTAGAGCTTCCGACAACATCGAAAAGGCGATGAATTTATTTTTCGAACAGCCACGTCAAAAACAGAGGTCTGAACTGTCTGCAGAATTTATATCTAATAATAACAAATGGAAATGTCAATTTACATTCGCGAAAAGCAAATATAAAAACATAGGCAGCATTTATTTACATTTGGTAACTCGAAAAAATCATGGCAACTACACTCAACGAACTGTATATTAATCATAAGTAAAATTGATTAGCAACAAAAACCAAACGAAATAAGTAGGTATATTAAGTTGGCCCCAGAAAGGTTACATTGTTTTTATAACGAAAACAAAAAGTGCTAAAGGAACCTACAGCAGTTAAAAAAAATCTTTTTAATAATTCTATCTTCTTACTAGCGAGTGTCATTATATGCCCCAACAAATATTTTTGTTAGTACGTATTATCCTTAGGATGAGTAGCAGCATTAACTTGAGGTAATAATAATAAATTGTTTGAAGCTTGGTTTATAATAAATTGCAATTTTATAATTATCTAATTATTTTAGAAAAACATCCTAATTGGTAGGGCTGTCTGAACTGAGCCGCGGGACATAGGTGTACGCGTTATTTATTAAAAAGTAACAAATTAAATTGTCTACAATATACTATAAATACCAACGGATAGGAATTAATTACTCAACATCCGCACGATAACAAATGAACAGTATCCTAAAGTGACGTGAACGTGAAAAGCATTCTGAGGCAGCGGCTCGCGCTCTCGGTTGCTCCGCTTGGCACGCCATTTAATTGCGGCTATCTCTGCCAGCCCTACTTATTGGTCGGTATTCCCTCAGTGTAGCACTACGTTATAGCAGTTTTTGTAAATTACTTTTTAAGTACTAAATCGTTTTCTGTCCTGACTAAGTGATTTTATATGTAGTTGATTCACAAACTTTGTTTTTAAACTATTTTATCATTAAAACCAAAATATAGTAGTCTGTGCTGCTTTTCAAATTTAATTTTGACTTTTTAAATAGAAAGTGAAAGTTTAAAAGACGAATTTGATACTTCAAACATTTTAGGCACAACACCGTATATAAGTTTTGTTGATATAATCTTTATTATAACAGTAATTTTTCTTATTACTGTTACAATATCATATGACAAGCTTAGTAAACATTATTTTGCTAACACATTTTACTGCCGTAAGTCGATGCTCAGTGTTTAACAAAATAAAAAAGTAATCCACGTATATTCTTTATAACTAATAAAAAGTTTTTTTACTTATATCTTGGATCCTATACATTTTGGAAGAATTTTGAAGAGAAAAAAAGTTTTAGAATTGAATTTTGCACAATATACTGCAAGTTAAAAATGTTTAAATTTATTACCGATGTTGTAAAATAGCAATAATTGATGAAAAAAGGCAAAATAATCAAGTTTTTTGAATAATTTTTTTAAAACATTTTAATTGCACCGAGGGCATTCTAATTTTGGTAAAAAAAACTTTAGAGTATAATAAAACAATACACCAAATTTCATTAAAATCGGTTCTATAGTTCTCGCAAAATAATTATTTGAAAAAAATTTGGAAAAAAATTTTTCGAATTTTCAAAATGTTGCACAGCCTCAAAGACTGCTCAACCTTTCAAATGGTTTTTGAAAAATTGAAATCGGTTGATTAGGACGGCCACAGTAAATTTTTAAGGTTAACACTCTTTTTTTTTAATTTTTAAACAATTACATTACATTTATCAATTTGTAATTTAGTTTTTTTCAAAAATTATAACTTTAAAGTACTATTTTTTCTTAATTTTATCTGTATTTAAGAAGGAAACAATAAATCCAAATATATATTTTTAATTTGTTTAAACAAAAATTATTTAAATAATCGTAATAATTATAACTAAATACATTCATATTCAGAATGTTGAAATATATATGTAAACAAACTTTTTTAATTGAAAAAATGCAATAGCATAGAATAAAATATACAGTATATTTAACGCATACATAATAAACTTTGTTTATAACAAAATATGTGCAAATTAGACAGTTGGTATTACGATATTCGAATTCTTTGGCTCGCAAGACATCGGATTAAAAAAATAGATCGAAATTGGTCCATTAGAAGGCGAGATAATGCAATTTTTTCGTACCTTGTCATCAACCGATTTCAATGTTTCAAAAACCATTTTAAAGGTTGAGCGGTCTTTTCTATGGGAAAAAATTTTCAAGTATCTAGATGCTTTATTTGAGGCTGTGCAACATTTTGAACATTCGAAAATTTAAAACAAAAATTATTTTGTGTAAACTATAGAACCGATTTTAATGAAATTTGGTGTATTGTTTAATTATAATATTATTATTATACTTTTTTTACCAAAATTAGAAAGTCCTTGGAGCAATTAAAATATTTAAAAAAAATTATCCAAAAAAACTTGATTATTTTGCCTTTTTTTCATCAATTGTAGCTATTTTGCAACATCGGTAATAAATTTAACATTTTTAACTTACAGTATATTGTGAAAAATTCAGTTCTAAAACTTTTTTCCCCTTCAATATTATTCCAAAATGCATAGGTTCCAAGATATAAGTAAATAACTCAGATAAAATAGGTATTTTTTAAAATGTTTTAAATATTTTTGCAATTTTGAAAATGGTCCAGACCTTGCCCAGATCTAGGAATCTACACTTTTATTGTATGAGTTATACTGAAGGTATTCCAGCAAAAATTAGCTTGCCCACTCTTACATCTATGAAGTGGAATATTTCGACAGAGCCGCCCTTGTCTAAAAGTAAAGTTGAACTTCTACGCGATTTGCATTTTTAGTTAATTTTGTTTTTCCATAGAGCGAGACGTTTAATAAACTTTATTATAGAACAACAGTCTTTTATAAAAAATACTCATTAAAGACGGGTTTAAATTTATATATTAAAAGTCATTGCCTTGCTTTACTAGCCGCCTACAGTTTCGTGTTTTACCTCAAAATTCAATAACGTGAGATCCTTATTAATTTAATATCAAGTAGGCACCAGATAAAGCTATCCACACACCAGTAAAGCTGTCCATACCATCGGAAAGCCCCACACTTCGAATTGGAAAATGTTTATAACAGCGTTTCGTATTTTCAGTCGGTCAGTTGTTGCGTATAAAACATCCCACATTTTTCGCATACAAATTGTATACGCTCGCTCAAAAACGATTGCGTTCCTGGGAATGAACCGTATGGGCCATAATTTATTTAAATTTTAATTAACTTATCGTTCGGTTACTAACGCATCAAACTTAGCGAGCGAAACTTCCCCGAAACCGGTTCGGGTTTTACCAGGGATTAGAAGGGACTAAATCATTTGTTTAACGAGGGAACTTCGGAACTTCCTTTTCGCCGATTCCGTTTCCGGAGTTTTCTCTGCATAGCTGAGTGAGGGAAAACATTTTGCTATCGGAAAATGCCCGCTTCACCTGTTACAAATTTTGGAAGTTGCGGCGCGGCAATACTGCCCCAATTTATGTTTTCGTAATAAAATTGTGCTGGCTTTTAAATTATTTCCAGGATATATCAAGCATTTTCTTTATTGTGGGGAATATACTAGAGGATATTAATTAAAACTCAAGTAGAATTTTTTCAAATAAAACTGTAACAAAAAATTCTAGACATATTTCATGCACAATGTCCTATACCTATCTTCAACTGTTTGGGAAATATTAAGTGTTTTCAAATTTATTGCAAAAATGAACATTAAAAAAAAGAAAATTATTTCATTGCAGAAATTCGCTACAACAGTCAAAAACTAATACTGTTTATTTATTGATAATGTAAAAAAAACAAAAAAAAACATTAATGTCAATGTAGGAGATGTTCAAAATGTTCGTCGCGAACGTCTTGGCAACATCTTAAATAGAAATTTCTTCTAACATTATTCAATATCTCAGGCGGGACCGATCTTATCGCAAGCGTTATTCGTCTTCTTAAGTCAGCGAAGTCAAGGGGTTTAGTTTTGTGTACAATGCTTTTGACATATCCACATAAGAAGAAGTCTTATGGTGTCAGATCAGGTGATCGTGTTGGCCATTCCATCGATCCTGGCTTCCCTATCCACAGATTTGTAAATATTCGGTTGAGTAACTGCCGAACATTGATTTGGTAATAGGGCGGTGCTCAAACCATATCATATTTGCTGGAATTTGTGGGTTTGCTGAATCAGGATATGAGTTTGTCAAAGTTGACACGACATTATTTTGGAGCAGTGCTAAATAATTATCGCCATTCAAATTGCTATCAATAAAAAAGGGACCTATGAAATGATCTCCAACAATTCCTGCTCAAATATTAACCTTTTTCATGAGCTCCTGAGTTGGTTTCATTTTATAGGGATGAATTTTATTTTCTTTTAATAATCGGTGAATAGCTAACATAGAACATTGGAGCTGCTTTTCGACTAGAAGTATGTGGGTTTTCCTCAAACTCAAGCATAATATCCAATTTGGTATCATCACTTACTGCATTAGCAGCTACTTTTTTTATCTGCCTTACATGTCCAAGCTCGCAAAACTGCTATTCTATTTTACTAATTGCCCCTTGGGATATAGGCGGCAAATTTGGAAATCTTTCATGAAATAAGCGAGCAACTTCCATTTGTGTCCGTGTGCTATTTCCATAACCAATCATCTGTAGAATTGTTATTTTGTTAATATCTGTTAAATGAACCATTTTTCTGATATGCAGTTAACGAAATTCAAACGACTATAACACTGACAACTACTGTCATGCAGGCAGATAACACGTTGCTAAGGCCAGGCGTTTTAAACAAAAGTAAACAAAACTATTTATAGTATTTTTTTATTTCATATCAGTAAAATGGATCGCTGAAATGGTTTTTGCTTACTTTTTCATTATCAAGAGCTAAATGGGAAATAAGTATTGAGTTTGTTGTAGCGAATTTCTGTAATCAAATAATTTTCTTTTTTTAATGTTAATTTTTGCAATAAATCTGAAAACACTTAATATTTCTGAAACAGTTCAAGATAGGTATAGGACATTGTACATGAAATATGTCTAGAATTTTTTGAAGAATCCAAAAATTGAATAATATACAGGGTGTTGCATTTAAAATAAGAAAGTTGGTATTGACCACTGTTACATGACACACCCTGTATAAGAACTTTTGTTGAAAAAAATTGCGCAACTAAAAATACCAATCGACTTGTCCGAGCGTTTTTTCGAACACGCCCCCATTTATTTATTATTGAATTTATTGCCATTTGGCTGATACACATTGTATATTAAACATATATGGTCATTAGGTTTGAAAAACGAATGCATTTATTATCTAAAAGCACATAATTAAATTCATTAAAATATTACGTATTTAATCCAACAATTTAATTCAACAGTAATCTTGGATTTAACTAACCGAATTCCCACACAAAAACGTGAATACATATAATGAAATAATGGGGTTGCATGTTGCATAAAAGAGTGGTCAAATTAGAATTTAATATTTTACAGGCTGTCATATTCATTCAGTGGGTAATATATCAAAAACAGTTACCCCAAATGAATGTTTGCTTCATTTGACTGTGTTTGATAACTTGATACATCACTTTGTAGAATGGAAAATTTACTTTATTTGATGGAATCTAGCACTTTATTTTCGTTAAGTAATCGGTAAATTTATTATAGTTATTAAATTCGGTTATTATTAACAATTTACATATTTATTTCCATTATAATAAGTTGCCAATTTATTCCAATTATAAGTAAAACATGGCTATAGCGATTAATTTACAGTTCCTTAAATATCGATTTTGTGATTGATACAAATGTTTCTCTTGGGTAACAATCTAATTAGACTTTATTGAGCTTGTTTATGAAGTTATTTCGTAGTACAATGTAGGAAAATTTTTAGAATTAATTTGAATTGCTTAACACTTTTGTTGCGTAAAATTAAACTTAAAAGCATACATAAAAAAGGCATGTTTATTGTATCCCTTCGACAATTACAAAAAACCTCACAATTTAGGGAATCATTATTGAAAAATTTCTGAAGATGATCAGATTTTAAAATAATCTTTTGTAGCTAATGGAGTTGTGAAAGAATGTAGAAGCTAGGGTGCTGAATTCGAATTTGAAGTCTGTTTAATTTCTAATCCTGCGCATCCAACGCAATCGGGCAAAAACCACCCCTTTTCGAGCCCTTATCTATATCCCTCCCCCACGTCGAAGTTCTTAATCACGAAACTACCCTTTATTAATTTATACTTCTCTGCAAAGTTTTCCTGAAATTTAAAATTACGTTATAAGATGGCCTTGAAAGGGTAATTAAGACTTTTAAAACTTTTTTCGGTGTTGCTTTATTCATGCACTTTCAATGCATACTCATTTTAAAGGAAAAAAATGTAAGTACACTTTTCGGAAATTATATGATAAAAAAACTCATAAATTAATGAAACTTGAGATAAGGCGTGTTGAATTAAACGATGTTGTCAGATTGTCAGTAAAAATTTTCTAATACGATTTCAGATTTCCGATTTCAGCACCTTTTTGTTATTACGATGATAAAAACAAAACATCCAACTATTGCCACAAATGAAATTATCACAGCTCAGTTAAATTTTCATTGGCAATGTCGGAGTTGAGATAATTAAAAAATTCAATGTTCATGCGAAGCAAAGCCAGATATTATACTGTTCAAATTAATTAATCAATAAGTTTGACTTGCTTTTCTTAATTGAAAAACGCATTGGAAAATAAATGTCGAATATTGTCCTGGTAGGTGTCACAGTTAACACGATTACATAATTTAAATTCATCACAAAAAAAGTCTTAATGTCCGAGTCTAAAAAGACTGTCTCTTTCTATTTTCGAATAAAAAAATTAAAACAAAAGCCTAAATGATTGCTTTTCGAAGAAAACTACAAAATAAGAAAAATAGGTCAAATTTCTCTTCGATAAAATAATGCATCTTCAAATTTCGCAATTTTGCCCTAATTTAACCAACCTTGTATCTCTTAAGATATCTGTCAGGATTTCTTTGTGCTACTAAACAAAGTTCAAAAAAGCATAAGATACCCACATTAGTTTCCTTCTATCTTTATTTGGCCTGTATCATGCAATCCCCCTAAAAATTGGCCACCCTTCACGAAATGACCAATCTAAGTAATGGAAATGTGCTTTCTGCCAGTATAGAAAGCTGGCCAATCTACGTCATGGAAATACGCCTGTTGGAACGGTGCGTACTAGCAGTTCGACAAATTAAATTCAGCTTTATAACGCCCCCGTGCAAACTGAGAGCAAAAGATTTGTAATTCCTTTCTTGCGGCAACTGCTCCATGGGGCAACGACTGGAGCGTAGATCAAGTCATCTGCATAATCTGTCCTTGGAGCGCAATGCTGAGCCGTTACAATTAGTGTTTTTGCCCTGCTAGACAGATATCTGGTAAGACGAACCCCTAGAGAACGTTTTGGGATCGACGTTTTTTTTCGATTGTGTATGAGTACATACATAAATTACAAATATTTACATTTACGTTTTGGGAACCGCGTGAAGGGAATGTTTGCCTAATCATGAATGATTTAAATAAAATAAAAATGCCCTTTCTTTGAGTTGCAAGTTTTTATCTGCATATTCAAAAACTATTCAGAGGAATTGCAACTGTTTTGTATTGGAAAGAGTGGAAAGGCTTTTTTATTATATTTCGTTTGTGGAGGTAAATGAAAAAATCAGCACTACTGTTCCATTGATATCGATTCGTTTTGTTTCAATTCGGGTAAACGCCATTTTACTGTTTAGAAAGAACAATCGACACTTGGTTATAAGGATTTCAGACACTAAATATGGTCAAACGTCCATTAGAACAAAGGACGTTATAGGTACAGGGTGATTCACAACTTATCCAAAAAAAATTTGGGAATAGATGCAGCATGAGAAATGGAATCAATATTGTAAAAAAAAATTTGTAAAATCCTTATAGAAAAAAAATATTGAAGTTATAGTACATTCAACCACTACATAGCTGGACAACTGTAGTCTCTAGCATCATTCGCCACGTGGCCTCAGCGACTCCGAATACTGAAATGGGATTTTGCAATCGTGGTTGGGATAGTGGTGTTTACAAAAGGTTTTTAGTAGTTAGTGTCAAAAATGGTTTGCGTGTAGGCATAGCAACTCGGAGTTGATGGATATCATTTTAATTTATGGTGAAGCATTTGTGTTATGGTGAAGCAAGACAACATTTGCGTTAGTTCGTAGAAACTGAGTACAACGGACCCAAATGTGTTTACACGTTGGTGAATAAAATTTTGCACAATTGTTGTAACATCGGGTATGTCAAATGATTTTATTATTTAAAAACACAAAATAATTTTATAAATTAATAAGGGCAAAAGCAATTGAATTTGCGATATAAAATAGGTGCGATAAAATTTTATTTACATTTCTTTCCTTGCGAAAGTTTTTGTCAGTCTTTATCACACCGCCATGCCGGTCGCATTGTGGTTTACAGTGGACCAGTTTCCAGTGTCGTGCAGAAGTGTGTTTTTAAATCATTTTCGAACTGCCCTTTTTGATTTTTTCTTTACAAAATTGTATTTGTAAGGGTCCCCTATACATCCAGAATTTTTTTTTGGATAAGTTCTGAATCACCCTGTATAGAGAGATTGGAGGTTGTACTTTTGAAATATTCATAATTTGTTGTGACATAAGTTACCAGAAATATATTTGGATTTAAATACTTATTGAATTCATCTAAACAGAAAGTTGGAATTAAAGTAGCCCTTTCAGGATTGTATACGAAAATATTTTGCAACATTTACTGTAATACCGAATCTCTCACGTTCCAACACACATACCTGTTGATGAATGTAGAATATTTGAGCAAAAGTACGCCATACATTTAGGTATAAGGGGCTTATATATCAAGGTGGCTCTGAAAAAGAGCTTCTCCTAACCGGCAGCATCTCAGACAGCTATAAATTTACCTGGCTATCGCCTAAATGTTTATAGTTTATTTTCGGAGAGTGTGAATGGGAATGGACTAAATATGTCTGTTAAGTTTCTTCCATTAAACTATTGCAAAGTGATTCAAAACAAATGACAAGACGGTGAGAATTTCCTGGTGATTTATTTGAATATGGTAAAAATAATGTGGATGAATTAATATTGTTATATTCGAATTACGTAATTTAAGGTAAACATATATTTATTTCTACAAAAAATAATTCAGTTTAAAAATAAATTACCAGATATACAGGGTGATTCACAAGCGGTGACCAAAAATGAAACCTTGTATTCTCTGTTGAATTTTAAACACTTACTTAAATGACCTGACAAACACTAATCATTCGGTTATTTATTTGAATAAAGAAATTAATAACATTAGTCATCACTTTAATGATTTTATTTGAGCAAATGCTCAAAAATACCTCCATTTCAACGAACAAAGGCTAGACATCTTTTTAGTAACGAAAATGTAAGTTGTTTGAAATTTATTATTGCTTGAATCTGATGAAAAGCATTAATTATTCTCTCTTCTAACTGCTCAGAATGCCAAAGTTGCTATCGCTGCAATTTTAAACCGCATTTTATTCGAATATCAAAGTATGTTTTCAGTTCGTTTTATAAGTTTTACCCGAAAATCAGGCTTTTTTCGAAAAACATAAGAGAATAGTAATTTGTAGAAAATTGAAAGACGAATGAAAGACGTAAAACAGTGGCGTACTATTTTATTTAAAAAATATGCCACCAGTACCTTATATCTCCGTCACTAGAACATCTAATTTTTTTTTACCACAGAAATGAGACAATCCCCAAATCCAAAGCCAACGACTGTGCGGAAGGGGGCTACCTTGAAAAAACGTAAACACCATCGACATTACCAGTGCCGACGCCAGGAATCGAACCAGGACCAGAATAGGAAGTCTGGCCGAGAAATGCTTGCCACCGCATGCTCGATAATTTTTTGGTGATAATTTTAGGAAAATGCTCAGATTTTGGACAATGTTTACATAAATACATGTGCCCATTTCAAATTGTTTCACTTAAGGTAAGTACTAGTTTTTAAATTATTTAAAAAAAAATTAAAAATATTTTTTTTAAGTTTAACATCCTGTATCTTTTTAACTAAGTGTCGTAGATAAAAACTTTATACGAAAGACTCCCTTTAAAATTCACCAAAGAATACGAGGTTTCATTTTTGGTCACCGTTTGTGAATCACCTTGTCAAATTATTTTTATCTGCTAACCTTTTACCTTTTAATTCAGAATGTTACAACTTTATATTTAAAGCCTAAATCCCAATGGACCAATATGGGAAGAAATTTTTGAATACATTCGAGTTGAAATATACAAAGTGTTCCCCAATTAATTGGACATTAGCTAAAGGGGAACAGCTTGAAAATTGTTCAACGGATTTTGATGAAATTTGGTATCATGTTATTACTCAGCATGCGTAATATGAAAATGGTATCATTTTCACCATTGCCGCTAGATGACGCCACCTACAGCAACATTGGTAACTTCTTTGCCCACCTTGTATGTGCATTTTCGAATAAAAATAAACAAATGACATTCAATTTTATACAAAAAAGATATACTTTACTGAAGTCAAAAAAGTAGACCGTTTTAGAAAACAAACACCTAGGGGATAGAGATTGGGACTATGTGCTGGCCACATGTGTACACTACCTCTACCAAGTCACATATGATGGTACACTTCATCTAGGTAATTCCCAACTTCTAGGGTATAATGTACTGGAGCACCATCATGCATTTACCAAGTGACCCGCCTTAAAGTTAAACGTACATCTAACAGAATTTGTAAATCATCTCTTAAAAAACTGAGATATATTGCTCCGTCAAGTCTAGGTGGCAGTTCAAATGTTCCCACAATACAATTCCATAGGATGTCACACCAAACGTTTGCTGAAATTCATGTTGAAGATGGTGTTCTTGGAGGGCATGCGGATTTTCCATCGCATAGGTAGGTATGATGCCAGCTATCATCCCTTAGTTAATGTCCAATTAATGGGATACTCTGTATTATAGGTAAGTGAAAAACCTTTGAGACTATATTTGTTAAATATTAGCATTTGTTTACTGTAAATGAACTTTGTTGACAACCAAGAAATTGTTCTCTCCGTGTGCATTAATATCGAACAAAAAGTGAAAAAAGTATTGCACTTATTATAAAATAATGTTTGGAAAAATACACATAAGTAGAATAGTAAAGGGCAATAAGTAAATAAAGAGAAAGAAAACTCGAGTATGACATATATATGGATAGTCGATGCGATTTTGTCAATTCACAGCACCACAGAAAAAATGGAATATTTGAAAGACAAGACCCTGGCATCTATATGTTTTTGGGGTCGCTGAATTCGAAATCGGTGTCTGTTTGATCCGATCAGGTCTGCGTTAAGGTCAATTCAAGGTCAAATGTAGAGAATCAATTGCCAACAAAGTAAACCAATGTATACGTTTTTGAGGTCGCTTAATCCGAATCCGAGGTCCGTTTGACCTGATCAGATCTGCTAAGTTCCAAACCCAAAACACTCAAATATTCATTTATGCGTATTAAAATTTGAGTAACAAATAATATTAAAGAAAGAAAGCTTTAACTCCAAGCCCGTGACTTTCAACAATATTCAACAGTATAACATGATGAAATGACTAATTTTTAAGAATTGTAATTTGTCTGCTTTACAATAAATTGAATTTTCGCATAATCAGTGCGGTCAAAAACCCCAATATCCACCTCCGTTATTTTATTCCACTTTGTCAAATTTCGTCCGCCATATTGAATCCGACATTTTAAATTTTTCAATTTCAATATGAAATTCGTAATCAGTGTTGTGTGAAACACCTATTTTTGTCAGTTTATTCGACTTTTTTAAAATTTAATCCGCCATATTGGATCCGCCATTTTGAATTTTTCAATTGTACAGCGTTGTATGTAATAATACGTTATAATGTTCTTGAGGAGTGAATGTTGCCATTGTTACACTTTTGCCCACATCTTATTAAACTAACTACAAAGTGAATGGGTGTATCAGGGACATACAACTAAAGAATGATTCATCAATTAGTTGGCTACAACTAAAGTCAATCGATCGATAGTAGAATCAGACATGCACCTCTTGCTTACTTAGTATTTATATTATGCTATAGGTGAAACGCTTATTGAAATGATCTATCAAATTCATCATCAGTACTTACCCTCGACGAACATCCAGAAGAACGTGGTGATGTGGAAGTAGTGCAGCAGCGTTACGATGAACACACACAACACAGAGGTGTTCCCTCCAACGTTTAGCTGTAAAAGTGGAATACATCATTAGCATTTGAGGCAGTTGCGGGATTTTTGGGATTTTAATATTAGGAAAGGAATATTCATGAGCTGGTTTGGTCGTGTGGATCCACTTTGGAAGGGAATAAAGGCTTGATAGGAATTATTAATCGATGTATTACAGAAGGATTTGTTCTGATACTGTTTAATGCCACGAAATTAAATTTTTTTATGTTACAAAAGGTAGATCAAATTTAACACAAAACATTATTTAATTTATATTTAATTTGAATTTAAACAAACCTGCCAAAATATATTCGCACGTGGGGAATAAATTTTTAATTAATTAACGATTTATTGTGGGTAGCATTATTATGTCTAATTAGTATTCATATACATATTTCATTCAAAATGTGTATTTACTTAAAATACAAATAAATAATAAATATTAAATAGGACAACGTGTGTTAATTTCCTTGCTACAACAGATATCTTAATAGTCCAGACGGTATCCGTTTCGGGTTGGGTAAAATGCATATGATCGGAGATTTTTGCTTTAACGGCTTCTAAATAACATCAGAAATGATAATATTTCTATGCAAATAAAAAAAAAAACGTGGGCTTAAATTGTTATTGAAAAAAAATATAGAAAACTAGCTAAAAAATTCATTTTTTTCTTGAATTTCTCGTCGACAACTTAGCTACTATTCATTTTAGACAAAAATGGAAAAGGAAAAAAGTTTTATAATTAAATTTTGATCAACACAGAGTTAGTTGCAATTCGAAAAAATAATTATTGTTATTGCAAAAATCGGAGAACTCATTTATAAAATTGCAAAAATGCTAGTTTATTTGCCAATTTTTTTCAGACACTTGAATAATAAAATTTTTTAAAATCAAATTTCTAAAAATCTAAAGCCTTTGAATACTTGAAAATTTCGCCACAAAAAGAAGAGCTCTCAAGCTTTAAAATGGTTTTTGAAAAATTCGAATCGGACGGTTAGGTGAGCCGTGGTGATTTAAACATTTAATGTTTTTTTATTTTAAAATATGGTTTGAAAGTACTCGGAAAGACGAGTATTTAAAAAAAAACCTGATGATCCGCCTATTATTTTCGGATTTATAGCCCGTTAAAGTTAACCCTTATTTACAACAAAACTATAAGGGTATAAGGGCTGTTTTTTGAATTAATAGGTTTGTCATTCAGAGTACTTTCCAGATATAAATTTTCAAAATTTGCAATCACGGACGTCCCATTTAAAATGTGAATGAAATATCAGTGGAGGGGGGGAGGAAACACACAGCTACTCCGATTTGAATTCTCGAGTTCAAAAATGCTCCGAGTATTGCACCCATTGCCAAGGGCAAATGTGTAAAAATGCTTTCAAAACAGTGGAAGTAGACGAGTTCGAAATCGATTTTGAAGAAGACGTCACAAGAATGTGCAAATGAACTCGACAATCAGATTTCAGAGTCGTTAGAAAATGATATTTTGCAGTTGCAGGACGAGGAAATCGACGACGAAATAGATTGTGATAATACTGATGAGGCATGTGAAAAATCACCAACTAGTAAAAGAATTAGATTAGATTAAATGTAAATAAAAATTGAAATAAATAGTTTAAAATTTGAAAAATCATGAAAAGTGTGTACTGTTTATTGAAGTATCCAAAAGATTCTTATATTTTTTTATATAAATAAAAAATAAATTTTAGTTAAATATTTTAAACGTAAACGAAAAAATTAAGATTATAATTATTCACAATTTATTTTTTTAAAGATTTTTAGAAATTTATCGTACAACTAAAAATTAACACCAATTTTCAGTTGTTTATTTAAATAATTATTGTTTAAACAATTTTATAATATATAAACAAACTTACTAGTATTACCTGGTGCAACATGCAAAAATTTTGGTCGTGACATAGTAAATAAATAAACATAATAAATTAAATCATTTTTTAGTAACTGTTTATCGGCATGTTAAAAGTTCAATAATTAATAATAAAAGGTAGTTGAAAATATGATAATTGAATTTTTTTAGTTGCGAGACATCGATTTAAAAAAAATCATCGAAATTGGTCCATTAGAAGCTGAGATAAGTGAAATTCTTCCGAGCGTCCCAGTTTTGAATTCGGAGTAGCTGTGTGTTTGCTCCCCCCACCACTGATATTTCATTGATTTCACGCGGTCTTGAATATCTTTCAGTGACATTTTAAATTTTAACCGTGATCTGGAAAGTACTCGGAATGACAAACCTATTAGTTCAAAAAACAGTCCTTATACATCAGGTATTTTTTTAAATACTCGTCTTTCCGAGTACTTTCGAACCATATTTTAAATATTCAAAAAAATTTGAAGAAAACATTAAATTAAATTAAATTACTGCAATTGTTTATAAGCGTGAAAATTGCGAAAATGTTTAAACAATCACCACGGCTCACCTAATCGTCCGATTTGAAATTTTCAAAAACCATTTTAAATCTTGAGAGCTCTTCTTTTTGTGGTGAAATTTTCAATTATTCAAAGGCTTTAGATTTTTAGAAATTTTATTTTGACAATTTTTTAATTAAAAAAAATAAACAATTAGGTATTACGTAAAAACTATAGAACCGAATTGGATGAAAATTAGTGTGGAGATTCTATGCACATTATTCAAGTGTCTGAAAAAATTTGACAAATAAATTAACACATTTTGCAATTTTATAAATGATTTTTCCGATTTTTGCAATAACAATAATTATTTTTTCGAATTGCAACTAACTCTATCTTGATCAAAATTTAATTACAAAACTTTTTTCCTTTTCCATTTTTGTTTAAAATGAATAGTTGCTAAGTTGTCGACGAGAAATCCAAGAAAAAAATTAATTTTTTTGCTATTTTTTTATACTTTTTTGCAATAACAATTAAGTTTTTTATTATTTGCATAGAAAAATCATTTCTGATGTTATTTAGAAGCCGTTAAAGCAAAAATCTCCGATCATATGCGTTTTACCCAAGTATAACCTTTTTAAAATAGATACCGCCTGGACTATAAAGGAATAATCTTAATAAATGTACAATGTGCTTTTTTTAACATCTTGTTTTTAGGTCAAAAACAACATTTAAATTATTATAGACGAACCGTCATTTTTCTGGAGCATGAAAACCTTAGATCCAGTTTTACATTCAGTTTAATTCACGAAGCGCAAAAAAAAGTACAGAGCGAACAATAAAACTCGTCTCAACTATAGACATAACCCGAGTGATGTTTACATGCTAGAAGCAGGTCATCAGTTTAACAATTAGAAACTGACCGGAAATGATCAAACCAGGGAAAGCAATTAACGGAAGCTGTTCAGTTCACCGGACAAAGTAAATTTGCCAACTGTTTGGGACATTTATTTCAGCGGGTATGGCGCTCAGGTTTTATAACAAGTCCTAATGCCCTAATAATGGTCAGAGCTAACTGAAAACACAATTAAACTGAAATTAATCCGAACCCGAAACTTCAATCAGGTATTGATACAAGGGGGAACAAAATCAATCGGAACTTTCTTACAATAACAATACCAATGGCAATAACAATACTAATAATAGTGGGGATATAACAAACCCTTTGGAGAGTTTGGAAGGCAATAATTGCTTTACAGTATAGTAAGTTAGTCACTATCCTACTATAGTTTTTTTGCAAAAGGAAATATATAAATTAAGCTATAAATTCATAATTCAACTAGTAAAACTTCTTATCAAAATCCGGCTTTGCCATTGCTTAAGAGAAAATACTAGACACTCCCTTATTAATTTCACAGTAACCCCAGGGGCGAGGTAAATGTATGTTCAATTAGAGCAATGAATTTGAGTATTGCAAAGTTTGGAAACAGCCCGGGGAAGTCTTTGGTAATGCCAATATTATGTTTGAAGTAAAGTGGTTCATACTCACCAACAACAAAACTATAATCCACATGATGTACGTCAACATATACGACCACATCAAGTTCATGTGTATGGTGTTCCTCAAACATCTCAGTTCTCTGGAATAAAAGATTCGATCAATTCAATTACATTTAACAGACAGATACAGACAACTTTGCCAAATGGGGCTACAATTTAACTCAATATTTATTTATGAGTTCTAAAAAAGCTATTACAGGGTGGTTACGAACTGTATATGTTGTAATGATAAAATAGGTCTACCTAGGCATATACGAAATTACCGATAAAAAAAGTTTTGGATCAAACCATTTGTAGGAGTTATTTTATTTTTGGTTTATCTATTTACCTTCCGAAAAGAACAAGAAAAATTGCTATTCTTTCCCCCAGTGAAGTTTTAATGACAATTAATCCATGATTTTGATAGGTGTCGATTATGTAGATTGCTCCATTCCATTGTAATAGTTTGTATAGTTCGACATAAGACTATACTGAATATTTGACAAAACTATTTTATTGATGTTGCTTTTCCATAACACTCGGTAATTCCCTTATTTGCTTAAAAATACGTCTGATGGAGTGGTCGTAACGCGTTCGGGAAAGCAGAGGAAAAAGTGGAGTTAAAATACATCCTCAAGGAATATTTGAAACACAGAAAAGTACTTTAGAGGCGTGTACTGTGTCTCACAGAATTTATAGAGCTTTCCGACGAGCGCATTTTCTGTAAGACAAATGGCAGGTGTCCCATGCAAAAATGTAATTTGCTTTGGTGAAATTTATAGCATCAGTGAAAATTTCAATTGTTTTCTGACATAATGAAATTTGTTTGGTTAATGTACCTGAACAATTATATGCACATTCATGAAAACATGATGCATATAATATCAGCAACCAACGATACAAACTTATGTAATTTGTGTGGTATAATGACCCAGTTTCTATTTGCGATACATACATATTTAAGTTTTATATTACCACAGACAAAATAGCTATCGCCACAGACCGCTACTGGAATAGGCCGGCAGTTTTAAATTTCCGAATTGCCGGTAGAGTACACCACTAACAGAATTTTAGGAAGAATCAAATGCAGCGGCCCGCATACCTACCCGTATCCTAGCAACATATAAACAAGACTTTGGTAATGTTGCCAGATGTACTTACAGATTTCATTTGTACACTTTCTTATCGATATCTGTTTTTTTGCGTTACTGTATTTACTTAAATGTATGATGTAGGTATTGATAGAAATGTTTTTAAAGAATCAACGAATATCTATGTAGTTTCATATGATATTCTGCAGCGGTGTTACAATTAAGTTATTATCATAATTTCGTTAATTAGCTACCTACTATTTTCATTTTTTGGTATTGAAATACTGCAGAAAATATATTTCCAAACAAACAAAATTCGTAATAATATTTTAAACAGCTTGTAATATAATTTTTTTAATATTTGATGATGACGATAAATTTATTTAATATACAAGGTGGGTTATTAGTACGTCGCGGAATGTAGGTANTCGTACCATATTGGAAGTCGACGCACAAATCTAAAAACATTACTTTCGAGTTTTTGAATTTTCCCATTCCAAGGTGATATAAAATAAATAATTAATTAGGTAAATTCATAGTTTTAATTCTAACTTGATTTATTTTATTTAACATTTAAGGCAAATGTGATTTCCAAACACAAGATAAGTTCCTTATCTCTTTAATTACATAATTGAAAGCATTACATTTATTTAGCAGTTATTATTTGGCAACAAAGCCACCGCTGGAACTGCCGCCTATTACCAAGTAGAAAAGTTACCACGCTAAATTTTATAGCTGGAAGCCGGCTAAGGAGACCCTGCTTCCATTTTGGGTTGCCAATTTTCAGCATTTAAGTAGCAGTCTGTAGCGATACGCTATATTGTCTGTGATATTACTGTGCATTAACAATTCATTTAAATCCACAACCAAAAGTCACACACAAATTTACATAACAATTGAATTAAGCCATGATTAATTTGACATAATTAAAGTACTAAAAGAATAATAATATTCTTTTCTTTACAAAATTTGTATTGTTTGTGTTTTGTTAACAGTAGAATTTAATTAAACAGATGTATTGTGTTAAACAGTTAAATTCGTGCCCATTTAAAGTTATACGTGTACGCAACACGTTCCAACATCAAATTCTCTTGTGTGGACTTTGCGACAACCACAGCATGTAAACTTGGTTAAACAAGAAAGTTTACGAAGGTTAGGGGGAGTAAGGTGGAGGGTTTTAATACAAGAGACAAAAGTTTCCTAAACTATGCCGATATGTTTATTTTTAGAGTCCTAAACTTGCTCAACGTGGGGAATTGTCCAGAAGCCCTTAGCAAGATAGCCATTTGTTCAATTTAATGTACAGGGTGTTCAAAAATCTGGAAAAGGTAAAAACAATAAAGAGTAAAGTACCTTTAATCTTAAGGCTACGTGAAAAAGTAATGGGGAAAAGTTGCTTGGAATTAAATTCTATGTTTAAATATGAAAGCATGGCCTTCTAGTTAATACTCGACATTCTGTGATATTCTAGGACTCTACTTATTTTTTAATACTTTCGGAGAAGCCATTCTATTAAAAAATATACTGCTTTATCGAAAAACAGATACACATGTTTGCATATTAATATTTTTTTTATACAGGGGGATCAAAAACCTCAAAAACATTAATCCAACATTTATTTTGAGAACACAGCAGAATCAGTATGTACGCGCCATTACAAAACTATTCTACATGAAGTCCGCCAAGTTCAACACACCTCCAATCTTTTTCTAAATGCAGCGTAGGTCGAATGTATCATTTCTTCATTTACTTGGGCAATCCTTCAATTATCCCGCTTTTCAAGAAATCAACATTGTGTTGCACTGGTTCTCTGTACACTCTTTCTTTCAAGAAACCCCAAAGGAAATAATCAAAATACCAATAATTTGTAGAAGGCAATTGTTATCAATAATTGTTTGACATTAGTTGTGAAATTAGGTGTTGGTATTTAATTTTATTCAAATAATGATTACAGCATCGCATTTATCTTGTTAAATGTTACCTAACCAATATCGGTATAGCCAAGCAACTGAATCGTTTCATGAAAAATATTCAGATGTTAAAGTAACCCGCCAAAATCTGAGAAAACTAATTCGAAAATTTGATTTAACTGGTGATGTTAAAAACGTAAAAAGTCCAAAAAAGAGACACGATGACGATGATACAGCCCCAATACTAGTTTTGAATTCGGTAGAAGAAAACCGGAGACTGCCACTAAAGAAGATATCTAAACAAATCGATGGTAGCAAGACACATATTCAGAGGANAGGGAAAAGAAAATATGTCTAAAGGACTGACAATGAGATCGGGGCTGTTTTCTGGCCACCTAAGGTTTCTAATAATATTTTTTAGTGTTTGTTGACGGGATTCTTCCTCCAAAGTAAATTTGCCAATATTCCTGAAGAACTTTTGCACATTATTGTTATTTGAATAATTCAGTTAATTATGTTTTATTTTTCGTCATCAGAATAACCCATTGTAGTTTTTTAAATTTTTTAAATTAAAATGGGTTATTCTTTTAATGATAAATCCCATGTATTTTTAAAAGAAGGTTCGTTTCTGTCGTTTTTGGCTGATTGTGTGCGAGAGAGATTGAGTTATAGTGTGCGTTAGAGATAGAGTGACTCTGTCCTCATAGAGATAGAGTGAATCTGTCCTCACAGAGAGCTATCCTCTCTCTCTCTCTGATTTCTTCAGGAGTCTCCCCAGCAATTTCAGGATACCTAGGGAGGGAGCGTGGCCTTTTTAACCTTCATTATCGATCTATGATGTCACATAGTATAAGAAAAAAAAACCGCTTTTTGCTCGTAACTCGGAAATGGCTGGAAATATAAACAAATTTCCCCTTGGTTCTGAGTAGAGCACTCGGTGGGTGACGCAGAGCGGGGTGTCACAATATATGAAAGAAAAAAAAACAGTATTTTCTTAGACTCTAAGTATCAAAAAATCTCCCATAGTGAACAAATAAATCTCCCATGGTGAACCAGTGAAAAACGTCAAAACACGCATGTCAACAAAAAAATCGGGAGCAATGGTGTGTGACATGATAAAAAAGTGTTTATAACTCAGAAACGGTGCGTTGAATCGAAAAAATAATTGAAAAATGTCAACCTCTCCCTCCCGGGTTCTGTATGTTCCTTCTGCGTTGAATGCAAAAGGTCCGAAGTCCGTATGTCGAAAATAAGTTTTGAAAACAAGAGGTATGTCGTGTTATAGTAAAAAGGCCGTATAACTTGGAAACGGTGCGTTAAATCGAAAAAATAATTGAAAAATTCTCCCCACACCCCTGGTTCTGTTAGTCAGTTCTGCGTTGAATGGAAAAGGTCCGAAGTCAGTATGTGGAAAATAAATTTCGGAAAGAAGAGGTGTGTGAGGTGATGCAATAAAAAAGGTCTTATAATTCGGAAAAGGTGCGTTGAATTGAAAAATAATTAAAAAAATCTCCCCACTACTCTGGTTCTGATTGTTCGTTTTGCGTTGAATGGAAACGGTCCGAAGTCAATATGTCGAAAAACAAAAAAGTTAGTCAAAAATTGCAACAGCAGTAGCGAACGCATTATCTTATCTCTGTATTGACTGATGATTTGTTGTTTTTTTTAAATAAATTTCGTATTCAACTACTCCTTGAGGTTCCAGCAATTTTACATTGTGTTAATTTTTTGAACACCTTGTGTCACAAATATGAGCACTACCAATGACATCCATGATATGCAACACTTGTGTCAATAAATATTTTACCTATCTAAAGAAATCAACAATAAGAGGCAGTACCCATCTAAGGATACACAACCTGTATAATACAATTTTTTAAAACATAGGTGTTAATATCGTACCATATTCGAAGTCGACGCACAAATCTAAAAACATTACTTTCGAGTTTTTGAATTTTCCCATTCCAAGGTGATATAAAATAAATAATTAATTAGGTAAATTCATAGTTTTAATTCTAACTTGATTTATTTTATTTAGCATTTAAGGCAAATGTGATTTCCAAACACAAGATAAGTTCCTTATCTCTTTAATTACATAATTGAAAGCATTACATTTATTTAGCAGTTATTATTTGGCAACAAAGCCACCGCTGGAACTGCCGCCTATTACCAAGTAGAAAAGTTACCACGCTAAATTTTATAGCTGGAAGCCGGCTAAGGAGACCCTGCTTCCATTTCGGGTTGCCAATTTCCAGCATTTAAGTAGCAGTCTGTAGCGATACGCTATATTGTCTGTGATATTACTGTGCATTAACAATTCATTTAAATCCACAACCAAAAGTCACACACAAATTTACATAACAATTGAATTAAGCCATGATTAATTTGACATAATTAAAGTACTAAAAGAATAATAATATTCTTTTCTTTACAAAATTTGTATTGTTTGTGTTTTGTTAACAGTAGAATTTAATTAAACAGATGTATTGTGTTAAACAGTTAAATTCGTGCCCATTTAAAGTTATACGTGTACGCAACACGTTCCAACATCAAATTCTCTTGTGTGGACTTTGCGACAACCACAGCATGTAAACTTGGTTAAACAAGAAAGTTTACGAAGGTTAGGGGGAGTAAGGTGGAGGGTTTTAATACAAGAGACAAAAGTTTCCTAAACTATGCCGATATGTTTATTTTTAGAGTCCTAAACTTGCTCAACGTGGGGAATTGTCCAGAAGCCCTTAGCAAGATAGCCATTTGTTCAATTTAATGTACAGGGTGTTCAAAAATCTGGAAAAGGTAAAAACAATAAAGAGTAAAGTACCTTTAATCTTAAGGCTACGTGAAAAAGTAATGGGGAAAAGTTGCTTGGAATTAAATTCTATGTTTAAATATGAAAGCATGGCCTTCTAGTTAATACTCGACATTCTGTGATATTCTAGGACTCTACTTATTTTTTAATACTTTCGGAGAAGCCATTCTATTAAAAAATATACTGCTTTATCGAAAAACAGATACACATGTTTGCATATTAATATTTTTTTTATACAGGGGGATCAAAAACCTCAAAAACATTAATCCAACATTTATTTTGAGAACACAGCAGAATCAGTATGTACGCGCCATTACAAAACTATTCTACATGAAGTCCGCCAAGTTCAACACACCTCCAATCTTTTTCTAAATGCAGCGTAGGTCGAATGTATCATTTCTTCATTTACTTGGGCAATCCTTCAATTATCCCGCTTTTCAAGAAATCAACATTAAGAAACCCCAAAGGAAATAATCAAAATACCAATAATTTGTAGAAGGCAATTGTTATCAATAATTGTTTGACATTAGTTGTGAAATTAGGTGTTGATATTTAATTTTATTCAAATAATGATTACTTTACAGCATCGCATTTATCTTGTTAAATGTTACCTAACCAATATCGGTATAGCCAAGCAACTGAATCGTTCCATGAAAAATATTCAGATGTTAAAGTGACCCGCGAAAATCTGAGAAAACTAAATCGAAAATTTGATTTAACTGGTGATGTTAAAAACGTAAAAAGTCCAAAAAAGAGACACGATGACGATGATACAGCCACAATACTAGTTTTGAATTCGGTAGAAGAAAACCGGAGACTGCCACTAAAGAAGATATCTAAACAAATCGATGGTAGCAAGACACATATTCAGAGGATTTTGGTACAATATAAGTTTCAGGCTTTCAAACCAAAAGTAATTCACACTCTAGAAGTTGGTGATGATGCACATCGTTTGGAGTTCTGTTTAGAGATGGGAGAAAGGATTGTGGTAGATGGACATTTTCAAGAAAATATAATTTTTTCTGATGAAACCGCTTATTCTACCAGTGGAGTGGTATCGTCGTAAAATTGTCGTTTTTGGTCGCAAGAAAATTCTTCCTTTACAGTTATATCAAGAAGTCAAAGGTTCAAAAAAGTAAATGTTTGGTGCGCGATTACTTTCAACCGACTAATTGGGTCATACTTTTTTGAAGCAAATTTAAATCAATATACGTACCTGGAGATGCTAGACACGTTTTCCTGGTCAAAATTAGAAGAACATTTGGAATATAGATAGAAACCGTATTTCCAACAAGACGGATGTTCCGCTCACTCAACAATTCTAGTCCGCAATTGGCTTAACAGAAAATTTCGAGAGAAGTGGATAGGAAAATATGGTCCTATTTGTTGGCCAGCAAGGTCCCCTGACTTGTCGCCGCTTGATTATTTCCTTTGGGGCTTCTTGAAAGAAAGAGTGTACAGAGAACCAGTACAACACAATGTTGATTTCTTGAAAAGCAGGATAATTCAAGCTGTTGCCCAAGTAAATGAAGAAATGATATATTCGACCTACGCTGCATTTAGAAAAAGATTGGAGAGGTGTGTTGAACTTGGCGGACTTCATGTAGAATAGTTTTGTAATGGCGCGTACATACTGATTCTGCTGTGTTCTCAAAATAAATGTTGGATTAATGTTTTTGAGGTTTTTGATCCCCTTGTATAAAAAATAAATTATTAATGTGCAAACATGTGTATCTGTTTTTCAATAAAGCAATATTTTTTAAATAGAATGGCTTCTCCGAAAGTATTAAAAAATAAGTAGAGTCCTAGAATATCCCAGAATGTCGAGTATTAACTAGAAGACCATGCTTTCACATTTAAACAAAATTTAATTCCAAGCAGCTTTTCCCCATTACTTTTTCACGTAACGTTAAGATTTAAGGTACTTTACTCTTTACTGTTTTCACCTTTTCCAAATTTTTGAACACCCTGTACATTAAATTGAACAAATGAGTATCTTGCCAAGGGTTTCTGGACAAGCAAAAATTTTTATGAAGAATGATTTTTTTGACAATTGAAATTTTGTATCCATTTCAGGATAGGCAACCCGAACTGGTGACACCCTGTATATGTTTTTCTTTTCTTCTATTATATCTTCGCTATATTTACGTATAATAATAATTTACGTATAATCTTTTACAAAGATAATGCTGAAATAACAAGACCAAAATATAGTTCTTTAGAAGATTGCATTATTTAACTGAAATTAGTATGTCCGGAATGAATCTTTCGATCAATAATATTTCCAAAACTATTTACACATCAGAAAATCATCCCCAACTTTGGTGAATAAAATGAAACAATTTGGCTTCTGAGTCATTGCATTGGTGGTCAAACATTTGTTATTGCTTTGACATTTACGTCAGTGTAATAATAAGTAATGATTAGTGTTATAACATTTAATATTTCCTGTTTCTAAACCAGGAGTTTATTTCTACCATTAACAAAAAATCTACACTTTGTATGAATAGGTAACAAAAGAACACACAAACTGAAATTTCCTGACTGTAAAAATCAATACACATTTCAACAAACACCGCAATGACCATAAAGTTATACGAACCTTTAAGCCACCCAAAGTTTTATTCGCGTTTTCATAGTTTTCCTTAGTGTATTACCACCAATATCACCTCCGCAAAGCCAGTGGTATTTGCCGGTATGTTCCTGGATGACGCTGAAACTTTTAGGTAGCCTTAAAACATTCAAATGTAGACCTCTCGTCATTGGAGATGTATTCATTACCAGGCGTCTGGCAAAGCTGTATGACGTTAATAATACGGTTAGAAATGGGCTGGTGAATGATTTAGTATCTGCATAGAGTTTGCACTAGAGGAAGGAGCTCTAGCACTCCGGGCGAGAGGTCCAGTTTGTGTAAAGCAGGTCAATTATTTTCATGTGAACAGTTATATAATCTGGGGAGATCAGGGTAAACTGACGATTCCTAACTTGGCTCTAGATTTTTATTTAAAAAAATTTATATAGTAGATAGTTATATTAAACATAGTTCAGTATACAGGGTGTCCGGAAATACCGTTCGAATAATTCTAGGAGTGATTCTACATGTTAAACTATGAAGAAAAGTTCATATGAACATAGGTTCGCAAATGCGTCATAAGGTTTCTATGGCGATTCAAATATTGCACCGGGATATAGGTTTTATTTTATATCTCTGGAACCGTTTCAGATAGCCATCTGAATTTTGGCATATGAATTGCCTTTAATAGTAGGTACTTTTCAGTGTTTTTACTAAATTATTATTTTAATCAGGGGCGTACCGACAGGGGAGGCCTCGATTTAATTTGTTCACATTTTTATTAAACGTCATATTTTTGCAGTTTTCTTTAGAAATTCTGATTCCGCGGTATAAATGACATAAAAAAGGTATTCTTGTAGAAAACCTGTCAGGCTAGCCGTTTTCGAGAAAATACTCTCCAAAGAAAATAGTGCATGCATGGTCGCCCAATAATAAAAATTTCTACATCAAAGTAGGCTTATGTCGGTGCTAAGTTGAAAATGGAAAAAGGTCAAATTACTGTAGTTACGGTAAACGAATTTGACATAAGGTTTAAAAATAAAGTTTATTCGATTATTATTGTGTTAATAACAGTGTAATTGAAAAAAATCATTGTTCTCGTCTTTCAAAAAATGCCGGAATACTCTTTTGCTGAAATGGCCGACATGCACTTCATGTATGGCAAAGCAAACGGTTGTGCTTTGGAAGCTCGGAGGTTGTACCAAGAAACTTTTCCAAATCGCCAGCTTCCTTCTGATAAACTGTTCAGCAGTTTACATCAGAGATTAAGAGAAACTGGTAATTTTACGCCAAATAAGAGAGATTGTGGACGAAACCGTACTACCCGAACGGCGCAGACAGAGGAAATTGTTCTACAACAGATTGAAGCTAATCCAGGTAGTAGCACCAGAAGAATTTCAGTACAAACGAATATTCCCAAAAGTGTTGTATGGGAAATTTTACACGAGGAACTTTTGTATCCATACCATTTGCAAAGAATTCAAGCGCTAAAACCTCGGGATTTTTTGCCTAGAGTGGAGTTTTGTCAGTGGATGCAGATGAAATGCCATCAGGACCGTCATTTCCTCGATAAAGTCTTGTTTACAGACGAGGCAGGATTTACGCGTGAAGGAGTGGTAAATTTTCATAACAATCATATTTGGTCAGATGAAAATCCTCACGCGATTTTCGAAGCTCGATTCCAAGATAAGTTTTCCATTAATGTTTGGGCAGGTATTATAGGAAATAGGTTACTAGGACCATATGTTATGCCGCATCGTTTAGATGGGCCCGCATACTTACATTTTCTACAAAACACTTTACCAGTTTTGCTCGAAGATTTGCCTTATGGATTAAGATTAGAAACATTTTTTATGCACGATGGGGCTCCAGCCCACTTCAGTTTATTAGTTCGACAATATCTAAATCAGACTTATCCAGATCGGTGGATTGGACGAGGTGGACCCGTAGCTTGGCCTCCCCGTTCGCCGGATCTTAATCCGTTAGACTATTTTCTATGGGGTTATTTAAAACACTTAGTTTATTCAGTGCCTGTTGACAGTGTACAACAACTGGAACAAAGAGTCATTCATTGTTGCCAAGAAATACGGAATATGCAAGGTGTTTTTCAACGAGTTAAACGTTCAATGAGAAATCGTTTAGCCAGTTGCATTGAAATGAATGGACATCACTTCCAACACTTGCTGTAACTAAAGAAGTAACATTCAGGTTTAATAATAAGTCACTAGTATTATTTGTTTCTGTATTGTTCCCTTTTTTTTTTTAATTATAAATCTGTTTTCCATTTACCGTTTCTTTTTTATCACTATTTAACAATACCTGACAGGTTTTCTACAAGAATACCTTTTTTATGTCATTTATACCGCGGAATCAGAATTTCTAAAGAAAACTGCAAAAATATGACGTTTAATAAAAATGCGAACAAATTAAATCGAGGCCTCCCCTGTCGGTATGCCCCTGATTAAAATAATAATTTAGTAAAAACACTGAAAAGTTCCTACTATTAAAGGCAATTCATATGCCAAAATTCAGGTGGCTATCTGAAACGGTTCCAGAGATATAAAATAAAACCTATATCCCGGTGAAATCTTTGAATCGCCATAGCAACCTTATGACGCATTTGCGGACCTATGTTCATATGAACTTTTCTTCGTAGTTTAACATGTAAAATCACCCCTAGAATTATTCGAACGGTATTTCCGGACACCCTGTATACATACTTAAAGATAAAATAAACTTTTTGAAAAAGCCTTCTCTACAGCAAATGACATAGGCATAGGTAAGATGACGAATTTAATGGGGTAAGATGACTTAAGTGCAGATATTACATCAGAGATATCGTCATCGTAGATGGCACTGGCAATATGATCGCTGTATCTCTTTCTTTTAAGAGTCTTCATGTACTTCGCAACAGCCTTGATGTGAATGTCCGATCTCCTTATTTCCAGTTTTTTGTTTCTTATTCTTCCTATTTTATTTTTGTTGATCTGATCCCGTCTACGACCTGTTTTCCTTTTATTCAACTGCTTTCTTTTCTTCTAACTAATGTTGTCCTGGTCGTATAGTTCAAAACTAGAAGAAGAATATGATATAGTCCCCTTGACTTTATTTCACATGATTCAATATCTGGAAACACAAAAACAACAATACGTTATAGAAGAAAAAGCATTCAGTGCGAAAAATCCATGTAATAGCTTTGATGTTATTCGTTGTCCTCTTCGGAAGATACTCGTCATCGTTATTACTAAAAGATGGTTGTGTTTCATGTTTAACAGATACATCTAAAAATTCTCGACCGCAGATTTCCACAATATGTGGAATTATTTCTAGTACACTATTTATTCGTATTGCTGTGATCTTAATAGTTATTTTCCATATAACGATGTGTCAAAAAACAAAGAAACAAGAACAAAGAAATGGAAGCATGAACTTCATATTGTAGCAGCTGGGGTCAAGGCAAATCGTTTGACAGGAGTGTGCCAATCAACAGTGTGGCATATTACACAAGGTTCAAAGTACGGGTTAGATTTTGCAAATGGCTGTTAGAATAAAATGCTCAAAAATCCCCGAATTACACCTGTTGTGTTAGTTACAGATGAAACTGTGTTTACACAAAAATGGGTCGCTTCCAGCACCGTTTTTCTTTGAATGTTTGGACAGGGATTGTTGACGATTGCTTAATTAGACAGTTAATATTCTCTATGGGATGGATGGCTTCCAATATCTCGTATTTCTTCAAAATGATCTATCTGGACTTCCATTTGCTTTTCGACAATGAATGCGGTTCTCGTAGTATGCCTCTCATTTTCTACAAAATGTTCGAGATTATCTCAATAAAGTTCAAGTATGGTAAATTAAATGAGGAAGGCCGGTAGTTTGTGATCATATGATTTAAACCTTCTCGTCTTTTTTTTATAGGTGTATCGAACTGGACTGAAAATCATTGATGAATGTACCTATTGCCAATATCTGGTTAAATTGTTTTTTTGCACGTAACCTTTTTGTTCGCGCTGATTGACTACGCATGCATTGCGATAGGTCAGGTACAATCAACCAAATTCCAGTGATGTGTAAATAAACATTTTTAAATAATTTCGAAGTACCCTTCAGTCATTCATATAACATTATATCCTTTTTATCTTTGTTGCTTTCGTATTAAACAAAAATGTAAGAGAAACAATTGAATGTATTTCAAATATTTTTTTATTAAACCTGTGTTTTCTTTAAACAGAACCCCTGTATATTTTTACATATTTGAACTGAACGATTTTTTCAGAATTACAGTAATATAATGTTTGATAGATCTATCTTTAAGAAAGAGTATGCTAATAATAAACTGTCTTGACTTATCTCGCTTATTATTAGAGATACACATATTGTTCTCGCCCGTGCTGAGGCGCCGGGGGACCCTCCGGCGCTACTAACCGGGTTTACTATTAAGTCTCCGTCAGTTGAAAACCTCAATTCCAGTTGAGGTCGCTCTCTAGTCAAATCAGGCCGAGAACTGACAATATTGATTCCAGGTTGTCCATCCGACTGACTGAAGACGCCTTCTAGTGATTCTGTAGAAGTGAGGGACTCCTGGAGTCTCTCTTCCTCTACATCCATCATTGGGCGGGGCGCACAAGCGCCTACGTAGTCCCCTGAGGTCATAATGCGTTTATAATGCACAATTGAGATTGTCTTAGAATGCGGGTAAACAGTATCACCCTGTATATAACTTTTACCTAACGAGATTATTGCTTTACGACTTACTGTTTATTTCGTCTATAGTTCTATGCATGCACTGCTTACAAATTTCTAGTTCTATTAAAAGTCTTTCCTCACTAACTATATCTATCGTACTATTAGTTTCTTGACAAAAACCACTACTATTAGGAACCACTGATGATGGTATAAGTTCAGAATTGACAGGATTTCTCCCAGGAAAAAACACAAGTCTCCACAAGATGTATATTACAGGTAAGTATACAATGTCTTAATACTTGTTTGCAAGAGGACTCGTGGTCAATACGTTTTTTACACCCGGTATCGCGCGATAGAGTCTCTTGGTCATTTGTCTCGATTTCCAAACGATGCAGTTCACGATCTGCAACTAATTTCCCCTCTTCTTTTAGGTTTTCTTCCCAATTAATTGCAAATAACGCGGTGTGACAACCAAAATTCGACAACTCTATTCTCCGCTGTCAATGTTGTCATCTGCTGTTGATCGTCTCGCGTTCTCGATTTTTTTTTATATTTACCTTCCTATATTTGCAATAACTCGCGATCGATCCCGGTCCGCGACAATATCAAACCTTATATTATTGATCTTGTGAACACATGGTTCACTTTGTGGATGAAAACAATACCTGTGTTACAATTGGTCATTATTATTATGGGTTGCATAATATGTGGGTATACATGTCTGCAAGTGACCAATTTTAATTATCATGTTAAGAGCGCCAGTCTGATACCGGACTAACCGTTGCAAGCGAGAAATAGACGAAAAGGTGCAACGCGGGATATACACACTATGGTTCCTAGAAAAGAACCACGGCAGATTGACGCCAGGGACTGAATACATACTGAATTCATTTCATGGACTATAGCTCAAAAATTTAAGAAATACGTATCAACTGTTGTACCCAAATCTTAAGAAAAGGGGTTATAAATATGGTAAATAATTCTATTTTGCAATGAATCTTTAAAAGCGTATTGTCAGATGTATCGGACAAACAAACGCCCAGTAGACTGCATAGTCAGTTTCATCAAGCAGCAGAGATTCCGAACTTCACGCTGTCGTTCCCTAAGGGAACCCACTCCCAATTTACTCCATATAGTTTGCAGATAGTGACTTCCTTTGATACGGCGAAGTCCCAAAGTGGCTTGCAGAACTAAATTAATATTGTAATGAAGCATATTATATCCATAAATATTCATCATCGGCTATTACAAGCCTGTAAATATGCTGCGGTATGAAGCTATCCATTATTAAACATTCCTGGACATTAATTATGAATGTATGCTCAGAATAAGAAAAAACACAAGCCTTGGTGTCATAAACTCTATATGATATTGAATTATACCCCTAAAGAAAATCATACGAAGTAAATTTGTTGACGTGTAAAATGTTGCCGTTTAACAGACATATCTAACATATTGTCAAATACCAGACTTCCGTGAGAGAATTGTTGAGGCGTGGAGTTCAAAAATTCCTTTGATTTCCTTCCTGAAACTTATTTTATATCAGGAAGCAGCCACACAAGATGATATTATTTACTGATGGTTTATGGGATTCAAGAAAAATGAAATTGAGAGCTTGCGTGTTTTGTGACTAAATTGGTCAAGAAAAAAAAGTGTATTACTTTCGCATACTTGAAATATGTGTTCAATTAACTGAAATTGATACGATAAATATAGTGTGTGTGTAACAGTGATATTTGAACAAACCTACAGGGCAGATTGAAAAAGAGGGGTTTACTCAAATGCACAGATAATTTTATATAGCGTATTACCCAGTGCTCCCTCTGTGCGCCATATTTTTTTGAAAATTTTTTTTAATCTAGATTTTGAAATATTGTTGTTGAAAGTTGTTCATTTTAACATAGGTTTATATGGCAAAGATGGACGGTGCGGCTCTTTTTTTGCCCATAACTGAGAAAAAAATGTAGAAATTGTGAAACAAAACTTTTCCATAGTATTATCCACAGTATTATCTTATTTTTGATGTCAAACTAATGTAAGTTTTGAACATAGTACAGCTGTATTAATTAGAAACAGAAACCAATAATTGCATTTCTGTCTGACTTGAGGATTAATGTGGCAACGTCGCAATCAGCTGACATCAAGGAGGGAATACATTTGAAAGACTTGATAAAAACGAAATTGATTTCAAACATATACATTTTTCCTAAATCCCATGTACATTGTTATCAACAATAAATTATCCACAACAGATGATTTTTTTTTAATGTTTTAAAAAAACTAGATTAATTAAAAAAGACTGGGAAGCTGTGATATATTTATTGGAATAAAAAATACAGTAGATAAATCCTTTTAATGTATTTAATGGTTTATAAAAACATCGTAATCATTACCCAGCAATATTTAGGGTTACATAAAGTTTTCTTTATTTGATTAATATAATTAGTAATACTTGAGATAAAAGCATTTGTACGGAATAACAAAGGAACATAAATATTTCTCAGCAAATTTTATATATAAAAAATTAGTTATAGCTGCAAAACTTTTGTAACATTACTAATATAGAGCTGAAAAACACGAACAGTGAGTAATAATGTAATTTCTATCACAGAACCTTTAAAATTGCATCCAATATTTTCTTTGACTTGGACGAGAGATGGGCGCGAGTGTCATTTCATTTCTTTAGAACTAAATTAACATAATTCTCGTTGTTTTACCAGTTCACATGATTTACGGATTTTAAATAAAGGATACAAATCTTTGCGAGGATAATACGATATATTTGCTATACATAATAATTATATTTTACATAGTTTACACAAAATACATTTTTGAACGCGTACGCATCCTTACCCGAATTTGACGAGCAATATCTCCGATGTCCGAGGACTGTAGGTTTGCAGTGTGTACAACTGCTAGTCAATTATTAGCGCCGTTGCCACATCTACATAGTCTTTATGCGTTCATTACATATAATTTAAAACAACTTAAATATGATATTTTTATGTTGTTAATTAGTCAATATGTATGCTGTGTATATGAGTAGATTTATTTGCTATATAGATAATGTTTATCGCAAATAATTTCGAAAGAATTTAATTTTTTTCAAATTGGCAGCGAGCATAAGAAATGCATAGGACTCTCCCTGCGCACCTCACTTCCCTCGGACCCCGATATACTTCCTTAATATAAAAACCTAACAAAAACTATTCAGTGGCGTCGGAATTAGGAGGGGTCCGAGTAGTTCCGATTTCAAAAGTTATTTAATCTAAAAATAATCTTCCCATCTTAATTTTTCTATTTTTTGTTAAAATTATATATTACATTACACAGTCTTTCCGATCTCCATTAAAGACCATAGAGTTAGGCAGTATGTACCAGGTTCGGTCGCTACGCAGCAACTCGGCATTGAAATATTCCCAAATGTTCCCATATTTATTTAGTCATACCCATATACAGGTCTGGTCGAACTAAACGTGGAGGTGATAGAAATGTATACCTACGCCCAGTTGAAGAAAGCGCGCGCGGGTAAACGGTGCACAAACACAGCCGCACTAAGCGACCGGCCATAAATTTCAGTTGTTGACAAATTGCCTAGCAGTGCAGCGCAGCAATGCCGAACAGTAATATATTTTAATGAAATGTAAACGTTTTTTGATTTTACTATCAATATAATAAAATTATTATGAAACTGATTAAATTTTATTGCTTGGCGTTGTTATACATATTCAGCTGACTTCAGAAAGACTATACGTCCTGTATATGTCCTCAATAAAAGAAGTTGCGAACAAAAGAGATTGAATATATTTCAGGAATCTTCCATAAAGTATTAATTAAAAAAGACTTCAATATTATAACAAAATAAACAATTTTTTCTTTCATTTTAAGTATCCAATCGTACTTCCGAAATATTGTATACCTTCCAAGAGCTTTGCTTTAGATCTAATTTATTTTTTAATGTAGAAGATTCATTTGCTTTATATTCCATTTATAAGAGATGAAATATGCCGAAAACTTCTGTTGAATATAATTTTGATTCGTTGGAAGTGTACGAGTGTTCTTAAAACGCCAAAGCAGGTAAAACCTGTTATAAATTATTACCCTGAAAAAAGTGAAATATGGTATTCTGAAAACGTTACGGAAGACGTCGTAAAACTCAAATCCATTCTTAATTCCTAGGTGCTTCTCGTGACTTTACGAAATAATGAATAATTTGTTTCATATATCATATACAGGTTGTTCAACAACACCTACACAGAAGCACAAATTGATGAGCTAGTCTGAAGAAATCAAGATAATTTTGTAGTCAGTGAAATGTACTTTGGTATTTATTGCAGGTTTATTGTGATTATTTAGAAAACATGTCCGAATTTTCTTCAAATATTACAATTGTTGCAATTAGATAACTCGACAGATGGCGTACGATAAATTTAACCAAAATATTTTCAATATGTGTGTACGCAAACTGTGCGAAAACCTTATAAATTATCTCCGTGGTTCACATCCGAAATAATTGCAGAAATAGAGCAACCTGCATAAACCCTGTATTAGGGCTAAGAATCTCGGAAAATCAAACAAGACATTGCTGCGTCTTATAAGAACTCTTTGAGGTATACGCAGTCAGACATTATCTCGTTAAGTCTACATTTATATAGTCCAAACCATTGGATAAAACTATCATTTCTCCATTTGCTAATGCTCCTTCAGTTCTTATTATTTCGGCGGAGAAGGTCCTGATCATATTCTCCTTAATATGGGATTGTGCATTTGCATTGGTTGTTCCCTAAACGTACCTGTTAAATTTTTCTTGAATAATCTCTACATTTTCCGACATATGGACAACTTCAAAAGTTTGTCCTGTTCACAAAAAAGGCAACAAAAATGTTACTGATAACTACAGACCGATAACTATTGTGTATATGCAACTCTTCCTGAAAGTTTACAGTTTGCCGAAGCCCATGGTTTTAAGTCAGTGGAAGATGGTGCTACATCTGGTGGTTCACAGGGTTCCTGCTTGGACCCTTACTGTTTCTCATTTGTATAAATAACTTCTGAGCGATCACTGCCGAAACGCGTGGTTTTAAGTCAGTGGAATATGTACATCTGGTGTGCCACAGGGTACCTGTCTTGGACCCTTACTCTTTCCCAGTTTTATAAATAAAGTAGTTTTCATTGACACTAACTATCCATTTGTATGCTGACGATCTCAAGCTGTTATCAAAAATTAATTATTCTCAAGTCGAAGTTACATTGCAAATTTCACTTGACAAAATTGAAGCATGGTGTACAAATAATTGCCTTCTATAAAACACAAGCAAATGCTATATTATGATCTACACTAGGAAATTTTGTTGCATTTTTATTATACTACTGACAATTCAAGACTGACAAGAGTTACCGAAATCAGAGACTTGTGGTGTGTTGTAAGATTGGAAAATAACTTTTCCTGATCACATTAATAATGTACTAGCTGAATGTTCCAAATGCTCTCTAAATTAGAATATGATAGATCAGTTTGGAATCTTTGCTATTCCACATCCACCATCATTTGAATGCGTCCAAAAAAAGTTTTTGTCTTTCAAATTAGATGAAATATGTCTGGAAATTGGAGTTTATTACTGAAAACTACTAAAAGGTCACAATGTACAGAGTCTTTTAAATAAATTTACCATACATTGATGTCATGACTTTAATTATTAATTTAGCAGACTATAGACAGAATAGGCAAGATAGACATGTATTGTGGGATATATGATCATATCGCGTTATGTGATGTTGTCAAAGTATCTGTCTCATGGTTTGTAATTGTCTTGTTTTGTCACATTTAATCTCGTCTAAATTTTAAATTAATATCTTGTATGTCCTATTAGAAACCGCTGATGGCTTTAGAAAGATGGAGAAACAGGAAGCTAACGATGACAAAGAAGATCACAGGTCAACCATGGTGACTAGAATAGACCTTTTTAGTAGTGACGTCACATGCGCTAAATAATAGGCAACTCCATATGCACATTGTCATGAAGAATTTATCAATATTTTTACTAGATGGATTTTTGACCTTCTATACTTTGGACAGAAGTGCCAAAAAATGGCTTCTTTGTCATGACATTAAACATCGTGATATTGTGGCAAGATTGGAAATATATAAGAGTCTTCAAACCCCAAGTGACGAACTATAAGAATCAGAACTTATATATTTAAATTTATAGCACAATATTGACTTTTATAGTAATTAATAAATTAAAATTATATCAATGTTTCTGAGCAGGCGCATTAAAGATAATTTCATGTAAAAGAAGTAGCCTTGCAACAGGATATTATTCAAGAAAAGTTTGGTTGTGGTTAAGAGTACGTCTATCATAAACCACTTGATGAAAAAAAACAATCGATAAACACACCGACACAGTACAACAGCAAGAAAAACAATAAAAATACTTAGTAGAACTAGAAAATTCCAATATTAAACAAAAGAAGAGAAAATAGCTAATGATGACAACCATAACATATCAACAAGATCTCTCCTGCGTATGAGCCTATTCTTTCCGAGCATGCGCATTAGGAATAACACGGCTAATGTTAAATTTTTACTTTATTTAAATTTCCGAATATTCTTTTATATCGTTTTTTTGTAGATTTTAAGCGCATTTATGTTTCTATTTTAGGAAACACATGTTGGTTGTTCTTAAATACTTTCAAATCCTTCTAAAAATAAACTAATCTGAAGTTGTTCATTTTTATAGTATCTACGTAAATAGTACACAAGGGTCAGATCCGGTCTGTACAATTTCAACTATGACAATTTGTTGCGGGTTGCCTAAATATGTGACGTCACACTAAAATAATCTATTAGAAAAGAAAGTCAACCTATCAGGGGATGCTACGTTCTTAGGGTGGAAGAGTTGTAGTGCAAATTCCCATGCGATGTAATGTAATACAAGGAGATACGGGTGCATCGTTACTAGGAAGATAAGGTGGCCAGAGCGATTTGTCACCATTTTTAACACTTAGATGTTTAAGTTTATATTAAAATCTCAGCTAGTAGTTATATTCTACAATAAAATTTCCGAAAATTGAATGTCAATAAGTTTTTAACTCAAATAGAATAGTGTCATATTTATCATGTGTCATAGTGTCATACTTTTATTATTATAAAACCTAAATAATTACTAGATGTTCAAATAACGAATATAAAACACTTTTATCCAATTGTTTATGTTTCCACCGTATCAATGTGGTAAATATTAAAAAGTTGTTCTATCTGCGAAAAATATTTCCGCCAAAGGAGTTTTTGCATCTCCATCTATTTACTTATATCCTCTCCAAGTGTGTACCACCCCTGTATAAATTCGGTTAATTAATAATAAAGTCTCCTTGCGCACCGATAAAGATAACTGCAAAACGAGGAATGCCTCTAAGACAACGGAAATTGAACGTCATGTTCTGTCTTTATAGATAATTCTTTAGAAAATAGCATTTACCAAGTCTCAAATATCCAGTGAGCGTATGTTGGTAGTTCAATTATTTCGAGCCCTCGGCATTACTGGACCTTTAGGTTCGCCATGTTTCAAAATTAATAAGCTTTTGACGTCCCGGGAAGCCGTTTCTAATAATATTTTATACGTATAGAACCCCAAGATATATCTTGCCTGTGTTATGATCCCTCCTGCTACAAAAAGAAACAATGTTTGTGTAAATGAAACATTAAAAACGTACTTCTTTTTCTGAAAAGCTATTTTTGGTAAAATTATTTGATAATTTCATTGTGAAAACATAAATCAACCCCAATATTTATCCCAAACATCGTAATTCCTAATATTTTCCAACTCGAGCCTCGTTATTTATTTACAACAACCCTATTCTTTCTTGACTCTTTGTTCTTGTTCGGCTTTAGCAGGTTCAAAGGAAGGATTAGATTATTTACTTCCTTGCCTTGTCTCGCTCATAAAAGGATAAATTAATATTTAACAAAGCTGTTTGTACGCACGCTGCCAGATATAAAGTTTCTCTAAAATTAACTGCAATGAGAACTGCATAATGTAAATACGTAATATATCTAGTTACAGAAATAAAACAAAAACTAAATTGAGTTAGTAAATTTCAAAGCCGGCTTTGCGAAAAGTAGAACAAAAATTAAAAAATATATATTTAATTACATTCCCATCCTACGACACCCACGGAGAGGTTTTTATTTCTCCTCTACGAACAAAACAGATCTTGTTCAGCTACAGGGATCGAACCCGCGGTCTCAGCAGCAACGATTTGAAGTTTAATGCTTCAATCGCTAGATTATAACTAAAATATAATGAAATTAGAGATATCCGAAGTGTAGGTACCTCTTTAGTTAATTTCATCAATTCTTTCATCAACATTTTTATTATAAGTAAAATGTTTTATAGACCTATTTATGTTCCACTTGAGACAGATCTGAATCATGGGCAGATTATAATTTTCCTTTCCCTTTTAACTTTTTCTACTTTTCTTACTGAAGCCTTTAATGGAATATATACAGGGTGTTAATGAATTTATGTCAAAAATTTAAAGGGGAGAACAAGGAGCAAAAACTGAGTTAACTGATGTCACAAACTTGTATCGGAAGTTTAAGGTTATAGAGAAAAAAGCTAATTAAAATGTGTTTAAAACTGTTTTGGAACTGCTGAAATACTTACATGTATTTTATCGCGGCGAGTACCTACTTACAAAAAATTTTGTAACACTTTTTACGAGTGTGTAGGTTTCTTATGAAGACGGATTGTACTTGAAAGTCAGTTTGTATTACATTGTTATAGTGATTGCTGTGCTGTTATTCGAGAGTACATTTTAATAGCCGTATTTCCAAGTTTTTCTTTGAAAATGGCGCATTTATTTAGCAGTCGCGAATATTATGATATGCTCATAATTTATGGCGAAACAAACGAAAATACGCACAGAGCTTGTTAAGTGTACCGTGCAGGATACCCCCAACGACGTGCCTCCGCACCGCGAACATTTGTTGCTGTAGCGCAAAGAGTTTTGGACATCGGTGAAGTACAACCGCGTCGAGGTCGCGAAAGAATCTTCACATCCTGTTGTGTGGTGGACAATACGAGAAGCTCAGTTGTACCCATTTCATATTCAACATGTTCAAGCGCTTGCTCCTGAGGATTTCCACTACGCCAAGGTTTTTGCGAACATTAAGGAACATGCAAGAAGTGCTCAATTTACTACGCAAATACTTGTTACAGATGAATCATGTTTCAGTCGAAATTGTATATGTAACGTCCAGAATACTCACCACTGGACAATCGAAAATCCACACGAAATACGTCGCGGTGCCTTTCAGTAACAGTTTTCAGTGAACATGTGGGCCTGTTTCAATATGACTTTTTGAATTGTCTATAGTCTGTTTAGAAATGAAAGAGAGTAATAAAAGCTTATTATGTATGCAAATCGTAAATAAATGTAGTACTGGTGCTTATATTCAATAATTTTATATTATGTATTATCGGTATAGGATGAGGTGTACTTTTAAAAAAACTTTGTGCGATCGGACTGTACTAAATTGTAGCAGGTAGCTAAAATTTAATCCCCGACAATCCGTCTTTGTCTATGCCGCTTCAATTTCTCGGTCCATTTCTCTTATAAGTAAACAATATAAAAACAGCATTTCAAAACATGAGGCTACTTTAAGCATCATAACCGGGTTAAGAGGGTTTTTAGTAATTCAAATAAAATTATTCAATATTATTATCAAAATATTTATTTAAATTTAATGAATAGACTTTTATTCCACACAAAAATATATGTATTTTGAAAATTCAAATTATGGTGAGTAAATGTAGTGTTGTATAAATGTACAATAAAGAAAATAAAAAAGTAGGTATATTAAAATTCATCCTCTGAATATTCTGATGAATTATCTTCGTCTCCTAGATTGATAACGATAGGTTCCACAGTAACGTCAATTAAATTATCGAGTTCCCACATTTTCTCCTCTTCTTTTTGTACATGATGTATACATCTTTGCCAGTTATCTGCAGTTACTCGTTCCAAGGAATTTTTTAACAAAATTTTCACGTCACTTAATTTAAACGTCGTATTATTTCGCGCTACATCTCCTTTTACCTGCGCCCAGACTAATTCGATTGGGTTAAGTTCACAGTGATAAGGTGGTAACCGTAGTACCGTTATTTGGCGATTTGTTGCCATTTCATCGATAACATATTTTTTCTGATCTTTATTAAGATTGACAAGTGTCAAAAGTTCCTTTTTCACCATATTTGTTTCAAAAGAAATGTTTTTTCCGGATAACCATTGAATTATATCGGCTTTCCTCCAAGCAGTCGTAGGCGTCCGCTCGGTCTGCCGTGAATGGTAACTGGCATTATCCATGACAATTACAGACCCCGGAGGAATAAGATCCAACATCTGTGTAAAATACTCTTCGAAAACATCTGCGTTCATGTCTTCGTGATAGTCACCTGTATTTTTAGATTCAAATAAAAGTAAACCGCCATCTACAAAACCACTGGCACTACCTATATGTGTCACTATTAATCTTCGCCCTTTACCTGAAGGTGCCTTGAACCCTGTTGAAAGTCCATCCAAAAATGCTTGTCGAAAACTTTTTACATTTTTATCTTGCCATACTTTTGTTACAGTATATCCCTCGTTGACCCAAGTTTCGTCTAGATAATAAATATTCCTCCCTTCGTCACGGAATTTTCTAATTGATCTTAAGTAGGATCTTCGCCAACAAATAATTTCATCTTTATCGATAAGAACTGACTTCCTGTTCTGCTTTTCCCAGCAAAAATTCAACTCTCGTAAGACGGCCCATAATTTGCTTCTACTGATTTTTGGCAAATCGTTGTCCTCTGAAAGTTCACTTAAAATTTTGTTTAGCGTTGGTATTTCTTTTTTAAAATAAAATGAGTGTACTTTTCTGCGAATGACATTTTTGAAGAAATCATCTATAACGACTTTTGACCTCCCTGTAGATGATTTTGGGGGATTTACAGTATCTTGTTCATTTTTTGTTTCCTTTAAAAGTCTGTAGATAGTCGATTTTCCAATCCCTGTCATTTTTGTTAGCATTAGTGTTACCCGATAATTACCTGAAACGAAATATTACAACGCCCATGGCCGGTTCTTATCTCGGGGTTTTATTACTCTCTTTCATTTCCAAACAGACTATAGACGCTTAGATGGTGCTTCGTATCTAATTTTTTTGCAAAATCTCCTGCCGGAGTTAAAGGAAGACGTGCCATTAAATGTTCGGCAAAATATGTGGTTACTGCATGACGGAGTCCCCGCTCACTTTTTTCGGAGAGTGTGAGACTTTCCAAACATTACTTTTCCCGATAGGTGGATAGGCCACGACAGCCTAGTTAGATGGTCCCCCCTGTCCCCGGACCTCACCCCTTTAGACTTACTTTTTGTGGGGATATGTGAAAAGTGTTGTGTATTCCACGGAAGTTCGTGACGTCGACCAACTGCGACATCGTATTTTGCCGAGGCTTGTAAAACGATTCGAGAAGACGTGACAATGTTGCAACGCATGTGAGCGAATTGGATACGTCGCTCTGAAGCTTGTGTGTAAACAAATGGTGGGTACATCGTACATCCTCTATGAAAATCAGTAGTTCTCAAAAGGTGGCTCCTCGAGGTTGAGGTAAGTTAGATTTTAAAATTACGTTTTACTCAACACAAATCCGTGTATTTACCTTATTTTGACATAACGGACATGTGGCAAAAATATTTGACATAAGTTCATTAACATCCTCTATAATGGTATATATTGATTAACCAGATATCTTTTTGAATCTTTATAAATGGATATTTCTTAAAATTGACCCGGATCAGAATCGCGGACAGAGCAAACTTTTCCTTATTCTTTTAACCTTTTCTACCTTTCGTATTTTAATGAAAAATTTTATATTTACATACCGGATGTTTAATAAAACTGACCCAGATCAAAATCTCGGCCGGGCCAGACTTTTCCTTATACTTTTTACTTTCTCCTACTTCATTTATTGAAATAGTTTGAAGAAAAATTTTGTATTTACTAAACAAATGCCTTTTTGAAAATTAATGTACTAGAACTAGATGATCCAAAGAAGTGATTCGGATCAGACTTTGCGCCATATTTTTTACTTTTTATATTTATTGAAGTCTTTTGATGGAAAATTGTTTATTTACTGACCTGACGTCCTTTATAAAATGTACATACAGGATGTTCCGCATAACTAACAGAGACAGAATCGTGGAGGGCCAGACTTTTCTTTACTTCTTTTAGTTATTTCTGCTCTTTTTACTTTTGAGGTTTGTCTTATTGTTTTTGTCGATTCATGTAACCTTTTTATATTTTTTACCCATTTTTAGCGGAAATACAAAACAATATTTTTTATCTCTCCTAAAAATTTGAGGAAACAAACAAAGAGCATTATTGCTTCTCAAATTTTCTGATGAGCAGTATGTAGTTTTATTAGTTTTCATATGATTGTTGATCGAGGGATGGTTAGCCTCTAAATACGTGAGAAACTAGTGAAATTTCTTTTATGTTTGGCGTAATATGCAGGGTGTCCCGTTCATGTTTCAAAAAAATTTGTGTGGAAGTTCCCCATGGGAAAATAATAGGGGTAGTTCATGTAAAGTTTTTTTCTTAGACGCCCTCTTTTCGAGATACAGCTTGTTGAAGTTGTTACTTTCCAAGTAGTTTCCCTTAATTATATTTAAATTGGCTAAAGATAAATATGTCAAAATTTGTACACGAGTAAACATCAACTGTGCGTTAAGAATAATATGTAAACGGTTTCTTTCTGAAAAACAGTGTCGCCGATATATGTAATTGAAGGGATACAATCGAAGAAAAAATATGTTAAAAGTCAAAATTTATTACATTTCTAAACGGTTCTGTAAAGTCTATAAGATACTACAAAAAAAAGGTATACTTGTCGAAATTCGGTAGCATGTACCATTTTAGAGAATAATGAAGTCGATTCTCAACTCGCTCAGATTTCAGGTCATTTCTAGTCTAGTCATTATTTCTCAAAATCAAACTGATTTTGAATTTTAATTAAAATCGCATACAATCGATTCGATTCCAAATTATTTATGAAATATTTCATCTAGCTTTTGGTTCTACTTTTTGAGTTTTTGACAAGTCAATATCTGTTTGTTCTCTTATAGTCTGTTTCGCCAAGTTATATCCGAAACCTCTACTTGTATCATAACCTAGTTTAGCCTTGTTACATAATGATTTTTATATATTTATTATTTGCTTTCATAAATTTATTAACATTTTATAGCTATCTATTATTGATTCTACCTTTTATTTATTCCAATTCTCATATTTTATTACATTTTCTTAACAAAAAAAAAACATAAATCTAAACAACAGGGGAACTTCATTCGTGAAAGTAAGATTTAGACCATTTCGCACACGCGAGTCTCCTCGTAAGAGATTGGAGGCATTTTGAACTCCCCAAAATTATATCTAGAAAGCATAAAAAATAAAGGTAACTCAAAGGACAAACATCCAGAAAATAAAGAGTATCTTTTAAATACAATTTTTCATATGTTACCCTCGCTTTACCTCTCGGACGAGAAGGTTCACGTAAATACAAAATCTTGTACCACTTCTCAGCTAAAAACCTTTCTGAAAAGGAGGTCCACTAATCAGAGGAAATCCTCCTCAAGCAATCCACGTGATCACCGTTAGAAGAGAAGAAAGTACATATATTTCACGGAACTACTGACGCATGATGGTGAAATGTAAATCTTGACATCTTGTGGTAGGTAATAGTAGTACAAGAACCAAGCTGACAAAATTTTAACATTTGATTGTGTAGAGGTCTTGAGGACACCTTTAATATCTTAAGAACTTTTCTTTTCCTTCGAGGGTAAAAGGTACTAAATCCATTCCAATGTTGACGCCAAAGGAAACTGAAGAGAAGTTATTTTTAAATCTCACGTTAAGTATTAATTTTAAGAAACAAACAATCAAGAGATGAAGTTTTCCCTTGTTGAAGGGTCTATTCAAATATTTATTTCACAAAACTGTTGAAACCAAAAGGTGCTACAAGGATCATTTGCAGAAATCAACCGCTTAATGTTATTTCTTTTTACAAACCGTGTTTCCTGCAGCAGTGAAGTAATTATACTGTAAAAAATTAAAACGTAGACCATTTCCCTTATTTATCAGATAAAAGTATGAAGTAATCCCGAGGGAAACAAGCTCGGATAAAAAAATACGTAAAGGTTTATTTTTCCATTTTGCGAAACATGAGCTCATCTGATATTCCGAAACGGATTAAATTATTCATTTTTGTACATGATGACTTAATATTTATGTATAAAATAGCCGTCTTGAATTCTCCTGTCTTTCTCCCCTTTTCCTTCTTAGATGTCCCTATCTCATAAATATTTCATATGTCTTTACTGATATAAATATTATGTCATCTTTATTATTTATTTTATTGTACATAAAAAAAAATATTCAAAATATTGATTTCACAGCCTCAAGGTCTTGTATACTTACTTGAAATAAGTAAAAATTCCTATGGCTACTGAGAGGGTGATCAGACTGAGAGTATATCCGACGAAATAGATGGTAGTTTGAGTCTCGATACCCTCAGGAAGAATGATAATTTCCTTGCAGGTCGAGTAGTTCGACTTAGACCACGTGCCATTCCACATGCAGTCTCTTGTGGCATTTTCTGGAAAGAAGGGTCAATAATTAAACACAAAATATTCATAATATTAATACATATTTGCAATGAATAATTAACTACGTCTAACATAATAATTACGGCCATTTGTAGTACTAACCAGTACGTGGTAATATGCTATCTGCAAACAATGTAAAATGAATGGGAACCTCAGTTGACATGTAGATATAGTTTTACATAGATTCAATAAAGCGTTACGCTTGTTGTTACACGAAGGACCGTTCCTTGTATTCATTTGCAACAAAAAGCTCTAATTGATCAAGAGTTTAAAATCATTGGGGGAATAAGTATCAAAAGCTCAGTAGTTTTAGACAATACATTTTTTTTGCTCTAAACTAATCCATATCCTTAGATATGGATTAGTTTAGACACACAGACTCAGAAAATACCATGTAGACACGCCAACGCTGACTAATAGTCTCAAAATTGTGATAATATGTAGATGACTAGTTTACACCTTAGTGTCGTCATATTTGTATAAGGATCTATGGTATCATGCAGTTGTTTTTTATTATTTAGAGATTTCCCTCATGTTATCTGCATTGCAGAATTCCCCCTCTTAAATGCAGATGTTATTAATATTCGCTAATACCAGTTTCTTCACTGTAAAATTCACTGTTGGCGATTAAACATTGTTATCTCTATCTTATTTTATTTACCTACGTAAAAGCTTGTGCGAGATAACTAAAACATGTCATAAACAAATGCAGTAATGTGAACGTAGTTTGACGAAGTTTCTCTTGACGTAGGCAACTGGTTTTAACTAGACGCTAGATAAACGACTGTCCCAAATTGTGCTGCATTGTCAGGGGTCAAAATGCTCGTCATATGCAGTCGTTGTGGTTGGGGACGACGCGACGTTTTAAATTTTAGAAGAGATATACAGAGTAAACTATTCCCGACGCTTCTAATTTGGAACTACTGAAAAAAAATTGGTATAGAACTTCACTTTTAAACGCAGACGTCGCAAAACTAGATCACTATTTAAGATCTATTTTATTTATTGTTTTTCATACACTATATTTTGTTTTTAGTTTAATAATTAAAAAGAGCTGGTCATTACCTCGAAAAACTTCAAATATTTCATCTCAAAATATGCCTTGACACAGGAATGAAGACAAAATTTTCTTCGAGAGAAAAAGGCTTCAAATGAGTGAACGATCTCAGTAACGCGTTTTCCTAAGAAATTAAATGAAGAATTTTTTTGTTAATAGGTAGCTGCATTATTTTAAATTACAAATTAATTTTGTAGGAGAAAATAAGTCTCAACTGTTTGATTTACATGCTCTCTCATATAGTTAAATAGACCTAAGAATAATTCAAACTTCTTACCGTTTTCTCCAGTATTAACACAAATGTGTAAATTATTTTTTTAAATTAAACATTGAGTGATAAAGACTTTATAAAAAAAAGCGTGCAAAATTAAGTACTAAAGCCTATTTATGATTGCAATGGTGTCACGTTTGATTATTAAATGTAGCCGACATAATAATCCTAAATGCCGACTCTATAGCGCGTTAACCCTCGTCAAACTGTGAAATTTTATTGTTTTAGGTTTACCACATTATGCGACCAGGCACTGAATTCAAATCGTTAAAATCGACAGTTGAGAAGCATTTGACTTTTACATTATTTTCAATAGCAAAAAATAGTGGGTTTTTTAATAAACTAATATGAATTTTAAACCTGAAAATGGTCACTTCTTCCACTTACCGCAGTAAAAGACGTAAGTTGTACTTGTTACACCAATTATGAACTGTATTTTAAATATTATTAACAATGTTTAAATTTCATGTCAAAATTGTTAGGTTATGTCTGATAAAAGTACAAATTTTATGTTCTGTTAATATTTTTTGTTTCAGAGAATTGCGAAGACTTTGCATTCGAATGAGTCAACAGTCAATCATGTTGCGGTTAATCATAACAATGAACCACCTAAAAGTCCACCAAAAAAAAAGAAACATTAACTAGAAAAATGAATTTTAGATGTTGATGATTTTAACAAGACTGCAATTTGGAATGTTACTTATGAAATGTATAAAGAGAGTTCGTTGAAATAGGTATTAAAATGTTAAATTTATATCAATCTTAAGATAATATGATTCATTTTAGTCGGCGTTAGTGAAGTTATTGATGAATAAATACTCATAAAATATGATTCAACGAATGGAAACAAATAAATGTTAAAAATATATTGTATTCACTATAAAAAAAAATGTTCTTAAATCTCCTGAAAAAAAAAATACAACCTGGCAACACTGTACCATAGCACATTATGACGTCATAGCAAACTTATCCAAACATTGTAAATGAATTATAGGGACATTATTGTATCATTTAAATAAGTAGGTAGGTATTTTGATTCTTTAGATAAATTGCATGATACCTGTACAAGGTGTCCCAGAATAACATGTACAACGGAAGACCATAGATTCGTGAACTCAAAATAGGCAGATTTAAGCTAATTCATCTATATCCAAAATCGCTTTGTTTGGTCGCTAGATGGCCTCATAACTTTTTCCTCTTTCGGACAATAATGACATAATTACAGTCAAGCTACAAAACCAAAGCCTACTAGCACTTAGTTAGTATTGTAATATAAGTGGCAAGATAATGTATACATTTAAAAAATATTTTGTTGTAGGTACTCAAACCTTTAATCAAAATTCTACAAGAGGCCCAAAAACTTCCAAATCGTATCACCTATCAAATAAAAAATAGTTGTCATTATTGCTCAAAGGAGAAAAAAGTTATGAACGGATATTATCACCATACATCAATTTTGTAGGAATTGTGAATTTTAAAAAACACTCTGTATAACATCAAAATTTGTAGATTGAAAGCAAAAGTCCACACTCCAAAAATAAACAAAATCGATTAATACAATCATATTTACAGTTATTTACAAAATTCAAAAAATATTCACGAACTTTGAGACCATCTAGCGATCAAACAAAGCGACTTCGGATATAGGTGAATTAGCCTAAATCTGCCGATTTTGAGTCCACAAATCTGTGGTCTTCCGTTGTACACGTAAACTTATATCGGAAAATGAAAGGTGTGATTCTTTAGCTCATTCTAAGAAAAAAAGTTGTTAACATTTTTTTTTCAGTTTTTTGACGATTTCTCAGGAAACGTTTGAGATACAAAACTCAAATTTTGTACATTTGTTATCATTAATATTAGCTAGTCTTGAGCGCTAATTCAATTTTTTTCATGTGACAGTGACGGAGTTTTAGGACTACGAGAGGTTCTTTTGCCCCTAATTTTTGCGATTCTGGCAAAATTTCCATTTTAATAGCTTATTTCAAACCGCCAATGTTTTCTACACAAAAAAGATACTCATCATCAGAAGCTCTAACTAGAACCGTTTTCAGGATAAATGATATTTTATAATGGAAAATATGAATTAAAGTGGCAACATATGAATAAAAATTGAATTAGCGCTTAAAAGTAGCTAATATTAATGATAATACGAGTACAACATTTCGTCACCTCAGAATTATACTATTGTATGTGCACTGAACCTAGTTTTGAGAAAAACGAAAAACAAAATTTTGGTTATTACAACTCCGGCAGTGCTAAAGATACATTTTTGATACAATTAAATTAGCTAGATTTTAGTACAAGTTACTAAGAATCATGTACAAAACTTTGGGTTTTTTTGCTAAAATTCAGATATTAAAAAAACATACAACTATGTTATCTCAATAAAAATCTTTATTGTCAAAATTGCCTGTAACATACAACTTTGCATTTTTATAAACGTAAAAAAAAGCAATCCTAACAGATATTTTTCGAAAAAGTTAACACATTATTCATAGAAATACATTTAATATAACAAAATTAAGAGCAGAGGAAAATTATTTTGGAAATATTGCTGTATAATATGTTCAGGCATCCATTTGAACATACTTTTGAGAGCTTGTATTTTATTTTCGGGAATGGATTCATTAAAAGATAAACGCGATGGGAGTTGCATTTTATTGCTGGTTCTTGCAGCATCAGATCTTGTAGGTCGGATATCACGAATACAAACTTTTTTCCAATTTTCTAGTGCATGATTAATTTTATATTCTACTTCAAATTGAGATTGCGTGAATTTTAAGGCAACGACGTGGCTAAAAGGAACGGATTTGTAATTATATAAAGAAGCACATGCTTTATAATCTTTAAAATCATCTTCCTTTAATTGGATAATTTTATACGGTTTTTCACTTTTAATAGAATTCGTAACAGAGATAAGGGTGAATAATACTCCGTTTTATTTAATATCCTTTCAATACAACTATGTACAGAATCGATTTCTTGGTTACATGAATGACCAGGAGTATAAAATTTCATGGTTACAGAAGTTATATTTAAAATAACAATGTAGTTGTTGTGACACATACAATTTTGTTACCGAAAGATAATAAAATTCTTGAGGTTAACAGAGTGTAAGTACCACATACCACTATGCAACCGTAAAAACGTTGTATTGGATGCATACAATTTTGTAATTCTGGTTGCCTGCATCAAAACTATTAAGATACAACTTTGTGCCTCCACAGAAAAAAAGTTTAACCGACATACAACTTTATAGCGCTAATAACTAAAAAATGACAAAAATGCTACATACAACTGTATAACTCTGAGGTGACGATTTGTGTTCTGTATCTCAAAGGGTTCTTGAGATATTGTCAAAAAACTGAAAATATTTTTTTTCTTAACACCCTTTACCTCGAAAACAATGCGTTTGCGGACTCGTGTTAACAAAAACCTTTTCTCTTAAAATGATCCAAAGATTCACACCCTTTATTTTCCGCCATGTTTTCAAACACCCTGTATAATTTGCTGCAATAATAATTTTTTTAAATTTATTTAATATCATTCTCCCAATTTGTACCTTAGAGAAACATAAATACGTGAAAAAGTGTATCTTTTGTAAAACTGTTACAATGTAATAATACATAAATTTTCCTTTTTAAAAGATACAACGTTATTAGTAAAGTTGCACTAATGTATCGATTCGTAAATTCAGATGTGAAAAGTGTAAAATTACATGCAAAATAACTAATAATCTAGTGTGTAATTTTAGTGCACCTTTATGTTTACAAGAAAGTTGTTTACGAATACTATAGGCTAGATCAATATCTACTCAATGCTTAGCAGCTATTCATTTCAAGTTTCAGTAGCCATAAACAATCGCACAATAAATTTAACTCTGCGCAGATAAGCCCTAAGATCCCTTTGACCCTTTTAAATATATCAGTAGCAGCTAAGTCCACTGAATCCATGGAAGGTAATTCCCACGATTTGCAATATCTTTATCTTACAGTTGATACAAAAAGGGAAACAGAAAATAAATAAACGGTATTTAGGCAATCCTGTCTATTCGAATGAATGGTCTGTTAAAAAGAAGATTAGCAGTTTCAGCTAGGAAGTAATCTTCCAAGTCAATATATAATCTTGTATTGAGAAGTACTTTTGATGCAATAGTTCTCGATTTCCGGTATAAAGTTTTGAATAAAGAACTTAAAAGGTTTTGCGGTAAATTTAACCAACAAAACTTTTACCACGAAATGAAACTTTGTAACACGATAAGGAGTGAAACATCTACTCCGTTCGTACGCCAACTAGGTCAAATATCGCAATATTTTTTGGTCGAGAACAAGGCAATCGGATTTAGGGCTGAAAATTGCGATATGAGCTTTTAACTGTGACTTTACAGAATTACTATTTTGAACAAAACGGATGTAGTATGTCTGTCTTCCATTTAAATGGTATGTATCAACAGAATAGAAGAAGTTTTGAAAATATCCCCGACTTAAATTCATTTTAAAATAATTCTACAGATCTTTCGCCAATCTTTCCGTTATCTTCTTGCTTTCCCACGCCTTCTTCATATTCTATTATTCATCTAAATTGTATTTTGATATCGTCGTAACCCCGATATCAATTTCCAAGACGGGAAAATTCCGTTCTTATAGCGTCGAACATAAGGAAAATTATTTACATAAACATTCCGCACTCAACACTATATTATATTACTTTGCATAACGATTTCCTTACTTTCGCATATTTCACTTGTTAATTAAAGCGACAGCGAACCGACAAATTTAGAATTATAATTTATGGCGGAAAAGCAAATCTTGAAAGCCAAATGCTAATGCATAAAGGGCTTCCGAGGTATTAATTCAGCACAGAGGGCTAATGAATTGCGAAATGCTAAATAAAATGATTATATTTTTTGGTGATTAGCGGCATATTTCCTTCGAATTTGTTAGTACGCAAAAATTGTGGAATTGCGTATGTATTTCAACTGAAAACAAATCAAACATCAGTTCAAATTGAATTTATCTTCCAAATGAAATTGTTCCTCGTTTGTTACAATAATATTATTACTTGAATAAATGAGGAATTCACTTTGAATTGAAAACTATTGAAATACAATCGCAGTCCATTTGGAATCTAATTAGCATCTCATAAAATTTCAGTTGGATTGCAACTGAATTCAGGCGTACAAATTTAACTGTGTACACTTGTACAGTTCAAAAGAATCAAATTGGTTCTTAATTTTCATTTGCACTGTAAGACATCATACCAAAAATTAATAAAGTAGTTTTGATATCTTGAGACGTAATATCTGGTGTCCCAATATTCACGTAAGATTTGAATTTACGTCATTTGTGCGGTAGAGTGTTGCCCGTGGAGACTATACAAGGAGCCCGAACTCCATGTAAACAAAAATCTTACATAAATAAGAGGGCGCTAGTGTTCCATATGTCCCATATGTAGAGAGGGGAGATAAAAAGCGGCAGTTTGAATTATAAATCAATCATGTCATTTTTGTAATGTGTTAAAAATTTTAAAATAAATAATGTAAGCTACTTTAAATTATATAAATCATGAAAATTTGTCATTCCGGACTGTAATAAAAAATGGTGTTCGTAGAAAGAAACAAACTAGCTTTCAATCAGTTAGAAATGATTAGAATAATTGTCAACGATTCAAGAAATATTTGGTTTGGTACAGGCGCACAATTAATTTATGACGTGATCTTATTAATGTTAACCTATAAGTAAGGTTTACGTTTTTGATAATTACTGTTAACGATTTTAGTTTAATGTAAGTAAAAAATAGTCACATTTTATACAGGAAGTCCCCTTTATAAAAAATAGGATATAATGAAACTCAGTGTTTCAAATAAACTTTTTAAAATATTACAGATGTCTAATTTTGAGTCCAGTGATTCAGATGACTTATTCTTATTAGATAGATATTAGACGCATTGTCCAGCTTGAGTGATGATGAAATAGATTTACTCTAAGAAACAGAAAAAGTAAAAAATAAGGACTACTTTGAAATTACTCAAGTTACTGTACCTGAATATAGTGGCCGATTTTTTTTGTTAGCAGGGAAGTAGCTAATAGATTTGAAGAAAAATTTGACATTTCTAATTACTTCACCCATCAATCTGGTAAATTCTGCATTGCCTTAAGCTCGTTCTACAATAACCAGAAAAGTTACGTACTTGCGAAGTACTGCGAATATAGTGGCCGATTTTTTTTTGTTAGCAGGGAAATAGCTAATAGAATTGAAGAAAAATTTGACATTTCTAATTATTTCACCCATCAATCTGGTAAATTTCGCATTGCCTTAAGATCGTTCTACAATAACCAGAAAAGTTACGTACTTGCGAAGTAACTTGTCTCCAAAAATTATAGAATGGCCGAGGTAATGAGGCAGTTGTAATCGAATAATATTTTGTCCAATATGGATTTCCAGAGGTTATAGGAATAATTGAAGTGACATACACTGATCGGCCCTCTGGAGATCCAGATTCTTAAATAGAAAACATTTCTATTCAAGTTGTTTTTTTATATCTTTATATCTAACAATACTTTTTGCTGTTTTTCAGACACAAATTGTTTGAGATTATAGCGTTTATTTTAATGTTCATACTACAAAGTGCGAACGGCAGCTCTTATAGCGGAGGCAATGGGCAGTGGATCGGTTCTAATGTTAATTCGCAGCTTATAAATGTACCAGTTCGAGGAAAACGTTATGGGGATATAAAAGATACCAAAAGGGCGCCAACCTACAAAAAACTAGCAAAACAGCCATCCAACGTTCCCTTTCCCCGTAGGTCGGGATTTGGAGAAATGAAATAAAATAACACAAATAATCTCTGTCTCTGATATCCTGGTGTCCTGGACCAAAGACACAAATCTGGGGCTCAAGGGTGACTTATTCCATTCCAGGTTTACCAAAAAATTAGTTGAATGTTTGACTTAAAATTGCAGTGACTATCGTAATTTTAGCTACTGAATTTTCGCTAAATGATCGCTACGCCGATCTAAGAGACTGTTAAACTTTTCAAAACCCAAAACTTTTTAACACTTTAAAAAACTTTTCAACTTTTCTGCAAAACGCTTTAAACTTTTCTGGTAAGCTCTTATGAGAGAAAAAGGAAGAAACAAAATTCAATTAGCACGTGATTGCACAGCATCGAGGGTTTTACAAAAAAAACACAAGCAAAATTCTAATGGTTAACTAGGCTGGAATTTACTGGAGCGAAAACTAGAAATTTAATATTTAATTAATTAACTTCGGTGTAGTTTGCGGTTCACTGGTGATTAATCTAAGTTAAAATAATCGGTTTTATTATAAATCACTCGCGAGCAAGTTGCTTGTACCAGTAGTAAAAACGAAACAGGCTTTAGTTCGCTCCAGCAGCCGTTTGATTCAATTATAAAAATCAATCGATGTGATTGGCCGGTTGAACGAAATACATTTCAGACTGNTGCTGCAAAATATATAAAGAAACAATGCATCATTCAATTATACAATATTTTCACTTATGAAATCTTTCTATTTAAAAATTTCTCTACCGTATTAATAATCAAAGAAGCTGCTTCCAACTTCCGAATTATTCGACCTTTTGCCATAATATTAACCTACTATTCGGTCAAGTTGTAATATAGAACTGCTGGACATCATTAGATTGAAAATGCAGATCACAAACGTACTGTTTTATTTTAAATCTGTTGACAGTCATTCACTTCACATACTATTACCATATTTAAATTATTTTCGGAACTTTTTATTTACCATTTATAAAAACAAATTGTAATAATTATTGACTCGACTTCTAGTTTTTAGGTTAGTATACCTCCCCGCTCCCCAATACATCTACTAAATTCAATATAAATAAAATAAAATTGGTTATTTGCTTACTTCACTCGTATTTATTAAGCTACATTCATTTGGGACATATGGAACACTAGCGCCACCCCAACTTCTGCCATTTCTTGGACAAATTTTGTCAATTTTCCCGTATGAGTTCGTGCTTCTTATCTAGTCTCCATGGTGTTGCCAATGAAAAAAAAAGACAGCATGACAACTGACAGTTATGAGTTATTCAAAATGGAGCGCTGCACGAAAGAATATCGCGTTTCCATCGTTGAACTATATTTTAAAAATAATGAAGGCTTGGTAGCTACAGATTAATTGAAAAATTAAGAGACAATTGATTAATTAGTGATCTTAAACATTTTGGCCGTCCTTCAACAAATCGTTCAACACAAAACATCGAACTAGTTCGTGATAATGTTACTGAGAGTCCAGGAACATCAACTCGGCAGCTTGATCAAGTATTGGAGATTTCGAGAAGCTCTCTATAGCGTATTCTCACGAAAGATTTGCATCTTCATACTTACAAAGTTCAATTGACTCAAGAACTGAGGCATACTGACCACGCAGAGCGAAGAGAGTTCGTCAAATGGATTATGGAACAACAAGTGTATAGTGATTTTTTTTAACAAAATTATTTTTAGCGATGAGGCTCATTTTCATCTTGATGATTTCGTTCACCGATAAAATTGTCGCATTTGGGATTCAGAAAATCCACGAGTGATGGTTGAGAAATAAAAGTATCCACAACGTGTTGTAATGAACCTTTTTTTTTATTTTCGGGATTTCCAGATTTTATTTATATTTTCAGTAATGAACTTATTTTATTTTGCTCCCGCTTTATTATAATTGTTTGGCGCACGGCCTACAAAGTCGCTGTTTCAACGGCTGAAGTTGCACAGGGCACTACCAGCCGTTCTGTATAAAAGCTACGGAGTCACCTACACCAGCCAGTGCTTAGTAGGTCTTTCCACGACACTCAACCCTCCTCTGGGTGTCCTAACCAGAGCGTTTAGCAGGTCTCTTCCGCGGCGCTCAAGGTAAGGTACACACCTGGACTCCCGACTCCGAGTACTTAGCAGGTCTTTCCGCGGTACCTGACGTCTACCTCGTGGCCGACTCCGGATGTTTAGCAGGTCTTTCCGCGGCACTCGGCGTCGTCACCGTCAGGACATACGTATTGCCTTCGTGACAATAGGTATCCCGGTGTTTATGTTAGTTATATGGGTAGGGCATTATTGTTAATATTATATGTATTTACAGATTGCGATTTATTTTGAAAATAAAAGTTTTATTTATACCAAGTCTTGTAATATTCCCGAACCTTGGAAAACACTTCTCCACCGAGTGAACCCGGACTGTGAAAAGTGACTGTACTAGTTCGGCGTCTGCGACCGAACCCCGAAAGTACATCTGTTTGGTGCGGATTTTGGGCTGGAGGCATCATCTTCTTCGAAATTCAGTTGATCAGTCAATAATAATTAACAGTGCTGGCTATCGCGATAAAATAACAGTTTTTTGTACTTAAATTGCAAGATATATATGTAGACAACATGTGGTTTCAACATGACGGTGCCACATGCCATACAGCCTGAGAAACAATTCAATTACTGACGAGTCATTTCCTGGTCGTGTAATTCGTTTTGGTGATTGGACTTTCTTCTTTGGATTTTCTTAGGTATAGGGTTTATGCCAACAAGACTACGACCACCCATGCTTTGAAAGAGCAAGGCCGTGGGGGAGGTCATCTATCTGATATAACCCTATACTGTATACTTTATGAATCAATAAAAAATTAGAAACCTATGTTTTTTATCAAAATAACTTTTTGCATGAATTTTGGGACACACTTTAGTAACATACTTTTTTATGTTTAGTTTTACTTCTGCTGTTTTTGTGACCAAAGAGCTTTATCTTCATTTTTTCGGAAAATATTTATCTTATCGATTTTCAATTAGTACACCTTTTTATTTTGTATTGTATCGTATGTATTGTATTTTGTATCGAAGTTTGCAAACAATGATGTTTAAGAAATTTTGCCTTTTGGCATATTTTTCCTTCAAAGTAACAATTTGAATAGCTTACATTTGGAAAACACAATACTGTAAAAAAATCGGTGTGAGTGAAAGCAATAAAGGTTCGGAGTAAATCCATTGAGTACATTTTCATTTAATATTGGGCATTTTGATCATTTTACTCATTTGTGATTATATTTAAACCAAGACTAAGTACTTTCACTCAAATATAGGTACTCCTTAAATAAATTCTTCACGTAAACTCGTATTTGGTGCACTTTTACACAAATCAGAGTAAATGTCCTCAGTACTGAGTAATTCCCTCCTTCTTCATATTCAGATGCATTGTCTTTGTCTGTTCCCATCGTCCTATTAGGTTATTTCGTGACCGTGGCGTGGTGGATGGCAGTATGGCATATGGTGTGCTTTGGAGTTGGACAAGTATCGGTTTATCTGGTTATTCTATTCAAAATTGTATTTAAATACAGTGATTTAATTACAATAATTAAAGACAATATATTAAGTTCGATATATATTTGGTTAAATAAACGGATAGTTAAATTATCACAGACTAACAAAATTTAACTTTTTTTTAAGCAGAAACTTGAATATATATTTCCGAATGATTTAGGTGCGCTGAATCCGAATCTGGCAGCAGAATTGCTCTATCACGTCAGGTTTTTGAGATATCCTAACCTAAAAGGGCAAAAAACACTGTTTTTCGTCATATTTGAGGTTATGAAGTAATGCCATCTATTCTTTTTCGAAAAACTAATACATTGAATCTAAAAGTACAAGGCTCCCTCTTTCGAATGCCGTTGAGTTTGCTTAAATATCTTTTTTCTCGTTGAGATATCACATGTTGAAATTTTTAAGTTTCTCAGTTTCTTAATATGCGAAAATCTACTAAGGATCACTTATTTATTTATTTTTTTATTTATTTCACTACATATCCAACAGGCAAATGCCCAGTTATATTATACAAAGTCAATGTAGTAATACAACACACAACGCATTCGAAAATATATGTCAATAAATAGAATTAATATTAATAAATGAACATGGCAATATACCAGCACAAAATATAGTAGACATAATATAATATACATGCATATACACAGAGAAAAATATACATTAGAATAGCAAAACTATGGTAGATATAGAATATATAAAATCATTACACATAAAAAAATACCTAAAAATATCGATACATATGCACGCACATTCACTTATATATATAGATAAATACGAATCAATAAAATAGTAAAAACAAAAATAAAGTATTAAAACTATAAATTAACAGTAAATAATCTGCTTTTTAATTTCATTAATAGTGCAAGAAAATATATCTAACCTGTTCTCAACATTGCAATAGTTGACAATCATCTGATATAAAGGAGATGCTTTCATAATGTTAGTTCTTACAGTGGGTAACTTAAATATATTATTTTCACGAGAAGCAAGCCTAGGAACTTTGATTTGAATTTTGCTGAGTAACCAGGTGCAATCAATTAAGTTGTTTAGTATTTTATGTAAAAAGACAATTTGATGTGTAGTTCTGCGTGTTTTTAACTCATTACAATGAAAGCGATCAAGTAGTGCATTATGTGGATATCCTCTTTCAGGATATATTTCGTCAAGCTTAAATGCGACAAATTTAAAAAAAATTCTTTGAACTCTTTCCAAAGATTCAATGTGTGCACTATAAAAAGGACTCCAGACAATTGATGCATATTCCAGTTTGACCTAATAAAAGATTCATAAAGTAATTTCATAGTATGTATGCTGTGGAATCCTTGAGAAGAACGTATAATAATACCTAAAGATTTATAAGCAGATGATGCAACTATGTCAATGTGTTTTATAAAATTTAATTTAGCATCGAAAACAACACCATGATCTTTTATGTACTGAGACCTTTGCAACATAGAACTATCATTGTTATACACAGTTATATTTGATGTCGTTAATTTTACGTGTAAAAGACATTACATTACATTTTTCTGCATTTAGAGGTAATTTATTTTGGTTGCACCAAACAGCTACCATATTTATTGCTTTTTGAAGTAGAGCACAATCAGATAAAGATGTAATTTCTGTGAATAATTTCAGATCATCAGCATACAACAAACAGTGTACCCAATTAACATTCGCAATTATGTCGTTAATAAACATTACGAACAATAACGGGCCCAAAATAGATCCTTGTGGTACACCCGACCTCTGCTGAAACTTTTCAGATTTATACCCTCGAAATTGAACAAATTGGTATCTATTCTGCTGATACGACTTTAACAAATTAATCAGTGGTATGCTGAGATCAAACACTGTTAATTTATCCAATAAAATTCCGTGGTCGAGTCTGTCGAACGCCTTAGAGAAATCAGTATACACAACATCCACTTGAATCTGACGGTCAAGCTTTTCAGCTATGTATTGACATTTTGTGTCCAAGTTAGTAACCGTTGATCTGTTCTTCATGAAGTCATGTTGTTCAATCGATATTGTATTTGAAACCCGACTGTAAATGAAGTTATGAAGAATAATTTCAAAGACCTTGGCAAAATTACAGATAATACTAATAGGCCTATAATTGGTAAGTTCAAGTTTTTCACCATTTCTTATAAATAGGACATATTCTGGACAGTTTCCAAAGATCGGGAAAATAACATGAATTAAGGATTAAGTTAAAAATAAACGCAAGTGGTTCCGCCAGAGCAGTAGCACAATCTTTAACCAAAAATGAAGGAACTAAGTCTGGGCCCATAGTCATAGTAGGTTTAATTCTTTTAATGGCATTAATAACATCAGTTTGACTAATAGAAATATTCGATGACGCTGATGAAAATATAGAATTATTAATAATCATACCGTAAAGGATTAGCTATCAATTGGGGATCGTCAATTAAGTCATCATTATATTTCAGTATCTGAGGAAGAGGTGCTAAATTAAATTGAGAATTAAAATAAGTCCAGAATTTCCTTGGATTTGATTTGATATTAAATTCAATATTGTGAAGATAGGCTTCATGTGCTAATCTAATATCAAATTTTATACATCAAGCAGTCGATTACAATTCAGAAACTTCATACCCATACGGTTTGTGGGTTTGGAATTGGTGGGCTTGGGGTTTGTAAGCTTGGAGTTTGTAGGTTCGGGTTTTATGGGATTGGGGTTTATGAGTTTAGGGATTGTGGGTTTGGGGTTTGTGGGTTTGTGGATTTGGAGTTTGTGAGTTTGAGTATGTGTGTATTGAAGGTTCCTGAGTATGAAGTTTCTGAACTACAATCAATTGTTTGATGTCTAAGGGATCCTTAGTAGATTTTCGCATATTAAGAAACTGATAAAATTTCAACATGTTATCTCAACGAAAAAAAAGGTATTTGAGCAAACTCAATGGCATGCGAAAGAGGGAGCCTTGTACTTTTAAATTATATGTATTCTTTTTTTAAAGAATAGATGGCAGCGCACCAAAATACTTCGGGAATGCATATTAGTGTGTCTGCTTCTTGACCCTTGTTGACCTGTGTTATTATCTATAATTACGTATTTGTAACGTACAATATAGGTTATGGCAATTTATTTATCCGATCAGTGAACCAATCGAGACCTAAACAAATCTGTGTTGAAACCACCAGGACTGTTAAGTAGTTTATGACAATGATATTTAAATTAAAATTTCAAAAAAATATAAAGTGTGGTGCAAAACCACCCCAAACGTTAATAATATGGAAGTATTTATTAAGTAATTTATACACATTAGTGGACCTCATTTCAAATAACATGACTTTTATCCAAAAAAAAGTTATTATCTAAAAAATATCGATTTTCATTTCTTAACTTCAAGGGTTACTATATAGATACTATAAAAAAAAATGTAAATTTGAGACATTATTTTTACAAAATCTCTCCTAATTTGAAAGTTCATCATTTGCAGAACACGCTGTATAGCGTCTAATTAATTTAAACACTGTATATCCTAATTAATCATTTATAAGTGATTTATTTTTGCACTCAATATTTAGTTAATTAAAAACCAAGTCTGAGTCTGAGTAAAAAATGATTCAATAATAGTTAAATTTAGATCATATTAGAGAAAAAGTCAATTCTAAATTGGTTTTATATACTCAGATAGAGTCAAAATTTACTCAATTTATCGGTAACTCGGATTTGAGTAAAATTGAGTGAAATTTGAGTGAATTTTTTTACGCTGAACGTTAATGAGGAAAAAGTTATATAAACTACCTCCACTATTTATCCAAATAGAATTCACTCCCCAGTTTTTTGAACTGTAAATAAGATACTCTATATATTGACATATTTTTATATATTTTCAAATAAATGTGCAAACTAAAAAGAAGTAGAAGCTGTAGGTAGAACATTTGGCACAAGAACCGGTCCAAAGAAACCAGTTTTTTCCTGTATTCCAATAACTTCTAGAAAACTCATTTAACCGATTCTTGGATAACATTATCGTCTTATTCCCTAATTCGTAATCAGCTATATTTTAATTAAATTAGACTATTCTACAACGACAACTGGTCTGCTAAACCAAAATATGGGTAGATTATTACCCAGGACAAAAAGCGTCGGTAACAATGTTCAACAAAGAAGGCGTCCTGATACCGCACAAAAGTTTATAAAAGCGCTCTACAAATTTACAAATAAAGCTAGCTCATTCTTTTTAAGGACTATTTCCATCACAATAGGCCGCGTCGAGAGTGTATCGAGCTTGAAAGGAACATATGAATAAAAAATAAATGAACTTCATCACAAATTCCTAAATGGAGCGTCGTTCATTCCTGTTCGTCTGTCTCGTGAAGGAAAATAAAAATACTTGATGGAATGAAATTCATGTTATACTACATAGTTTAAACAAAGTGCGTAGAATTTTTACAGTACCATGAATGAATATGAAAACATATGACATTTTTTTATGTGAAAAAACGGATTTAGGAAAAGTTACCTATTTTTACCATATCATATATCACACTGACAATTGTTTCCTTCCAGAAATGAGGTCACTGTCAAGACTAGAAACTCGCTATTTTTACAACTATATACACGCCATTCTTCTTTCCGTACGAAATAAGTTTTTCGCGTATCAAAGTAAAGCTTATTTGAATAATACACGACGCGTCTGACATGGATAAAGTTGGTTTTCTCGCACAAACTGCTTCTTGCTAGCTTTTTAGTAAAAGCAGGGATATACCCAGTTCAGGCAATAATATATTTAATAATCTTTCACATTTTTCTCAAACAATTGTATCTGAAACGTAATAATGTCATGCATTTTCGCTATTAAGGTGAATTCTTGCAATTTCTGGGTGTATTTATTTTTACGTTATATTCCATTACTAATCTTTTTATTTTTTATTCCTTGTATTTTTGTAGGAAAATGTTTCGTTTCAAAACATTAAAATAAATTCAAGGATATCTCGAAATCTAGTTAAGCACTAATTTAGCTTGGAGAGTACTAACGGGGATTTGCATTATCAGGCAGAATTTCATGTAAATAAAGTAAAATAATGAAATTTTTTTAATTTTCAATGATTTTATAGCATAGAATAAAAATGAACATAGCGTCTTTCACCGAGTCTTAATTTACCAAACTGTCTAATAAAAGGAGTAACATGGTGAAAAAGGGTATATATGTGAAAAAACGCATGCATCAATTTTGAATTTTTTGCAGCTTAAATTTATCAGCATTTGTAAGTAAAAGACCATAAACATAATCACAATAATCTAGAAGAGACAAAACTAAGGATTCAACCAATATCAATTTAATATCAGAGCTCAAATAGCGTTTTAAATGCGCTATTTGCTTAATGGAGATGAAAGCCTTCTCACAAAACTCACTAACATGTTGTGAGAATTTTAGATCACTTTCAAATACAAGACGCAGATTCTTTATTTTTCAAAGGACAATTGTCAATATTATCAACAAAATTCCCCAGCTGTCTATTTCTTTGATAAGTACCGATAATCAGGTTTTTATATTTATTTGGGTTAAGTATTTAAGTTAAGTTAAGAGCATTTTTATCGCATAACTCCTTAATCCGATGCAAGGCAGAATTAATAAGATCAACAGCAGTTTGTTTATCTCGATTTCGAAGATGTACAAAATTTGTAAATCATCAACATACATGTGCAAAGTAGTGTGCACTACTGACGGCACAAAATCTGCAGTACATATACTAAAAAGGTAAAGGCCCCAGGACAGAGCCTTGTGGCACTCCAGATTTTATTATACAATAAACCCATATGATTTCAATTTATTAATCAAAATATACTTAGTAAGATTGAATGTTATAACAGTGGGCCAAGAAATGAACTTTGAAGCACTTCTAAAGTAACAATGCTTTCATTAGGTACATATAAAACCGAGATACTGAACTTTCGACAATCTACTATTTCTTTATTCACCAACATACAATATGTCAAATTATGGAAGAAGATAAAAAATATATACCGGGTGATTCAGTTTGATATTCGCGGCCTTGTATCTCTTTTATTTTAACAAATAGCTATAACAAACCCTATATATTTTTAAATCGCCGCTCAAACTATCAAATGACATTATCAGATCGTCTCCATGGTAACATGTGTCAGAATTGCTATAGTCAATTGTTTTTCTTCAAATGGCACATATATATTTTTTTTATCAATTCTGGAAGATGTTTTTTTTCTGCGTTCAGCTATATAAGGAAGTCTATAATTTCTTTAGAAATATTGCTAGAAAAACAGCAAAAAAGATTAACCCTACTTTCATTAGCTTTATTCTGAAAAATTATAGCCAGCTGCGGAAACAACTGAATTTTAACGTTTCTAAATAACGGTTTGTCAAAATAATTGACATTTTGTACCTACCTATTATATCTATAACTAATAATTATAACATGAATACTTACAGTAACCAAGAAAAGCTAGATATGATTTTAATTTATGGAAAAGGCTGAAAGAACGCTAAAGCTGCCAGGTATTGGAAATAAGTATTATTTTAAATTGTTATATTATTATCGTATTCAAAATAAAATATGTTACTTTAAAAAAACATAATAACTTGTTTCCGCAGCTGGTTATCATTTTTAGAATAAAGTTACGAAAAGTAGGGTTCATCTTTTTTTGCTGTTTTTCTAGCAATATTTCTAATGAAACTATAGACTTCCTTACATAGCTGAACGCAGAAAAAAAATATCTTCCAGAATTGATAAAAAAATATATAGTGTGCCATTTGAATAAAAAAAGTTGACTGTAGCAATTTTGACATATGTTACCATGGAGACGATCTAATAATGTCATTTGATAGAGTTTGAGCGGCGATTTAAAAATATATAGGGTTTGTTATAGGTATTTGTTAAAATAAAAGAGATACCAGGCCGCGAATACCAAACTGAATCACCCGGTATATGTATAATAAATTATAGATTATTATTATAGTAGATTAACTAAAGCTGCACTTAAAGTGAAAAAAAATAACAATAAGAACATATGGTACAACGTAACACACCTACCTATTTTATAATGGGCACATTAAGTCAATATACGATAAAATATGATAAGTCGATTTAAGGTGAAGGAACGGTTAAAGAAACTAAATTTATCTACCACTAATGTATTGCTTCAAATGTTATAACTAAACATTGTTAAATAAATTTTCCGATTTAATGAACTATCTAGTGATACGAAATTATTTTGTTAAGCTAATTGCTTTAACTGTTTCAAAGTTTTGTAGTATAAAATACCTGAAAAATTTATTTTGAAATTTTTCAATACAAAGTTTGCGACATTTTTCGAATGCACACCAGATGTTTGATGCGTGTCCTAATGTCCTAACGTATGCAAAACACAGCACTTTGATTGTCAATTAATGTCGCTAAACTATTAATTGCCTTATAATGAAACCTAAGTTACGAAGAGACTAAGGCTCCATTATGTTAAACAAAATTTGTTATCATATATTAAAGCAAAGTTTCGAACTTCATATATATGCGTTTCAGACAGTTCTGAACAATTTTTTAGTTGAGGTTAATTAATGTTATTTGTTAATTAAATTATTATTTATACTATTTGTTTAAAAAAGAGTGTCAGAATATCCCAGGACTCTATCTTTGTTACCGAGATGATACGCATTGATGTAATAATATCACTGTAAAAAACAATTTCACTCAATTTTACTCAATAATGTATCAATGTCTGTGCACACCATATTGAATGAAATATTCACTCTGTTAGTGTGAGTACAACTAACATTTTATGAGTGAAACTATTGCAACAGAGTTTCTGCTAATTATCAAGTGACTTTTGACTCTATTCTGAGTAAAACCAATTAAGAGCTACTTTGTCTCTAAATTGAACTATTATTGAGTAATTTTCTACACAAACTTGATTTATATTCTCTTTAAATTTTAATTTATATGTCATTGCCTTAAAGTCATAAACTACTAAGCTGCTACAGTGGTTTCTACACAGATCTGTTTTAAAGGCAATATTTTAGGTCTCTATTAAAAGAATTAGTTAACTGATCGGACGAATAGATTGCCATAACCTATATTATACGTTACAGATACGTAAGCAGATATAGGTAACAATCTAAATATCCATTTATTTAACCAAATATTAATCAAAACTCAGCATATTATTGTTTTTAATTATTGTAATCAAACTACTGCATTTAAACTCAATTAATTGCCACCAAAATAACCGGATAAACTGATACTTGTCTAGCACTACAGGCCATACACAACACCACGAGATGACCTAATGGGAACGATAGGAATAAACAAAGACAACGCACGACAACCATTTAGAGCATTTACACGGAACTATTGGATGCACGTGGGTAGGAAGGGGTTGACATGTACCATGGCCTGTAAGATTTAAACCTTCTTGATTTCTTTATTTGGGAACATTTGGAAAATTTAGTGTATGCCTGTAAATAGAGTTATAGCAGTACGTAGTTTAAAGGTGCCATCGAACCCAAGCCAATGTATTCGAAATAATTCGAAAGTCCTTGCGCTGTGGAGAGGTCATGGCTGCTATGAAAAAGAGCGAGAGTGCTTTGAACATCCCATTTGATTTTCTACCTTTTTTCGTTTCGTTCATAAATTACATTGTTTGTACACAATAAGAAAATGGCGAATTCGCATTACCGAAGTATTTCCCTCCAACTTTGTGACACATTTTCGTAACACCCTGTACACATATTAAAGTGATAAGATTAGAAATATTTTGGGATATGGCAGAACTGGTTGGTTTACAAAAAATAACCACGAATCAATCTGTCAAAAGCTCTTGCCCTATTCAATAGACACAGAGTACTTGACCTGTTTCAAAATAATTACCCACATAATCGGAACGAAAACTGCTATTTTTTTATCTTCTACAGTCTTAGGTCATTAATAAGAATCAAACCACGGGTGCCCCTAATCAGATTTCAGTTGTTAGATAACCCACTGAACCTGAATGGCAATTTTTCTTAGACCCCACGTTAACTTACGATTTACGACCCAAGTTGTAATTCTCAGTCTTTAAATAAACACCATCTATCAAGGCGTATCATCTCCGCAACAAAGATAGAATCCTAGGACGTTCTTGAAGTAACATTTCCTTTCACTGCCCGATAACTTTTGGCAAAAAACTTGGCTGAAGTACCTACTGGCGGATTTGTGCGGTGAATCTTCTTTTGAATATAAATAAGCCTGATAGAAACTAGGAGAGGCGAATTTAGTGGCAGAATCGATAGTTTGAAAATATTCGAGTGCCTCTTTACAATGTGTTTCTGTCATTCGCAGGGATTGTCGCTTTTGCTGAAGATTAATGGTCTAAAAAAAATACATGGCATGTGTTCCCAATTTTTTTATGTAGATATACTCCGATACAGATATTCTAATTGAAAAAAGGGTTTGGGAGTGTAAGCTGAAAAAAATTCATAAATTCATAAATTCTGAAATAGAATTACAGTAACATATAAAACATACTTTTATGCTTATGCTTAAAAGGAAAATTCAGTAAGACTATTTTGTATTAAAATAAATGTACAGAAAGGAACATTAACATATTTTTTAAATATCTGTTGATCAAATAAAGATATTTGTATGCATACTTAATACGTGAATAAAATGAGATTTGATTTGAAAATTAACTTTCCACCCAAACCATTGGCGTAGATATGAAAAAAATACCTATATTTATTTAAAAAAATTTCACAAAGTATATTCAAAATAGTAAGTGTTCCTATGCTTCAAAACAATTTTAAATATGTCTTCTGATATGTTTTTTTACTCTGTCTAAAATTACTTATTCATGACATATATTTGGTATTATTTTCGTTTGTTTGGGTATTTTCGAGGGTATTTTGCTACTTGTGAAAAAATAAGTAATTAGTTAATAACAATAATATGAAAATTAAAAGATCGCGATTATTTTACTGACAGCTGATATATGTGTATCAAATACTTGGTGAACTTAGATCCTTGTTGACCACAAATATTAAAACAAGTAATAGAACAAATAAATAAATAAATATAGTACTTATACAGGGTGATTCGAAAACATTTTTTTTATAAAATCCTTATAGTTTCCGAGAAAAACTTTCAACTATTATACAGGGTGGGCCACCAGTAACGCCTCGGTCGCTAGTGACCAAACGGCAAATGTTACAGAAACCTGTTTAGGTGGGTATGTGTAGGTTGATTACGGCTACATTTTAAAAATATTTTGTACACCCTGTATATCTCAAAATATTTTTAAAATGTAGCCGTAATCAACCTACACATACCCACCTAAACAGGTTTCTGTAACATTTGCCGTTTGGTCACTAGCGACCGAGGCGTTACTGGTGGCCCACCCTGTATAGCTGGTCAACTGTAGTCTCTAGCGTCATTCGTAATACGCCTGGAAGCCACGTGGCCTCAGCGACTCCGAATACTGAAATCCGATTTTACAGTCGTCGTTGCCATAGTGTTTACAATAGTTTTTTAGTAGTTAGTGTCAAAAATGATTTGTGTGTATAGCAATTCGGAGTTGTTGGATATCGTTTTAATTTATGGTGAAGCAAGAAAACATTTGAATTATGGTGAAGCATTAATTGCGTTATGGTGAAACAAGACAGCATTTTTGTATTAGTTCATAGAAACTGAGTAAGAAGGATCCAAATGTGTTTAAACGTCGGTGGACAAAATTTTGAACAGTTGTAACAACAGTTATGCTAAATTATTTTATTATTTAGAACCACAAATTAATTTTATTAATTAATAATAACAATAGCGGTAAAATCAGTGGAATTTGCTGATAGAAAATGGGTGTTATAAAATTCTATTTATTCGTTTCCTTGTGAAATTCTTTCAACTTTTTGTCTGTGACGGTTGCATTGTGCCAGGTCAGGTTTTACAGTGGACCAATTTCCAGTGCCGTGCAGGAGTGTATTTTTAAATCATTTTCGAACTGCCCTTTTTGATTTTTTCTTTACAAAATTGTATTTGTAAGAGCCCTGTACATCCAGAATTTTTTTGGATAAGTTCTGAATCACCCTGTATAAAGTAAGCTCAGTAAGTGTTTTTTAGTGGTTAAAGATGTGTTAGGAGATCGAGACGTTGAGATTTCCAAAATATCCGCAGTGCTTATACCTAACTATTCGAAAGATGTTTTCTTTCCAAAATATTCCAAAATACAGGGTGTTTACGGTCTTGTGATTTTATTTTTAAGGGGTGTTCAAATATCTCAAAAGCATTTCATTAACCTTAAAATGTCTTAACAAAAGATGCATAATAAGAGAGATATGTTGATAATTAATGTTAATTTTTTTTTTAGTTTTAATTTTTTTATTTTTTAGGGGTGATTAAGCATAGTAAATGAAACAATTTTTTTATTTGTTATTTATTAACAAAAGTTTCATAATAAGAGAGATATTACTGTTATTTTTTTTCTATTTTTAAGGGGTGATTCAGCATCTTAAATTTACAAATACAATTTCTTTATTTTTTTTAAAGAATCCGTGTTGATGAACGCAAAGTCTCGCTCGACGTATTGCATAATTTAGTAGCCCTAGGTCTTGCCGTTGAATTGTCGTAGCAGCTGCCTCAACGCGGTTACGAAGATCATCCAAATCCATTATTTTGTTGGTGTCGGGTGACCGAGGAGATCATGAAACAGGATTACCTCGACCAATACCCTTATTTACTTTCTTTATTAGGATTTATTCGGGAGAATTTATGTCAAACCAACAGTGCAGTGACAGCTGATGCAGCTTGACAGATGGGAATAGCTACTGACATCAACCTACTTAGAAAAAAATTCACTAATAACCTATCGTTTGAATTTAGATTTTATTTAAGTTGTTGTTCAGCGTTTTAGCGTTAATAACCTTTTTAAGGTGCCCAATCACCCCTTAAAAATAAAAAATAAGAACTAAAATAAAAAAATTTAACAGTAATATCTCTCTTATTTCAACATAGACGTCCCTAGTTTTGAGAATGGGAACAAATTGTGTTCCGAAACATTAACTAAGTACGTAATTTAAACGATGTGATTTTTTTTATTTGTCTGCTTCTTTCAGTGTGAGATTTTTGGCTAGACAAATTTACATAAAATAATTCTTCACTGATCCTTTTGGCGCACGGGATTATTAAACATTTTTTTTTTTTTCACAGGTGGCAAAATACCTAAACAAACAGAGAAAATCCTTTTGCTATGTTAAATATTCCTGTATTCTGATGAATGCGCTGATAACATTTTTCCTAAATTTTACCTAAACGTACCATCTTTACAGAATGATAATAATTTATTCTAAAACGGTAAAAACTATGCAAACAAGTTATCAGATCATTTTCATTAAAAAAATGTGTATTTAAAAAATGATATATTTTTTTCCAGCAACATGCTACAATTTTTGAGAAAAATCTGTACCATTGGATGAGAATCGAGACTAAATATATTCATGTTTATTGTTATTTTATTCATGTAATATCGGCTTTAGTCTGATGTACTTGTAATTGCGTTTTAATATTTCCATTTGTCCGGAAGATGTTATTTTTTAAATATTGTTTTTTCTTTAAATTTTAACGCCCTCTGCCTCTAAAATAAGGCTTTAAAGGTAAATGTTTACAAAAGAAAATATTCCTATTCTTCTTTTAGTAATTTCATTTTTTTGTTTTTGATAATTCAATTGTACAATGATATATGGCTTTCATAAAAACATTTATCGTTCCGAAATTCCTAAATTATATTTATATTGTATCCGGAATACGTATACAATACATCTGCACAATAACTTAAACTGGGCGATTTAAAATTACAAAGAAAACAATTAATCATTGATAGAAACCAGATCTTATCAATATCCAGGCGTCTTGTTTACAAAAACCGCTGTAAAAATACAATAAAACGTAAAACGTAAAATTTTTATTAAAGCAGCGCAATAGACGATTATTTTCAGTACACGTACATAAATATTAACTTCCTGTTTTACAATTTTTCATTAAACTTTTGATCTATAGAAACACGCGTTCATATTTTTTAGGACAAGCAACTCACAGTGTCTGAATTTTTTTCTAGATATCGTCAGTTCCTTAAAAAAGTTCAAGTACCACTGCCAAATAATCGATGTAAAGTAGATTATTCGTATTCCTCGAATATGAAAATACTATTTTTAAATCAACAAGCATGAAACACTAGAATGTCTAGACGAGGGAAGTCGAAAAAATGTGTTTTTGTTAACTGCGAAAACTCAGTTATTCTAAGAACAGAAGAGAAACAATGAAAAAAATTCATTCATGGTAATTCCATTGAATAGTTTACTTCGTGTGGGATCCATTCCCACGGATCAGCGTAGGCGTGGAGTTCTAGTTATATTTTATTTCTGGTTATAATGCATATAAAAGTGGTACAATTTATTTAGTACAAATGAAAGTCATTTAGAATTATCATTGAGACTATTTGTGTAGAAAATAATTGTTTTTGTCAGTTTTATGATGTAGTATAACAACTGCGGAAAGAAAAGAAAGTCAGATAGTGGCAAATTGTTTTGTGTTACAGAGTTTTTACAACTGTTTTATAGTCTACGGCCAAAAATAATTATACATAAATAACTTTTAAACGCCTTATTGTTGAAAACGGTTGGCTTTTAGGCTATTGACTATGTACTTTAGATAGGAACTACAACGTAACAGAAATTTTATTGTTTGATATGTTCAATTGACCCTAAAAAATGATAAAACCGCGGAGTGCTACCTTTTAAAGGGGGTGCGTTTTTGAGAATGAAGTAAAAAGGTGGTATTTTAAGTTTTTTGAGTTTTACTCGAAAACTATGAATTTTTTCTAAATAATTGTCAACAGAAAAGTTGTAGCAAATTGAATTTCCAATCGAAATGAGACCTTTTGAAGTCAAAAAAAATATTTTTAACAAAAATATGCCCAAAAATGCGTTTTTTTTTCTTTTTGGTTTTTGGCCCACAACTTTTTTCTGAGAGGAGTTAGGTATAGGCATTGCTTCACAGAAAAAAAAGTTAATGTTTTTTCCTTTAAAATAAGCCTTTATAGAAGTACCTACGACTAATAGAAACCGAGATACATTGGATCAAAGTTGGCTACTTT
>NW_019416229.1:1754140-1783352 GCF_000390285.2 Anoplophora glabripennis | reverse complement strand
CTGATCTGAACCCTCTAGATTTCTTTGTTTGGGGATATTTGAAGACATTAGTGTATGGTACTTCTGTAAATAGCCTGGAAGAGCTGCAGCTACGGATTAATCAAAAGTGTCAAGAAATCCAAACCAAGGAGGGTGTTTTCGAAAGAGTTCGAATATCGTTGAGACGAAGATGTCGTGCCTGCTTGGAAGTGGACGGAGGGCACTTTGAACATCTTCTGTAACTTGTTTTTTCTTTGTTAAAAGCTTCCTTTGTCGGTTTATTCCTAATAAAATAAAATGTTTGAAAAACGAATAGTGGTCCATATCTCCGCAACCGTTACTTTGCGGACCCATGTTTATTAAGACTTTTCTGCTTATTTTGGTTCATACTATTACTTCCTGAAATAGTTTACACTCTTTTTTTAACACCCTGTATAAAGAACAGACATTTTCCAAATAATTAGTCAAAGAGTTGTAAATATTGATATTACAATATGCAAATGAGATATTGGACGTTATAACTAAAAATCTAGTAGAGCGAATAATAATGTCGCCACCTTTTTTTAGTTACATACATACATATTTTGAGGTCTGAATCTTATTAATTTTGTAAATCAAAATTGCCAATCCAGAGGTATATCTTCCGTCTAAGGTTAACATTTTATTTAAGAAAGGAATTAATCAATCACAGGAATTTTGAAATCTTTGAAACCTAGCTTTATCTTTAAATTATAAAGCTGGCCAATATACAGTGTGTCCAACATAAGGATTGGATAGCATTAGGATCTAGGAAACGGTAAGAAATACGGGGTGGCTCAAATTAGAAAAAAGTTGTGTTTTTTATACCTAACAATATGCCGTTTAGAAAGTTTTAAAATTCCGGAGATATCCGGAAAAACTCAAATTTTTGCAAAATAGTTTTTTTTTCTGTTTTTATTTGAAAACGAATTTTAAAATAAATTGCATATTTACAGTGCCACTTTTTTCGCTCTATCCAATGACGTCAAAGTTTTTGCAATCCGACGTTTCGTCTTCGGGGGGCCATCATTAACTCTTTGCGGCATGCTGGTACAAGTTATGTACCACTTATTTAGGTTAGTTTGATGCATGATGGTACAGGAATAGTACCACCTCATTTAAACTACTGTAGCTAATGTCACTAATAGAATTCCGCGCGTATCGCGGACAAATCATGTACCTTACATGATGTGTTCTTACATAAATAGATGGCGTAAGCTAGTTCAGATTTCATTTGACTATTAAAGATGGTGATTTTGTTTACAAGTTACTGTAGCATACTATTCTTGAGTTTATTGAAGATACTGTGAGTGTTTTTTTGATTATAGTGAACGTGTTTTTCAATAATTTTATTACTTTTGCATAGGTAAGTAAAGTTTTATAAGTATTTATAATTTTTTGTAAACTTTCGTGATAGGATTAGTCATTATATTTGCGTCCAAAATGTGTACCACCATGCAACTTGGAAATTTTTTGAGAAAATCATTAAATATCTGCTATTCTGTATTAGTTACGTAATGATCATTAAAACTTTACAAAAAATAAAAATGATCTGTTAAATGTATAGAGAAAAAAAAAGAAATCATCCCATTTAATTTTGTTTTCAGATTCAAACATGGATGATAAGAGAACCACTCCCTTACCGTTTAGACTTGTTGGAATGACTGAAGAGGAATTGATGAATGTCCTTTGATTTTAAGCGATTATAATAGTCGCATGAACTTGGTTGATAAGTTCGACCAAAAAAAATCTTGCTATGAAATTGACCGCAAATCACGGAAATGGTGGCATAAAATTTTCTTTTATTTCATTNTGTTTAAATGAATAAATAATAATATATAATCACCTAGAAACTTATTTTAACTTTCACATTCATAAAAATAAATTTATTAGACAAAATAATTGGTTAAATTGACATATCTCGGTTGATTTTAATTGTACAAACTTCTACCAGGCACCATTTTAAAGGTATTGAAACCAGCTTTCAATTGAATATGGCATTACATATACCTAATTTAACTCAGAAAAATGTTATAAGTCGAAAATCGTCAAAAAAGGGCAAAAATTGGCCAAAAATCCATAAAGTAGTCAACTTTGATCCAATGTATCTCGGTTTCTATTAGTCGTAGGTACTTCTATAAAGGCTTATTTTAAAAGAAAAAACATTAACTTTTTTTTTCTCTGAAGCAATGCCTATACCTAACTCCTCTCAGAAAAAAGTTGTGGGCCAAAAACCAAAAAGAAGAAAAAACGCATCTTTTCGGTTTTTTTACTCGTTTTTTGGACATATTTTTGTTAAAAATATTTTTTTTTTTGACTTCAAAAGGTCAATTTGCAATTTCTTTGTTGACAACTATAGTGAAAAAAAGCATAGTTTCCGAGTAAAACTCAAAAAACTGAAAATACCACATTTTTACTTCGTTCTCAAAAACGCACCCCTTTAAAAGGTAGCACTTCGCGGTTTTATCATTTTTTAGGGTCAATTAAACATATCAAACAATAAAATTTCTGTTGCGTTGTAGTTCCTTTGTACCCTCTATTTTTGACTTAATCAATAGCCTATTTAGAGATATTAGCAAGGTATACCTTTTTTCAAGCAGAAAAGTTTGGGGAAAAGATTTTTCTAGCCCAAAGTGAAATACACCGTGACACAAAAAAGTTTTGGCAGTTTAAATGCGTCCTAGTGGTCGCTTGTGGCGCCCTCTAGAAGATAACAACTAAATCTGCGATACATTCGAATTTCTCATCCCAAAAGAAAACCTGGATACGAAATTAGCTCGAAGTAGTCGAAAGATATTAAAAACAAATGTTATTTATGTTTTCAACTTCAACATCTTGTATCTCACCGAGTGTTCCATTTGCTGGCGAAGTTTGTAACATTATTTGTGTTACACCCTGTATATTTATGAAGACAAAATGTTCAGAACTGCAGTAAAAAAATCTAGATTCTATAGCTATGTCATTATTTTATAAATTGTTGTTTCTTAATTTTTCAAGGGGCTACACTTTTATTCTACTCCTTCTTTCCATTCAAAATACTTCAGTATTTTTTCAGTCATTTTTTATTGATAAATAAAAATAGTGAAATTAAATCTTTGGTCTCGTGTTCAGCAAACAAAGGCTCAGTAAACTCAATTCCCAATAGTTCTCCTTCATTTTCCAACGAAGCCGATCCGTTAATAAGCTTAGAAAATAATTAATTTACTGGAAGAATCAATCCGAACCCTCCGCAGCCATCAAATTACCATGCCGGATTTTTAAATCGGTGCTCAAAAGAGGTCGCTCCCAGCTCGTGACTGTGGAGGTAACCATTGTTCTTCTGACGCGGGGTTGCTTTGTCAGGATACTAATTAATTAAATTGCTTCTTATTGTTCTTCAGAGTTAGATCCAGGTAGGAGGTATTTAGGATCCTATTTGTAGCGAGTAATCTCACAGAGGAGCGTTTCAATGATGCTGTTTCGTCTGGTACATGATAAGCTTTCGATAAGTAGTAAATTCTAAGTCTAAGTTATACAGAATGTGTAGAGAACAGTGCAGTAAACTTTGTTACAGTTTTTCCAAACACATTGTATAATAATACAAAATTGTACGTAAGAGACTTACCGCAAGATACGAAAGAAATAGGGAAACACACAGGGAAATTATATATTTGTTCTCAATCATCTATTTTTTAAGCCAATGCTACACTCTATTCAAGTACTTCTCGAATTTAGTTATGATTATATTGCAAATATAGGCTTACCAATGAAATTTAAAGTAATTACTTCAATGAATCATATCACTTCTTTTGATAAAGTGAGTGAATCGCCTATCTATTGCACCTCCTATTATGGTGATACTACATTCTAGAACATACTTAATGTAATTATTGCCTTAATGGTCCATGTTGACTTAAAACTATATTGGTATAGATTGTATGTTGACAGGTTATTATTACACCCCACCAAAGCTTTTTAGATTACGCAAAACATGATAAGGTAAATGTAACTACCTACTACTTATCTGATATTATGGGTGTCAAAATTGTAATATAATTTTTTGCACTTAATTCAAAAAATAGGCATAAAAATTATCGTGTCAAAATTTTTGACGTACCAGGTGGATAAAAGTAAGGGAATTATTAATAATATCCAACTGCAAGGTACATTGGTTAATTTTGCTGTGCCTATGGGGTTTGTGGTTCAAATTTTTCACATTTCTAACAATTCCAATACATTCGGCAAAGGTTTGTTACTGTTTATTGTAAACAAATCATTATGATTGATATTTGTGCATTTTTCAATTCATATGCTGCCATAGTATTACTAATTTTTAACATTACTATATTTGTATGTCTTGTTTGGGTGTTTTTATTGTTTATATGAGTATGTTTTATTGCTTCCTTTGCTCCAATATTAAATTGTACATAATTCAAATCAATCAGTTATTTTTACAGCAAAACTTTTGACATTTCGTCGAATTATTGGTAAATTGTAACAGAAACAAAATTTTGAGGTTAATAATATTTTTATTTCGGAACGCATTATGTTGTTTACTCCAGAACAAGATGCCCTTATTGTAATGGCTCATTTTCGAAGTGCAACTCGAAATGAAGACGCGTCATGGAGATACTTTTTACATTCCTGCATTGAACAATTTATGACGGAATTTCCAATCGCAGGCATTGACTATGATACTCTTTTAAACCGAAAATGTGCTATTGCCAAAAGATTTGAAACTAAATACCTACTGCATTTGCAAAGGAAAATCTATTGGCAGACCAACTGTACTTACAGAAAACGTCGTCGATAATATACAGCGACGAATAAATCAACAAGTCCAATAAATTCCGTATCAAAGTTGTTTCCTAAAATTTTCGTTTTAGAGTTTTCAGTTGGAAGATGTCATAAAGCTTTAAAAAAAAACAACTATACAAAATAACTGTTGCGCAGGAATTACTTCCCATAGTCTACGGAAGACGATTATAGTACTGTGAGTGGAATATACAGTATGTCCGCGGTTAGGGTGAATAAGAGGAAAAACTTTTTTATTTAACATTTTACGGAAAAAAGGCACACTTGATAAAAAGTTTTGCTTCAATTTAAAATGAGGTTGCCATGATGAAACTTTACATTTCATGTACGGGGTGTCCAAAAGATTTAAGAATATGAAAATGTCAGGTTAGAGTGAATAAGAGGAAAAACTTTTTTATTTTACATTTTACGGAAAAAGGCACACTTGATAAAAAGTTTTGCTTGAATTTAAAATGAGGTTGCCATGATGAAACTTTACATTTCATGTACGGGGTGTCCAAAAGATTTAAGAATATAAAAATGTCAGGTTAGAGTGAATAAGAGGAAAAACTAGAAGCTACGGGGTGTCCAGAAAATAAAAAAAATCTGAAAATATCACGAGAGCGAACTGCCTTTATTTTTAATATTTCTGAAAAGTGATAATTTGCAAAAGTCGTTCAAAAAAGTTACTTGAGATTTCAAATAAAACAATTCGCACACAAAATTGGTTTTACAGAACATAATAAATTTGGAAAAAATGTATATATAATAAAACATTATTCGCCAACGTTCACACAAATTTGAAGGCGTGCAAGGAATTCATTGTAGCTGCGTCTAATCTCTTCTAAAGATATGGACTGTACAGCATCTCTAATTCGTAGTTTTAGCTGTTCAATGTTATTGCCCAAAGGCCTGCTATACACAATCTGTTTGAGTTGGCCCCACAGGTAAATGTCCATAATTGTTAAGTCTGGACATCGCGAGGGGCATTAATATGGAGCATGCCGGCCAATCCAACGATTGGGAAATGTGTTCTGTAGCCAGGTCCTAACAGTTACAGCAGAATGCGCCTTACAACCGTCATACTGAAAATAAAAACAATTTCGGTAGGTCAGTGGTAAATTGTCCAATTCATTAATAAAAAACGTTTGTAGCATATTTAGGTAGCTTTTTCCATTGCATATATCTTCAAAGAAGTATGGTCCTATTATTCCATAAAAGGATACCGCACACCAAACATTTACTTTTTTGAAATATTGCCACCTAGATGGTATTCTAAAATGAGGGTTCTCGGTACTCCAATATCGCAAATGTTATGAAGCAACAATGCCATTTGTAGAAAAAGTGGATTCGTTCGAAAACATAATCTGTTGATGGAAATTTCGTTCCATATCTCCGATCCACAGGAAAAAATCAAAACGTTTCGCTTCATCTCCTTCCTCTAAAGTGTGGTTGTGAATTGGTTTGTATGTCAGAATTTTATTTTGTTTCAAAATTTTTGGTGGGTCATTTTCACAACTCCTAAGTATTCTGAGCGTCTCCTCAGTGACATGGTTGGATAGAGTCCAGGAAAATAAGGTGGGAAATGACCACTTCGCGACTTTTTGTTTCAGCAAGCTGAATTTATCACTATAGATGCTAAATACATAAATACATAAATACATAAATACATAAATACATAAATAAATAAATAAATAAATAAATATTATGTACAATAACATTAGTTTCCACAGTCATAAAAACGGGGGGAAGATTGTTTACAGGGTGGTTAATTGTATAATTTTTACGTAAATTCACATTTTTCGCTTATAACTTTTTTCCGTTCATTTCCACGACAAAACAGTAAAGTACTTTTTTTTAGTCTTCAAAAGACCTATAAAACTAGCCGAGTGTCAAAAAATATTAATTTGATCAAAAGTTATAAACAGAAGAATTTTATATATGACTTTTTGAATTAAACATTTATAAAATGCGTTATTAGAACGTTTTGGCATCGCATCCTCACATTCCTTATCACTGTCTAATAACTCACACGAAATATTGAATAATTTACAAGTTATGGCCTTATAAACAAATTAACTAATTATTAGTCTGGACGATCCCGAGCATATTCCACAATCGCACTGATTTTTTTCATGGTAGATTTCATAATAATACATTGAATTTGCAACCTGGAAAGTTTTTTTTTTTTTTTTTAGCCTTAGTTGCAAAATGAAATATACGACGCACGAGCGTGATATAGTTATATATTATTACATATTCGGAAAGCTTATGAAAAGAGCTTTTAAGTTAAAAAAAAAATTGTCAAGATTCGTTGAAAAACAAGGGAGTTACAGACTGTCAAAGTTGACGGCCGATTGTTAAACAAATTAGGTTGGCAGCGGCAAAAAAAATACTGTCACATCCGGCAATCCGAGTACTTTCCCAGGTAAAAATATTTTATTTGTGGAAGTATGTTAAGTGCATAAGAAATATTATCAAAAGTCAGTGGGTCGCTTGATTTTCGGCGAGCCGTGGCGCAGCGGAAGGGTGGAGGAAGCGAACGACAGCAAGTCCGAAGAAAATGACGATAATATTCATAGTCCTGTCGTTAAATAAGGGAATAAGGGGGATAACTATATCACGCTCGTGCGTCGTATATTTCATTTTGCAACTAAGCCTAAAATATAAAAAAAATTTCCAGGTAGCAAATTTGAAATTAAAAAAAGAAAATGATACATTTCAACGTATTATTATGAAATCTACCTTGAAAAAAATCAGTGCGATTTTGGAAGATCCTCGGGACCGTCCAGACTAATAATTAGTTAATTTGTTTATAAGGCCATAACTTGTAAACTATTCAATTTACCTATTCCAGATTTCGTGCGAGTTATTAGACAGTGATAAGGAATGAGAGCATGCGATGCCAAAACGTTCTGGTAATAATAACGCAGTTTATAAATGTTTAGTTCAAGTCATAAATAAACTTCTTCTGTTTATAACTTTTGATCTAATATATATCTTTTGATGCTCGAGGGCTAGTTTTGTAGGTCTTTTGAAGACGAAAAAAAGTACTTTACTGTTTTCTCGTGGAAATAAACGGAAAAAAGTTATAAGCGAAAAACGTGAATTTAAGTAAAAATTATATAATTAACCACCCTGTAAACAATCTTCCACCATTTTTATGACTGTGGAAACTAATATGTTATTGTACATAATATTTAACATCTATAGTGAGAAATTCAGCTTGCCGAAACAAAGAGTCGCGTCCAACTCTATATTTCTTGGACTATGGATATTTATTTACTGACTGTAGAACCAGCACAGTAGCGGCATCTTCATCATCATAGTTTTTCTTTTGCGTAGGAGTTTTTGCTCAAAAATGTTTGAACTATTTTATGTAAAGACGACTGCGCCACATGCACACCTGGGTATTTTTTATTGAAATCTTGAATTACTTGGCGATAACTGTTAACATTCTTACCGTAGCACTGTATTAGATTTAGTTTTTGTTGTAATGAATTTATTCGATAATTAATTACTGTTGGGAGTTTTTAACGAAGTACAGTTACACAAGTGAAGAATAAAATGTCATTTTATTCACAACCTTCTATTTGAAATAAAAAAGTTTTTCCTCTTATTCACCCTAACCGTGGACGTAAATATTTGTAAATAATCAAACCAAAGTATGCCAAGTTTCCACAAATTGGAATTACATCGTATCTTTTAATTTGGAACAACTTTTCCTAGTGACACTTTTCAGAAATATTAAAAAGTAGTTTACACTCGTGAAATTTTCAGATTTCTTATTTTCTGGACACCCCGTACATGTAAAATAAAAAGGTTTTTCCTCTTACCCTAACCGCGGACATACCGTAGAAAACATGAACAATAATTTTTGGACTTGTCGTTTTTCACTGACGAAGCATGTTTTCACATGTCGTCAGCATATTTTAGTCTTACTTTGTCCTTAAATAAAAATAATAGGGATTATTGAATCCATTAGTGAATATATTCCTAGCAATTATATGTTTACCAACGTTCTTACTACTATTTTGCACTTAGTGCCAGTGAAGTTTAATAATGAATACGAAAAATAATTTTCCGACTTTGATAAGTAAAGGTTCAACAGCAATTATATTTTACTTTACAGATGTGCCGAATTGAGTTTAGTTAAGATTCCTTTAATTATTATCAAACTCTAAAGCAATACATTCAACTATTCTCCAACTTACATCACACATTTCTTCGTTGCTCAGGTAGCTGCCGGCATATCGTGATGATATATTGCCCTAAACATCCCCCCGATAAATGTACTATTCGCTAGAGAAAGCCACAAAACCGTGTAAAGACATGAAATTATCTGTAGAGTTTGAAGATTACACTACAAGAACAATTTAGTTGAATAAACTAATACAGTTTGCTCATATAATAACATTTTCTTCACCTCACTTCTGAACTTTTCGATCTCACTTTTCAACAGACTCTTTCTTGATTTCTCTTTACCTCTAGGTTCACAATATTAGTCCATTTCATGTTTCCCATTTTGTAAATGATTATTTTTCTAACATTCATGTCGATATAACCTCCAATATTTGTAATTTATGTATTTTCTTACTTTCTGTTGTTATATTTTATATATACTTCATTTATGTTTTTTGTTTGTGTTTTTATTTCTTGTGTATTTATTTGTTTTTAATTATTTGATAGAACGAGTTCTCCATTTTCTATTTCTAGTCCAAACAAGTGACCCTCTATATAAGTGAGCAGAATCCAGTTTTAGCATACATATTGGCTGGATAACCCGTTTTACCACGTATCCATGTTTATCTAATTAAAAAGGTTGGGTTTCCCACACCTATCCCGTCACGAAGGTCTGCGCTTACGCGTTTAAATCACTTTGGTCAGGGATTCGATATTATTTTCGAATTAATTACATGTTTGTGCATAAAAATTAACCTGGAAAATGGAAATTTCCATGAACCCATCAATGAAGCGAAGCTAAGGTAATTAAAGTATTGATTAAAAAATGTTTGTGAAAATCTGTTGTGGAATTTATGGAAAATCACCTTAACAGGCAATAGGTAACAAAATTTAGAGTCTCCACATAAATAATTTCAATAAATTCGTTTGCAAAAGCAATTTGTTACTTTTATTTAATAAAGAGCCAAGTTATTCCGAAGTTCTTGTTCTGCGATCAGGACCAAATTAAATTTGCTAGCATCTGGAAAGGCTTGTTTATTTTAAATTGCATTTAAATTTTCCAGAAAGTTCAAACATGGTTAAAGCGAAGGTTGGGTTAAATAAATATAAAGTTTAAATGATGTTACCAGTACTATTATCTTTTCCTTTTTTTTCATTCGACTGCTCAATTTAAAATATATAAGAAAATACAATAGTTAAATAAGAGGTTAGTATTGGAAGCTGACAAATATAATAAAAATAAAGCGCCTAAACAATTAATTTTTTTTGTCATGTTGTTCTCAAATTGGCCTAAAAATGACTACTGATTTCGTCGTTGTTAAAGCGATATAATGCACCTCAACTTTTGGCCCAAATGAGTATTATACCTTATAATTATTTTTCTATGTTATGACAAAATGACAATCCCAATCTTTCACTAAAACCTAGAAAATCAATGTTAAATGTTAGGAGTATCTCGACACATGCACTCATTTGTCTTAAATACCGCTATCGCTATTACCAACCAACCGCGGCAAACCGTGACGTTTGAAGCCAACGCCAAATTTCCTGGAGCCAACATCCAACCGAAGAGCGCTCAGGTATCGAAGCGTTCCCGTTAGGAAGGCGATCGAACGTTGACTTTGACCACTCGCAGTTATATAACCAGGGGCAAGTACCTGGTGAACTTAAAGCCAATACAATTAGTGTTACAGATATAAGTTATACTGAGTTAATAAAAAGTCCTACCAAGTCGCCCAGGCATTAATTTCATCGCTAACACCTACAAAAAACCAAGGGTCCCTAGCCGACTCTCATATATATCCTTATCCTATCCTATGTATACTTAGGCATATAGATTTAGTCAACCCAACTATCATCCCAAGGCAAGAAAAAGTTGTAAGTAAATTAGCGCGTATCTTGACACCTTAGAAGCATTCAAGGTACAACTCCCACTGGAAAATGGAAAACGCACGTCTTATCATCGATTATCATAGAGAGGTCAGATGTTGGTAGCTAATGCGAAGACCACAGTAGAACTTGACGGAGCCCCCCTGATATGTGATAGATCGTCCCCTCTGCTATTATCTGGATAAGTAAAAAAGGCCTGTACTCACTTATTTTAAACTTATTTGTTGTTATTAAAATTTTTACAATTTAAAACATTGCTGAAAGTTTTTATCAGCCAAGGTTCAAAGCGTCTAAATCGTCCAAGAATAAAAATCAAGGTGCTTAAGAAGCGCAAAAGCCGAAATCCCAAAACCAAATTGAACCTTTGAATTAAATGTAAAAGTAAAATTATAATACATCGTTTTTGCACAATTATTATACTCTTCATTTTCTTTTACTTATTTTTCGATAATGTTTGTTTTATGTGTTTTGGGAATTTATTCTGATATTTGTTTTATTTTGCATATAGTTAGTTTTTAAATACATAACTATATTAATAAATAATGTTTCTGTTGAAAGTTGATTTTTATAAGTGTTGATATAAACTCAAATCTAGTCGAAAAAGGGCGTTTCTGTGGCTATGGGTGGCTTTCTAAATTATTACAGACCTAACAAAACCGCGTACCTTAGGATTAATAAAAAAATACAGAATTATAGAATTTGGAATACAGTAATTATAGAATTTGGAAAAATATAATAAGTTATTCTAAATCAGAAAAAGTAAATAAAAATAATTAAATATTTTTTGTTTATTGACTCAGTAGGTACTTTAAAGTTTTAAAAACTGAGATTTTAATGACGCCTGAAAGATTATGAAATAATATGGTATATCTGTTATTTTTTTATGACAAAATAGAATTAGTTTTCGGACTCTAAAATTCTCTCTTTAAATTTTCTGGTCCTGTTATTTTTATGAGCTAACAGAGAGTGGATAGAAAATTCCCGAGTCTAGCGTTTAAAGCGTGCAGTGAACAAGGTAATTCATTTAATTGAAAAAAGCAAAAGGAAAAATGAAAGACAACAAGAACAATATGAAAATCCCTTTTCGGTGCAGCAAAGCTTGTAACCGCTCTTCCATTAACCGCATACGTATGAACTGAAGAAAAATGTTACAGTGGTTTTTGCTGGAATGATTATTCAGGAAAAATTGTGGGAACAAATTTGTCATATAACTAAATTTTTAGTTTTAATATTCAGATCATATCTATTCTTCTCCTGAAACTGTATCTAAAATTAAATTTTATAAATACACACATATAGTATAGTCGAAATGAGAAAATTTTCAAATTTTTTCCAGACAAAAAGTTTGAGAAAAGTGTTATATAAGTACATAGTTTTTATGTTTTGATCCAGTGTATAGAATACTTACAATAGACTTTTCAAAAGTGCCTTAAATTTTCATTAAACTTTGACTATGTATTTAATTGTGAAATATACAGGGTGTTTCTAAAACAAGTGTGTTCCTTGAAAAGGGTGGTAGAAGGCACGAAAATAAGCAACTTTTATTAAGCAACTGATGGTTATAACATTACGTTTTAAATTGAAAATTGAAAATTCTGAAATTTATTCAAATTTCATTTAAAAGTAACACAAAAATTAAACGAATAAACGAATTACTTAACAAAAGACGATATGCTCTACAAAAATTGTTCAAAGTTGTATCCGTGTGCTAATAATCATGCTTCCAAACGACGGTCAAACTTCTGTCATCAAAATCACCACACCACACATTCATTGAAAACCATTGCTGGAACCGAGATCTCTGCTAGTAATATTGCAACACACACGCACGTGCACAAGATGCACAGGGTCGATTTACATTTAGGATTGATTTTCTTAATTAATTTTCTCAAAAACTGAAGCAGTTGCTTAATAAAAGTTGCTCATTTGCATGCCCTCTATCACCCTTTTCAAGGAACGCATTTATTTCAGAAACATCCTGTATAGTCAAAATTTGTCTACTACTTGTCTTACTTATTTTTACAACTGCTAAATAAATACTCATCTCTTTTTATGCAGTATGTAACTCGCGGTCGATTTCGGAGCTTCTCAATAAGTTTTAATAATGGTCATTGTGTATTATTTTCCAGTTTCATCCTGTATACTTCAATATCAATTTGGCTTGCTAGATGCTTTTTTTATTCGAATTTTGTTAAGGCTAATAGTTTTCCAGAAACTTGGTCCGTGGTTCAATATCCTCTAACTCTCTGATTAAGACCCAGTCATTTGTAGAACCCATTTCAGCTTCAACACGCTTCAGCTGACATTGCGCCATTGTTAACAACACAACCCGACTTTGCGTATGCGGAAGAACATAGAGAACCTTATCTATGAAATTCACCTAGCGCTCGCGTTTGCTGAAAATTTCAGAGGATTACCGCACAGTCACTGCAATTATCTAACGGTATCACTAACCCAAATCCTCTTTGCTTTTTGATGCGTTTGCGAAATATACGGAAATGCAAGTGGGTGCGATTAATAATGCTTACTTAATTTTAAGTCCATATTTGGCCACTGGTGCAAGTTATTGCGTTATTTTATATCTGGAATTGGGGATAGGCAATTTCTTAGACATCTATCTATGTTTATATTCTTAAATACAACTTTAAAAATCAAATTTAAAACTAAACTAATTATATTCCATCCAGGTAACTAAGTATAAAGTGATTTCTTTCCTGGAAATTTATAAGTTTTCTTTTGAGTCTGAAGGGAAATTAGTTAAGATGTAATTAATGAACTCTCATCAGTCTTTCAATTATTCCGGTGCTTTTAAATAATTCGTACTTCTACTTTATGAGAGACGGGCGGAAGGATAATTTAGAGTGCTTCAATTGGTATTAAGTTTGTGCCCATTCGTTACTTAGACCAGTCTCTGTAGCCTTTATGATTTAAATGACAAAGTTGTAGTCCTTAATAAGGTAAGTAGAGGAAGTGTGTGATGTGAACTTTTTACCGTAAAATCTAATTTTAATAACATTAAAAGCCCCCGCTTCTTCCGAGACAACCAAAACATAGCAACGTTGCACTAATGTCTTTATTAGCAGGATACATATTTATAACAAAGATTTAGGCAACCTGGTGGCGCCGTTCGATTTTACTCGCTCTTCCACGTAACCACCAGAAAAATAAGTAATTGGAAATACATAATATAACAAAAAAAATAACTAAAAACTAACGTAACTAAATAAAACTAATACATCAGCTAATACAACTACATAGTTCTTTGTGATAAAATGAATTGTTTTAGACGTTTGCGAAAAGATGATACAGTGGGGGCATTTTTAATATTAATATTGATTCTCTTATACAGTTTTGCGGCATTGTAGGAAAAAGATTTTGAATACTCGGCATAGCGGTGCCTCGAGACAGTATACAGATTCCGGAATCTTGTGGTGCGGCCATGAATAACATTATGTTTCACAAGCTTGTCATGTAAATATGCAGGAGATTTGTTTTTATTGACTTTATAAATCAGGGAGGACAAACATAGATCATACTGTTCGCTTAATTTGAGCCATTGAGACTCTTGATAACATGGTGTTACATGGTCCAATTTTTTCAAACCAAATTAATACCTTAAACTATTGTTTTGTACTTTCCGCAGAATATGAGAAGTATATTATAAAACTTGTACTTAATTTAATTAATAATGCTAGCATTATCCACGAACGAATGATCCCAATGAAACCACAAATGTTAAAACTAAGTTTATTGATATCTTACTCTTCGGATTAATTCCAAGGTTATATTTATTTTACGTGCAAATGTCCCGCTAATGAACATTTTTAATGAGAATGTTGATGTTATTTTATGGATTGCAATCAAACGTTTCATCACAGTTTTACGTTTTTTTCTAATCACGATACAAACGTGCAATAATCGTTTAAAATGTCTTGCTAAACTAAACAACGTTCATTTTTAAAATCTTCAGTATTGAGTTTACATCATTATTTAAAGTTATATTTGAAATCATTAACTGGTTGCATAATTCAGATACTACAAGAATTAAAACTCTTTTATAAAACTACAAAAACGTAGTTCACTTGGAATAAGTGGGTTATATTTAAAAGATGGTATATTGTAGTTCTGTTAATTATTTTCCAAATTATTAAATAAACTAAAACATGTATCAAGCAATAAAATTATTTAAAATACTTTTATCTGCTCCCGCTACAGTAAATAGACTATTAAATACATTGTTTTTAAGGAGGTAAATGAATTTTACCGTAGAAGTGGAAGTTGCTATGGACAACGGAAGGTAAGTGAGGTAACTTACCTCCCTATGAAAAAAAGCGATTTCGAGTTATGAACAAATAAATAGAAATATTTGATGAACATTATATTTTATTAATTACATATTATGAATGAATATAGTAATTGTACAGTTATTATATATGGAGAAACCCTATGGAAAAAAGCGTTTCGAGTTATGAACAAATAAATAGAAATATTTGATGAACAGTAATTGTACAGTTATTACATTTAGTAGCATTAAAATTTGGATAATTATTCCCCTCGCGTTTACTAATTGTCACATTTTTCTCAAAATGGTTTGACCGCTCCATTTCAATCACCGGAGGCTCAGTAATATACATTAAAACAGCACGATGCGACCTGGAATTGAAGTGTCATTGCAAAGAATCCTGTTGGCTATTTCATTTTTAGTACTTAAACTGTCAGCAACATAACTTTCTGTAATTGTGTCTGATTTCCACCCACCATGTCTCTTGATTGCTAATACAATCAACTCCTGTATTAGCCAGTAACGTTGCCGATGTTCTTCGGAATGAATGGCTTGTATATGTTTCAGGATGTTCTAATTTTAAAAACTGTGCAATCTTATTAGGAATAATAGAAAGGGTATTCTTGCTGACTGGTTGGTTGTAACATCTACCTGCTTGATAGCGCATAAAAAAGTGTGAAATTTCAGTTTTAATTTCCAATCTAATCNCTCCTGTATATGTTTCAGGATGTTCTAATTTTAAAAACTGTGCAATCTTATTAGGAATAATAGAAAGGGTATTCTTGCTGACTGGTTGGTTGTAACATCTACCTGCTTGATAGCGCATAAAAAAGCGTGAAATTTCAGTTTTAATTTCCAATCTAATCTTGATATATTTCTTGAGAATTTCTAGGTGAGAAGCAGAATCCAGACGACAAGTAATTGTATACGTACGTGGCATACCATTTTTAGAATCTGGAATTATAACTACAATAATGTCATCGAAATTTTTGAAATTGATATTGTCCAAAGTAAGTTTGAATAACTCATCAGAACGGCATCCTCCTGCAATGCCTAAGACCGTTACTACCTTAATTAGCAAATATGTGTTATCAGGTACCGGAAAGAGAAAATCGTTGACTTGTTCTCTTGTAAAAACGTTTGACTTTTTAGGTGTATAGCCGCCATTCTTACGTTTCAAAAATGCTCCCAGCTTGGGGTATTTTGATATATCCACGTTCTCCTCTATGAAAATAGTTGACTTAATCATTGAGTATTCACTCCATAAACTCTCTGGTGACTTTAAAGTTCTTGACTTCTCCATGAAATATGCTAGCACTGACATTTCAGAAACACCAGTATTTTTGTTCTGGCACCATTCTTTGACATTTCTATATGCTCGTCTGCAGCGCACTTTCGACTTCTCGAACAACAAAAATTCGCAGGCAGCATTTGCTGCACTTTCTATTTGAAAATCACCCATTTAGAAATAATAATTCAAAACCAGCAAAATTGCAACTTTTATGTAGCTTTATATATAAACACCTTGATAATGACAAAATCCAAACAACGAAGGCGATTTTGCAAGATTTCCAATAATGTCAAAATTAATCGCTTAAGAAATGCCAAAAAATAAAACCTAATCTTCATTTTTCCACGAACCATAAAGAAGTGTGGGAGCAGATAAAATGTTATACACTACGCAGCAGTTAAGTATAATTTATCAGTCTCGGACTCTATTGCCAGCCTTCGCTCCGTTAGGGTGCAAAATCGTCCTCGATTGGTAAATAATACTTACCTCCTTCATGGTGTAATTAATATTACCTCATATTTTTCCTGAAAACAGAAAATTTTGTAACCTAAACTCGTGACTACTCTGGATAATGTAACCATTTGGTGAACAAATGCAAATGATACGCTGACCTTGACACCTAAATATGTGTTAACCTTTATAGAGCAAACTTGGTTCAGAGTTATATAGAAAGTTGGTTTAATATTGTTAATAATATCAAGGATAATATGAATGGGTGATATGTATTCGACATCTGTTTGAAAAATGAGCAATGAGTGTCAGGAGTACAAGAGATCGTTAAATTAACATTTGTTAATACACAATTATAGGTTTCAGTATACATGTTATCCATTTTCAATTAAAACAATACCTATATTTATTATATGAGGTATTACAAAAAGACATGAACACCCCGATAACTTTTTTGGATTGACTTCTATCAAAAAAAGTTTCTGATAAAAGTTGTAGGATATCAAGAAACCGATGGGTGACCTTGGGCTTGACTTTAACCTTAAGCTTCAAGGTCAAACTAAGGTAAACTTGAAACTATTAAAGGGAACACCCTATTTTGGATGCTAGTAATCAATAGCTCTCCAAATTTTACGTGCGAATATGGGTTCAGAAAATTTTCCTTGAATATCTTTGCAGGTCATTAGGTCAAACTCGTTTTCCTCTGATTAACAAAACAAAAATGTTGGATTTTGAAGGACAAATAGGATATAATAATGATGGAAATTAGTTTGACTTTCAAATGATGTGCAAAGACATACAGGAATAATTTTCTGCTACTTATTCGGACGTAAAATTTGACACTCCATCGATTACTGACCTAAAAAATTCCATTTAGTAATTTCAAGTTGACCTTGGTCTGACCTTAAAACTTCAAGTTAAGGTTAAATCCAGCGTATTGTTTTTTGATATCCTACAACTTTTATCTGAAACTTTTTTTGATAGAACCCAATTCTGAAGAATTATCAGGGTTTCAGGTTTCGGGCCAGAGAGTATATTAATATAGAAATTATAAGACCTAAATAATGTATATGGATAAGATAATGTATCTTGATAGGTCCACTTATTCTGATCAATAATTGTGTAGGTAGGTTTATTTGGTGAAATATCAATATTATTTTTATTACACTATGAAATATTTTAATTTTTGTAGTCCTTGTTTGGTTAGTTCCTGTTTTTGTAAGGCCTAAATGAACGTTTATTCCACTTAGACATATGAAGTTTCCTTTTTAGTAATATTCACAAATGGAGTTAATTAAAATTACATTTTATTTAATTTTTCTCTTTTTTTTTCTCGTCTAATTTTAACGTTTACGCTACATATACATCTAATATTGCCTTTAAAGTCTTCCTTCCATGTACATGTTCTGTACAGATTACCACACTAAACGTGACCTAGTTATTCCTTTGTAAACAGTCGATTACCTGATTAAGCGGGACAATTCAGGGTCGGCCGAAGTTTCTTGTAATAATTCTTAATTAATTTCTGCACATGATACTTTAAACCACATGGTATTCGATGAAAATTGTTTAATTTTATTTCCTCTATTACCTCTTTGCAGGAACGCACGTATTTCAGAAACATTCTGTATATCTGAACCAAGCGTTTCATAATAAAGTCGTTGAACGGTATACGACCAAGTGTGTTGGTGTTAAGGGAGATTATATTGAAAAATAAAATTATCAAAATCTACTAAATCTACTAATAATCTACTAATCTACTTCTTTTGTTTCATTAGGAAAAATCTTTTTATAGCCTCTGATATAATTAAATAACTAAATTAGCAAAAGTAATTTAAAAATATTTGTTACTATTTTCATTGAAGTTTCCATTATTTCCATGAATCTCCCACTCTGATGATTAACTCGATAACCTGGAAATCTATTCACTGTACCATTGACTACTGGTGCGTTTATAATTATAAATCTGGCGTAATTATTTCTAATTACTACATCCGAATGGTGCATAGAAACGCGATATTGCCATTTCAATTTGGTTTGTAGGATGCTATGAGGTTTATATTGGTTTCATAATTATGTTAGTTACACCTCAATGTACTGTAACTCTACAATATAACTCAGTGCTACCTTTACTCTTGTATTATCAAGGCATGCATAGGAAAATAACCAGTAAGGGCAAGGAATATTTATTTTGACTCTCCATTCAATACTTGTGGACATGTCTTTAAGAATTTAACAAGAAAGTAGTTTTATGCTATCACCACCAAGCCACCTATCTAGAAATAAGCAAGATGCAATATCTATTATTTGCATATCATTAACATCATAAATCTCTCTATTGTCTAGCGGGAATATGCGGGAAATAAGTAGTCCTTCATATAATGAAAAATATGTCTGGTAAATAAATTTACCAGACGCGATGCGCACTATATAACATAAAGTAATCGCATAGGATTTAATTCGTATAGCGTTAGATTTTGACGAGGAGGCGATCAATCACGATTTGCAAAGAAAATGTTCTTTTGAGTATGTAACCTTTTTAATGTAAGGATATATGTTAGAATAGATAGAATATTCGTGTGAAAATTTTTCATAAAATATATTTAGTTCAACTTTAGTTCATGTTTGGAGCTCATAGTCAATTATATCTCTGTACAGGGTACAAATAAATATATAAGTGTAAAAAATCAAAACATAGATTTTATGTAAAAAAACTCTCCACCCCCTCCCGGTAGAATTATCTTCAAATGGGAGGAGAAAAATTACATTTTTATTTTTTCATTAAATATGTTGAAATCAAATTGCGTACGACATCGTTTAGAATTACTTAGTTACATATCAACAACCGTTCCAACCCATCCAATGTCGAGGAGAAAAAGTATCCAAAATTAAGGCGGAGACGGCTGCAGGACCTCTGCGATCTCATCATGAGAGGTGTTCGAACGTCAGCTTATTAACCAGGGAGGGATACTAGGTGTGGTACTTTTCAAATTTTAGAATAACGTTATCTAAAGCTATTTACAATTCAATAGCCATTTATTGTCAACATCATATTTTTAATAAATACCGCCTTTTAAATAAATCAAAACATTTAAACATTTTCAGAAATTTTTTTACGACCTCTATGCTCCCGACTTAGAGCTTTGATCTATCAACCACACCTTCCAGGAGTGTTCGAGCCTGTGACGAAGATTCGGGAGAAAACAAGCTAAAAAAGTCACCTAAACCAAAGCTAGGTATATCCTGGAGACCTCATAAGACAGTGCTTGGAAAAAGCCTACAAACAATGTGAATAGACACTAGAATACTATATGCGCAGTGCCAAAAAACTAAAAGCATCAGTTGAGGTTGATGTGAAGAGAGAGACGTCCGACAATCGCCTATTTGCAAGTGAGAAGGAGGTGATAATCAAGGATCTGGTATAAATGCCGGTTTACCCCATAATAGAGGTATGGAGGATTGTCAAAACTACATTCCACGACAATAAAGAACTTGAAACTACCACTAGAAAAATTGCTTTATAGTGAAATAACAACACCATGATGGTATGGACTGCCATTAAGAAACCACTTCCTTTCACATACAACGAGTCCGAGCTTTTTTACTTCCACTTTGCCTGTTTTCTGGAAAAGTTTTTGGCATAGAGCTTGTTTACCGACGAAACGAGGAAACACCTCACCCAAAGTTCATCATCAACAATAGTTTACTCTGAATGCGTGACTAGGAACTCTTGAAGACCAATTAATTGACCCATAATTTTTTCTGCCGCCTAGATTGAACGGAGGTATATACATTCACTTCCAGTTTTTATTGAAGATGCAGATACTTGCTTATAACTGCTAATGTCCATTTTATTATAAGAGCAGAACAATGCATGAACTTATCTGTCCATCAAATCCGATGGACTCCAACTTTCGCTTATCTATATATTTTTCAAAAACCACATTAATGATTCAAATCAAAATTTTCCACTATTCATGAATCAATGCTTCGATGCTCTTGGGTACTGATGGATTGTGGTATTATTTTATAATTTTCCGATTATATCAAATTAAAACTCCTTAAATTTATTTTCTTCACCTCGATACATAGGCCTCCCCCATTGCTAAAGCCAAAGCGGAGCTTCTAAAAGTTTCAAGTTCATGTGATACTTAACAGAAATTAAGATACATCTGCGTCTAAAGAGTAAAATACTGAACCGAATTAGATTGCAAAGCTTTTATTCAGTCGTTCAATGATGTCATTGATAAATAAAACTAATAAAAGAAAACAGATCCCAAATGGAATTGGAAGTAATTACGCTGATATTGTTAAGTATTGAGTTCGCCTGATAAAAAAGAATAAAATATTAAATATCAATCCAGTGAGAACTTGATTATAATGGAAACGCCTTACTGGTCTCAAATGGGCTGATTTCTAGCTGCCGAGTTAATTCCTTGTTATTGTAGGACGCCAAACGATTTCTTCCCATCTAAAAAGTTTTATTACCCCTCAGCCCAAGGTGCTAAATTAATTTCATCGAAAGATATTGGAGAAGTTCTAATTCGAAAACGACTTTATAGATATCTTTTATTCTCTCCCGCTTCTGGCTACAATAAGAATGGCGGATCAAGGCATTCATAAAATTCTCGAATCATCTTTGAGAGTTTAATTTGCCTTTTGGAATATTTTAATCCACTTATAGCTTTGAACTTGCTTTAAACTTTTGAGATTAAAGGTAACCTGTTGCTTTTATTAATTAAAGAGCGCTCTCTGGCAGGCTACAAACTATTGCCACGATTAAAGTCGAGTGTTGCTTTTGATGAAGATGAAACAAACGCATTACAGAGTTGAACCAAGCTTAATGAGACTGAAGAAGAACATCCTCTAGCTTTAATATTCTTCAGTATGACCATTTAAATATGTCCTAGTGTATTAACACACTCACTGTTGCATATTTCTTTTATAGTTTATAGTCCTTTGTTCTGTATTTTCATTTAAATCTTATCTCCTTATCGTTCTTGAAAAAATAATAATTAAACTTTCAAGACCTTGGGTACACAAGCATTAACGAGCAACATTGAAAAATATTTATATGGGTGTACATATTACATAGTTATCTTTAGAGCTATCGCTATATACAAATTATAGTATAATATAGAGAAAAAATGTCTTGTTCAAATTTAAGTGGCGACGTCAGATGTGATAAGCAGAAGTTTTAATTTTATGTTTTCATAAAATTAATAGACAAATGATCACGTGATTTTAGGTCAATGCGCTAAATATTTTTATTTTTTTCAGACATTTAGTCAATTTCTAGGAGGCTGACTTCATGACGAAAATTTCACACTGGTCAGACGAGTCTTTTGACGTGAAAACAAGAAAAAAAGCAACTACCATTATCAATGAACTAAAACTAGGATTAAGAATTGTAAAAGCAGAAAATTAAATAGGGGCTCCCCCTATTGTAGGGTAATTTGTTTCTGAATCTCTAGTCCTCTTCATCCATGAATATAATGCTAATTGCTGTGCTATAACTATACTTTTAAGAACTTTAATTACAGAACTTAGTAGTGTTATACCTCTATAATCCAGTGGTTCCTCTTCATCCCCTTTAATAAACGGAATTACGTCTCCTTCCGCTTGGCTGGCATCTTTTCCTTTACATATATTTTGTTACACAACAAATACATTTGGTAGTTTTCCTTATTGTCTATGAAACATTATTCTTAGCTAGATAAATTCATTTATACAGGGTGTTCCACCGGAAACTGCGTCGATGGATATCTAGGAAAGTTCTTATCCGAAAAATTTGAAAATTTGGCAACATGGCAATGTCTCTGGGGTGAATATAACTAGAACTCTCCTGCACTTCCCGTTATATCGAAAGTCCAACTTCGTTATTTTAAATGGGACACCCTATATATTATTGCATTTTCGGATTCTACGTGAAATTTGAGGGTCACTTTATTAAATATTCCCTATATCTAGGAGTTATAGAATTTGAGATATTAATATTTAAAGAAAGAATTTGACAGATGCAAGGGTCCGCAGAGATGCTAGTAACTCTTTTCAGTAGCGTGATATCAAGTGGATCGTTGGTACCTGCAAAGGGCATACGTAACACTAAATTATGATATATTAAAGACAATATATTAAGTCTCGCTTAATATTTGGATAAATTGTTATCTATAATTACGTATTTGTAACGTACAATATATTTACATTTTACATTTTTATTGATTCGTGTTATTACACAAAGTGTTTACACACGTCAGAAAAGAAACATTTATATTTTCAAATTACAACACAGTTACAAATATAGATACATACATAATCCTAAAATTAGTAAAAATATAAATACAGATTAAAATTGACATTGATTGTAATAGAATAAATAAAATCAGATAAAACAATATTAAAAACAAATACAATAGCTCGGAACTCACAAACGATTAAAATCACTGTCAAAAAACTGCTCAATATCATAAAATGCATTTCTCAAAAGAATTTTTTTTATTCTATTTTTAAATTGATTAGAATTGAAATTCCTTATGTGGATTGGCAGAGCATTGTAAAGACGTATTCCTATATAACCCGTACCATTTCCAGTCTTACAATTAGTCTTAAATAGTTAGTAGTTAAATTATTCTTTGTTCTAACATTATGAGTGTGCAGCTGATTTCTAGTTGAAAAATTTGTTAAGTTTTGTTTGACATATAGTAAGCATTGCAATATATATATACAGGGAACAATAAGTATATTTAAAGAAATTAAATGCTGTTTACAGTCGCTCCTGTAACTCAAACTTAACATAATTCTAATGGCCCTTCTTTGATATGCGAACACATCCCTACTAGAGGTAGCATGTCCCCACACAAGAATAGCATAGGATATATTGGAGTGTATAAAAGTGTGATATGCTGTTTTCAGAGTACTCAACGATATCCTACCCACAAGATTTCGTAGTAAATACATATATTTTGACATCTTTTTACAGATATAGTTTGTATGTTGTTCCCAAAGCAACTTAGAATCTAGGTAAACTCCAAGGAATTTAACGTGATCCAGTTCTGCGCCGTTATCAAATTCTCGTAAGGTGAATATCATTGTTTGTTTGAAGATGCAGATACTTGCTTGTAACTGCTAATGTCCATTTTATTATAAGAGCAGAACAATATATGAACTTATCTGTCCATCAAATCCGATGGACTCCAACTTTCGCTTATCTATATATTTTTCAAAAACCACATTAATGATTCTAATCAAATTTTCCACTATTCATGAATCAATGCTTCGATGCTCTTGGGTACTGATGGATTGTGGTATTATTTTATAATTTTCCGATTATATCAAATTAAAACTCCTTAAATTTATTTTCTTCACCTCGATACATAGGCCTCCCCCATTGCTAAAGCCAAAGCGGAGCTTCTAAAAGTTTCAAGTTCATGTGATACTTAACAGAAATTAAGATACATCTGCGTCTAAAGAGTAAAATACTGAACCGAATTAGATTGCAAAGCTTTTATTCAGTCGTNACCCACAAGATTTCGTAGTAAATACATATATTTAGACATCTTTTTACAGATATAGTTTGTATGTTGTTCCCAAAGCAACTTAGAATCTAGGTAAACTCCAAGGAATTTAACGTGATCCAGTTCTGCGCCGTTATCAAATTCTCGTAAGGTGAATATCATTGTCTCAGTCTTTGTCCTATTCAAAGAAAGTTTATTACTTGTAAACCAATTCTCCACACTTAACTGCACCTGAGGGATGTCTTCCAACAAATTATTCAAGTTTTTATTTTTTATTGATACACTAGTATCATCAGCAAAAAGTACATTTAACATATTCATATTTAAGGAGTTAGTGATGTCATTTATATATATCAAAAACAGAGTTGGTCCCAGTATAGAACCTTGAGGTACGCCATGCTTAATGTTTTTCAAACTAGATTTTATATTATTATGGATTACAAATTGCTGACGATTTGTGAGGTATGATCTCATCAACTCAAGACTATAGTGTGTGAACCCATACAAACTTAATTTGTCGATGAGAATATTATGTGCTACACAATCAAATGCCTTTGTTAAGTCCAAAAACTGAGAGCACACATATTCACCCTTTTCAAAACCCTCGTTTATATATTCAGTCAATTTGTCTATAGCTAAAGTGGTGGAACAGCTATTACGAAAGCCATATTGATGAGGATTAAATAACGAATTACTTTCAAAATAATTTACAAGTTGACATTTTAAAAGACATTAAAAATTTTTGCCAAAAATAAGGTATCACGGAAATAGGTTTATAGTTTGAAGGGTCGTTTATGTCATTTTTTTTATAGGTGAATAGGTACAACTTCTGATATTTTTAACGATTCAGACTATGGCAATTTATTTATCCGCTCAGTGAACCAATCGAGACCTAAACTACTGTCTCTATGACAAATCTGTGTTGAAATCACCATGACTGTTTAGTAGTTTATGACAATGATATTTAATTAATCTTTCAAGAAATTATAAAGTGGTGCAAAACCATTCCAAACGTTAATAATATGGAAGCATTTATTAAGTAAATTGTATACATTAGTAAACCTAATTTCAAATAATCAATCATAAGAATTTCAATCCGTTCGGTTTCACTTAGAATCATGTTTTTTAATTAATTCAAAAATACTCAATATTTTAAGGAAGAATCATTCAAAATGGATTTACTTGTACAATCTTAACAAACTATTTAAAAATGATTGCCTGCAAGAAATACACGAGCACGTTCTATCAGGCAGATAAAATTAAAAAAGCATCAAAGAAATTATAGCAAAAAGTAATGACATTTTAAAATGATGTGGTCAATTTTTAGTACGTTTATTTATTTGCAAATAAATTTAGTATCTATAAATAGTTTGGGTATAGTTGTCCTCCCTGTAACAATTAGAAGCAACTTGTGGTATATTTTTCGAATCAGCTCAGTTAGGGCAATCCGAAAATTGGAAAAAAAGTGGGGTGTTCCATTTAAAAAAAATTGTGATGACGTCATTACTCGAACATAGGTCACCCTGTATATTAAATTATTATTTGAAAAAATAGTAAATTAAATTCAAAAATCGACTTGTTTCGGGAATTTTTAATAATTTCTTTTTTTTACCTAATAATGAATTTGTGCACGACTTTAGGGGGACACTGTATAAAACAAAATCAGTGACACATATTTATGAATCTACAAATGAAAGAATGCAAGACGTCAGTTCCTTGTCACAAGCTGGAAATACGGCTTCATATTAGACACACTTAGGAGAATCTCGTTCTACTGCGGGATAGACCTCATAACCGAAATATTTATCATTTTAAGTGGCACAAGACGAATGCCTTCACTTACCGGGATAAGCAAGGAGGAGGAAGAACACTAAATCATGGTGGTGCAACATAGCTTCCGACAACAGAAAATTTTATAGCCATCTACATACACCCACCTTTTTGGTGCAGTATTAATATTTTTATCGACAATTTTAAATTTTTTTGTATTAAAAAAATAGGTATGTTTACTGAAGGGGGTTAATAACTCCAAAAGTGCATAATTATCCCCAAATATTTGTGCTGTTTGTTTCCTGGTCGTTCCGGATATAATACCTGTTTAATATTTCACCACGCATTAGGCAATCTAGGGTTGCTGTGCCTGCTATTAATTATTATTAGGCTTTGGTTTTATCTGGAAAAGAAATTTGCTGGCTGCGGGGATGATCCGTAAGAGAAACCCCGCCTAGTAAATACTCGTACTTTATCTCAACTGACTTGATAATGCTGTAGCGGGAAAGTAATTCACTGTTTGCACCCTTTACCACGGCCGGAGGGATGATTTATGAAAGTGGTTCAGCAAAAAGTGAATATTATCAGCATATATGAATAATAAAAATGTGTTACGAGATTTTTTTTGTTTAAATGCAATGGAAAGTAATGTGTTTTATTTATTTTTAGCTTTGTAAGTCGCTCTGGGTAAAATTCGGCCAGGTATACGAAAGGCAATTTTAATGATATTCATGTATTTTTGTTTACATAAGGAGGAACCTTTCTGAATATGTGTTATAAGGTATACAGGGTGATCCCGATGTAATGGGCCAGAATTCCCGAAGCAAAAATAATGCGATTTGGCAGAGATACAGGGTGCTAAATGTAAAATATCGTTTTAGTTTTTTTATCATTTATTTCTTAATAAATGTAAATATCCAGAAAAAATTTTGGAGTTTGGGGTTCTTTGGGTCGATGAATTGAAATCTGTTTACATTTTGGTTATAGTTCATAGAAGGCGCTAGCTGCCGTAGATTGAATGTGTTAAAAAGGACATAACTTTTTTATACTTTAAGGTATCTCATCTTTGGGATCAATGCTTACTTTCCAAATTTTTTTACACAAAAAAGGTATACTTTCTTTAACTATATGTAGGATCGTATTCGCAAAGTAGAGCAAAAAGTTATTGGTCTTTTATCAAAGGAAAATCGTGTCATCATTTATAGAACGCGTAAGATGAGCCATTTCAAATTTAAAATGAAATTGAATGTACAATCTGAAATACCGCACCATACGTACTGTGTTCTGTAATCGCCCAGGTGCATCGAATGTACGAAGTGGTCGGTTACACGTCAAATACTAACCTGGCGAGCTTGGTCGTAAATCAGATATCGCCTCCAAAAAACAAGTAAACAACAGGGGCGCATATAGAGGGATTTTTGTAGGAACAGGGGTCCCAGATGTGAACCGATCCCTTCATCCCTTCATAATGCATAGAGAAATTATTCAATTTATAAAACCTTTAAAACCGTACTGCATTGCATCCTTTGACAGGCAAAGATTTATTACTTTGCATCGAATATGGTCCTACTATAGCTGTCTCGCGCTGTTTTCGAGATATTTGGCTTTGAAACTTCCAATGCTAATAGTTGAAATAATTAAAATAATTTAGAAATCTCAAAAACAAAGGTTATTCAAAATTAAAAATTGTAATGAACAGTAAAATAATAAACATTAGTAGAAAATATGCATTTTGACAATAATTGCTCAAAATGTCCACTTCTAACTTTAATAAATTTTTTAACGCGTTTATTAAAAGATTGTCTTATTTTAAAGTACATATAAATCCTTATCGCGAAATGACTTCGCAGAATTTAAAACCTGCTGCCAAAGTTCTTCCCGGATGCTTATAGTTTATAGAAATTTTGAGAATTCCTGTTATATTGGAGAGATCTCTCGAAATTTAAATATTATATTGGACTAGCACAAATATTACATTAGAAAACGAGAATTTGAGAAATAAAAAATTGTGAACACACTTGGAAAAAAGGCCATATAAGTCAATGGGGTTCCGCCAAAATTTTGGAGATGGAATACCGCTAAAAAAAATTAAGAGACAGCAAAAGAAATGTTTCAAATTATTCTGTAAACTGAGATTCCTGTTAGTTAGAAATTCTAAAAGAAAATATATCATAACTCTAACTATGAAAGCAGACAAGAACAATAGTATATTAAGCATTAAGAACGGTAAGGGTAATTTACCGTTCGAAGACAAAGTTTGGAGGCTGAGCGGAGCGAAGCCTCCAATTTTGTCTGAGAACGGTATAACTCTTAACGTTCGCGATGCTTATACTATTTTTTGCACGATCGCAATAAATTAAAACGAAATTATATATACGTATTTAATTTTTTATGTAACGTCAAAAATTACGTTTATGAATAAATTTGCGAAGAAGGTTTTTTGAAATCTACTGATGTTTATTGTTGTCACGGCTTTCTTAATTGACGAAATTGACAGTTCTAGAATAGAATAGAAATTGAAAAAACATGTACTGCTCTAATTTCTGTAAGCAATTGTACAAATTGTACATTTAATTTCAACATTAATAAATAGATTTAAAATACACCTTTCTTTTATATCAATTACCCACATTTAAAACTGAATTCTAGAAAACTCATTCCAAATCAATGCGATGTTGATAATGTCTATTTTGACAGTTATTCGCTTACCGTTCTAGAACGGTAAGTGAATTACTTACCGTTTTGTTAGCCTTAGCAACCAGTAAGCGCATCCTACTGTCGTAGAAACAAACGTGGTAAGTGAACTAAAAAAACTTGATTGTGCAAAAATAAATTTAAACTGACAAAAATAACAAAACGAAGTCATTACATATTTCAAAAGACGGAAACAAATTGATTTTCGAAAGTCAACTTATTAAAATGCGGAAAATATATAGTGATGTGTATTTTGTATTTTTTTGTATTAATTTCAGACAATGTTCTAGGACCAATTTATATAAACTTTTTTTTTTGCTTAAGATACATAATTATAATAATAATAATAATGTAACAATTAGAAGCAAC
>NW_019416229.1:1533694-1753433 GCF_000390285.2 Anoplophora glabripennis | reverse complement strand
CAGATAACAGGTAAAAACTACCGCAACGACGGATTTCAGTATTAGGAGTCACATGGCTCTCCACGCGTATTGCGAATGACGCTAGAGACTACAGTTGTCCAGCTATGTAGTGGTTTAATGTGCTATAACTTCAATAATTTTTTTCTCAGAAACTATAAGGATTTTACAAAAATTTTTTTTACTATATTGACTCCATTTCTCATGCCGCATCTATTCCCAAATTTTTTTGGATAAGTTGTGAATCACCCTGTATACAATGTATAATATACTGAAATGGTCTGGCACTTGTAGTAAGTATAATCTTAACCTTCCCACATCAGGAGAAGTCCATAAGGGTAATACTATTTTTTGTGTTGTTAATAATAATTTAAATATTAAATAAATGGAAATATATTTATTTAATTACTTACCTATGATTAATGACTATTGCTTAATGAATATAAAACATTAGTGTTTCATTATTTGCGCAATATTTTTGAAAATGATATAATTATAACATATAACATGACCACACGTCTGTTGTGGATAAATAATATAAATTCACGTGAAAAAAGCGGACTACCAAAATTAACAACTCAGGAAATTAGATAAAACTTGCTTAATTACACTACTCTACATCCACAAGTGATATAAATATTAGACACTATCTGAATCGTTAAAAATGTTATTGTTTAATTACTTTATTGCCCGAAAGGCGTCGTTTCGCAGATTTCGAAGCAATTAACTATACGAGCGTCCCGAGCGCTAATCTAGATTATTAATATTCAGGAAGTTGGAAGTACATACAAAACATGTTGAACAGAATACATGTTGGTCTAGTAGCATGTAATTAGCCACTTTTAATTTGGAGGGCAAAGAGATGGAGTTTACTACACAACAGCGCGCTCTAAATAATGCCGGCAAACAAATGTGCATTAATTATAAGATACATTGTTCGCATGTGGTTGGAGCACCGTATGTGAAAATGGCTGTAGATGGCTAATAAAATACGTTAAAAATAGTACGATTCATCACACCATTCCCATAAACAGTTTTTATTTCGTTAAAAATTTGGAACAGCCTCTTTGCCTTTGCAAGAAGAAATGCTCCCCACCTCGCAGCTAGCGGAATGTGGCCTTCATTTCAATTTGCTGTTACAACAACAGTTCTCAACTGACTGAGACGAATGAGCGTGCGTTCTATTTCCAACACGGCCTTTGTGGATATGCTTTTTATTAAAAAATTAAATAAAAACTAGTAGTTAGTTTTGCGGTATGTTATCGAAAATGGGTCTATATGATACAAAAACCCTATTTTATCGGGAAAATCAAAGAAGTTGGAAGATACAGAGAAAACAAAGGCTGTATTTAACCTGCCCAAAGCTTTTCGCGACTGGTTAACTGAGGTGGGGAATTATTTTGAAACAGGTTACACTCACAGCATAACTTGAGCAACTAACAACAAAATAGTGGTGGTAGTAAGTGAGAGGAATGGAAAATTGGCAACATGCGCAGTAGTATATGTCTTATTTCCTTCTTTTTACATCAATGCGTACATATACAGAGTGTCCCCGGAAGGGGTACCGCACCCTTTTAAACTTTTTTATTGTTGAATTTTAGAGAAAAAGTTATTCTTGATAAAAAGTTTTGTTTATCTTGGAAAGCCATGGGCAGTACCAAATATGTAATAAAACTTACAGGGCGTCCAAAAAGTTTCAAAATGTGAAGGTTTCCCTAAGCAAAGTGCCTTGAATTTTTGTGTTCGTTAAAAACCTTATTTAACGAAGTGAAGGCGTCTAATAGTCACCGCCCATTTCGCCCTTCCACAAATAACAAGTGGATCTTATTTGTGGAAGGGCGAAACGGGCGGTGACTATGAGACGCCTTCATTATAGCCATTCTTCTCTATCGCATGGATTTCTATGGCTTACTTTATCGCTCTCACGTAACTTCAGATAGATCATCGGTACTTTCCTACCCTGTTTAATTACTACACATGGCTTCCAAGATAAGCAAAACTTTTGATAAAGAATAACTTTTTCTTGAAAAATCAACAATAAAAGTTTACAAGAGTGCGGTATAGGGACACACTGTATTTTTGAAAGCATTAACATCGCAGTTACCCTGTTGTAAAATGGCATAAATCGATCTCTATAAAAGTTCAGTGAGTGGTCAGATTAAATTTAATTTTAGCATATCAAAATTGTTCCTGCATATTTAATGTCATGCAAATGGGAAAATTTATATTAAATATTCATATAACGAAAATGATTTGGTTTTGGAATGTTCATATATTTGTGGAGAAAAATATTTGCGTTAATCAAATTTATATGAATGTAAATTATCGTTTTCATTTAAATGTACCATTTAATGTCTTCTTGCACTATACAGGGAGGTTGTTTAGTATGTTCTGATAAAAACGGATGCGATTCTTTAATTATTAAAAAATGTTCTTATAAATATAAGCTGTTTAGTGTACAATATGTAAATTTATTGAAAAATGTCACAGATCTAGAGAATAGATCATAACAAAACTTGCGGTGACGACTTTTAGGTAGTGCTACTTCACTTTCCAGACGTCTAGAACTCCCTTTAAGGTTTTCCTCAATTCAAAATTTGTTCTTCCATTCTGAAGTTCTTCTTGTATAGTGATGTCCTAGATATTAATTTCTCCGTAAAAACTACCAGATGCACGAAGGCGTCTTCCAATAATTGCTACAAAGAATGTAGTTTATGCTTTGTGATATTTGCAAAGGTTTTATGGTTGACATTTTTGCTGCCATTGCCTTGACAAAATGTAAACCAAGAGCTGATCTACTTGTTCTTCGTATGTGTATCTATCCAGGTTAAAAAATGAAGTAAAATGTGATAAATCTTAACTGAACTCATCAAAAGTTGACTCATAGAGAAAAGAAAAATATAGAGAAAACTGTTACAGCGCTGTAACACTTGTTGTACCTGATTAAAATTAAATTTCTATAATTTTTTTTGTCAAAAATATTTACATTTATTACATAGTTAAATAAATCGAACACTTATAGACAACAATGTTGTCGATACCATTTGAAATAAAAAGTATTTATTGCATTATATTTAAAACTGTATTTGTAATAAAAAAAACTTATTTTTTATGAATTGAGCAGTTTTAGAATTATCGAAAAATATTAACTCAAAAAAGATTCATTTTCAGAAACATAATGGAAGATGTCACAATTTTAGGAACAACTGCGTGAATTTTTATGACAATGTGTTCTGTGCGCAGTTTCTTCACGATTTTCCAGTTTCCCAGAAACATTAATCTATTTAATATTAAAAATATCTGATTTTCGAATTGTTTTGTCTAACTTAATTCTGAAGTTATAAAACTGCTAAAAACATCACTGTTTACTCCGTCTTAATTGCCTTCTTGTTTCTTAAACCTTGCGACATGAGTTTGGAAAAACCAGAATGTAATTCACAACGAAAATATTATTAATAGGCACCTTTTATTGCATTACAGTTTACAGAAAATACGTACATAGAAATCCACGTGATTAGTAGCTCAAAATGAGAAGTGTAAACTATGTACTAATAGCAAATGTAATATTGTGTTTACTAAACCTTCTAAATCTTCATTAAGCAAAGTTTGTAGAGGATTAAGTTATTCTTTCATTCATGTGTCTGTAAATAAGTTGCCAAAGATTTACAAAGGTATTATTTCTACATGTTTATTGTTGCAATTTCTTAATATTTGTATAGTATGTTTGAGAAACAAAAAATAATGGTCAAAGTATAGTGCACATTTACTAAGGGTGTCCCAAGATTCACGCAAGAAGTAATTTTGATAGAAAACACAGGTCATTAATTAAAAATTGTAAATTTTTTATATGTATAGGTACTCATAAAGCATACAGTATAGGATTAGGCCAAGTAGACATAGTTTACACCGACATTCAAAAGGCATTTGATCAAATTGATCATTATTTACTGTTATCAAAGCTATGGGGTTTTGGCTTGTCCCAAAATTTGATATTGCTCTTTACATCTTACTTGTCATCAAGGAAGCAATTTATTGAATATGGAGGTTACAAATCACAAAGTTATATAACAACATCCGGTGTCCCACATGGATCCAATTTAGGCCCGTTACTGTTTTTAATGTTTATTAAAGATATCACATCCGTAATTAAGTGTCGTCATCTTTTATTTGCAGATGACTTAAAAATTTATAATAGCGTGGACAGCATCAATGACTGCGTTTTCTTACAAGATCAAATCAATAGAGTCCAAGGGTAGTGCGTGGATAACTTTCTAAAGTTAAATATGTCCAAATGTAAGACTGTAACTTTTACTCGGAAACAGAATTATGTTCAATTTGATTATAATATCGACAGTTATACTCTCGAGCGATGTTCTGAATTTAAGGACCTTGGTGTCTTGTTTGATTCTGGACATATTGGACAAATCACAAAAACAGCTTACAAGCTAGGTACTTGGTTTTTTTTATGAGAAACTGGTATAATTTTTCAAATATTAATAGTTTAAAAACATTATACTTTGCATATATTAGATCAAAGCTGGAATATGCATCTTTAATATGGTCGCCTATATACCAAAATAACATCGTATTGATTGAGTCGATTCAGCGTAAGTTTTTGAAGTTTTTGTTTTTTAAATCACAAAGAACCTATCCTGAAAGAGGTATAGATCATAAGGTTTTGTTGAATATGTTCAATGTAATTCCCTTAGGGGAAAGGAGAAATTGTAGCGCCATAACGTTTTTATATAATTTAGTTCATAATAATGTTGAGTGTATGTTTCTCGTTAATAAGCTCTGTTTTTTGGTTCCTCGCCAAAATTCTCGTGGAAATTATTGTTTTTATTCTCCCATTTGTCGCACAAACATTGTGCGGAAATCACCAATATTCAATATTTGTAATGTATTCAATACTGTTTCAAATAGCTGTGATATTAACTCTGACACGTTGAAAAATATAATTGGTTTATATATTGAAGGATTGCAAACTAATGCATGAACCTATTCATGATTTATGCCAGGTTGACCGTTTCTTTTTTTTTTCTTTTTTATTTTCGTTACGAGTTCGTAGTTTTTAGTGTTTAGTTGAAGGTATATTGTATCATGGAGTATTTGAATTGTCTCTCTTGCTGTATTAGACCAGGGAGATCTGTCGTAAGAGGGGGGAAAGCTAATTTTTGCTGGAATACCTTCAGTACACCCCACATAATAAAGGTGTGGATCCCTAAGTCTGGGCGTGGTCCGGAACATTTTCAAAATTGCAAAAATGTTTAAAAAATTTAAAAATTACCTATTTTATCTTATATCTTGGAACCTCTGCATTTTGGAAGAATATTGAACAGGAAAAAAGTTTTAGAATTAATTTTTGCACAATGTACTGTAAGTTAAAAATGTTTAAATTTATTACCGATGTTGCAAAATAGTAATAATTGATGAAAAAAAAGGCAAAATAATCAAGTTTTTTTGATAATATTTTTAAAATATTTTAATTGCTCCGAGGGTATTCTAATTTTGGTAAAAAAAACTTTATAGTATAATAAAACAACACATCAAATAGTTTTCGAAAAATAATTTTTTGAAAAAAATTTTGAAAAAATATGTTCGAATTTTCAAAATGTTGCACAGCTTCAAATAAAGCATCTAGTTACTTGAAAAAATTTTTCACATAGAAAATTTAGTTTTTTTCAAAAATTATAATTTTAAAGTACTCGAAAAGATGCTTCTTTAAAAAAAAAAGTTAAATTCCGTTTATTGGTTCTCGAGATATAAGCGGTCAAAGTTTATCGGCATTTACCGTTAACTTATAAACAATTTAGCAATAATCTTTGATCCAGTAGCTTCGTTTTTCCGGGTTCTAAGCTGGAAAAAATGTTCATATCCATAAGTTATCGGCGACATAGATAAATCAGCGGAAAAGCTGTCGCTCGCACGCGCGAAAAGTGGCTCAAAAGACGGAAAGTGGGGGAGGGGGCTTTCGCTCCTAGACTGAATTCGAAGGTTCAAAATGCACAAGTACGAAAAAAAATATCTCGGCTTCTAATGGACCAATTTCGATCTTTTTGTTTAATCCGATGTCTCGCGAGCCAAGGAATTCGAATATCGTAATGCCAACTGTCTAATTTGAACATATTTTGTTATAAATAAAGTTTATTCTATATGCATTAAATGTACTGTATATTTTAACCCCTATGCTATTGCATTTTTTCAATGAATTTGTTTACGTATATATTTTAACACTGAATATTAATATATTTAATTATAATTATTACAATTATTTAAATAATTTTATAAATGTAATTACTTAAATTAATTGTAAATATTTTTTTTTGTTAAATACAGATAAAATTAAGAAAAAATAGTATTTTAAAATTATAATTTTTATAAAAATTTACTGTTGCCGTCCTAATCAGCCGATTTCAATTTTTCAAAAAGCATTTGAGGTTGAGCGGTCTTTTCTATGTGAAAAAATTTTCAAGTGCCTATCTAGATGCTTTATTTGAGTCTGTGCAAAATTTTGAAAATTCGAACATTTTTTTCAAAACTCTTCAAAAAATTATTTTGGGAAAATTATCGAACCGATTTTAATGAAATTGCGTGTGTTGTTTTAAAATACTATAAAGTTTTTTTACAAAAATTAGAATGCCCTCGGTACAATTAAAATATTTAAAAAAAAATTATCCAAAAAACTTGATTATTTTGCATTTTTTCATCAATTACTGCTATTTTGCAACATCGGTAATAAATTTAAACATTTTTAACTTACAGTCTATTGTGCAAAATTTAATTCTAAAACTTTTTTCCTCTTCAATATTCTTCCAAAATGCATAGGTCCCAAGATATAAATAAAAAACTCAGATAAAATAGGTATTTTTAAAAAAATTTTAAACATTTTTGCAATTTTGAAAATATTCCGGACCTCGCCCAGAGGTTAGAGGCCAGAAAAAATTTGCTTGCCCCCTCTCACATCCATCTCAAAATAGATCCGCCTTGGTCTATATGGCATGCGGTACCGTTCTTGAGTCAATTGAAAGTAAGTATGAAGATGCAAATATTTCGGGAGAATTCACTATGCAGAGCTTTTCGAAATGTCCAATTCTTGACCACTATGCCGAATTGATGTTCCTGGACTCTCAGCAACACTCTCAGGAACTGCTTCGATGTTTTGTTCAACACGACTTGTTGAAGGATGGCCAGAGTGTTTAAGATAATTAATTGATGCAGTCTCCTGGAATTATTCAATTAATCTCTTCACAATTGATGAAGTTAAATAACTATTTCGACAATATTTTGTACGAAAATTGCGAAAAACCTTCATTATTTTCAAAATACTTCTCAACCATGAAAACGCGTTTTTCTTTCGTGTAAGCGCTCCATTTTTAATAACCCTGTATTTTGGGACCTCCAATATAAGAAATAGTATCATTAATTTGTATTGGTAAACAATAATTATTACTACGTAAAAAACAAATCATTTAACGCTTGTTGAATATTCCGAAAATTACACACATGTTTGGCCTCGTATAGTCCAAATTCAACAACTTGTTTGACTTCATCAGTGATGCAGATTTGATGTGCTACATCTGAGAAAACAAAACCTCTATTTTCACGTCAATAACTGTTCGGGATTTCTGGAAATTAAATTACAAAGTTCAAGTTCATATGATAATTTCGCATTTGCAGAATGATAAACATCAACTAGTCTTGTTTACTCGAAATGACTTACCTAATACCTAAGTAAACAACTCATGTTATGTGACAAGGCAAACTGAGGTTTTTGCTGTATTGCTCCAAATGTACATATAGTTGTTTACGTTGTGTCTACTGTTCGTTTAATATTGTCTGTCTCTGTTGGTTTTTAGAACAGTTACTTGACCCTAATTATTATACAAATCTCGTCTAAACTAAGAGAGTAGAAAACAACGATCAGGTTCAGCAAATAGATATTGTTGACATTAATATTTTAATAATACCGTTGCAATTTTAGTGGAATATCATATGAACCTCATTTTCCTGTTTACACTCATTAAAACGTGACCAAACCTACTATTTGCAGTAAACATATATAGGTATGTTATTCATTGCTGAAATAAAATGATACCCAATTTAATCCACCAGAAGCACATCGAATTCAAATCGCGCGTTACGGTAATGCTATGGACATAAAACTTGGTTTAATTTAAAAAATACGTGATCAAAGACGTGTTTTCTGTTAAGGCTTAAAGTTGATGTTGTCGGGTAACTAATGTTTTTAGATTTCATAAAAACGGGTATATAATATATGAAATGCAAAGTTCGAAAGATCATTAAAATTGTGGTTTCCAAATAAACCCTTTATGGAAACGAAAACTCGTCATCGAGTTTTCAAGTTGGTCACAAACAGAAAACAAAATGACAACAATCAATTTCCTTCCTTTAAAAGTATTTTGAATGCGGCGGCAAACAAGGTCCAACTTTGGACTTACAGAAGTTTGCCTTTGTTTTTAAGCATTTAAAACTTCTGTCAGAGACTATTTAAAGCTATGGGGAGCGTCTTCAAACTTATTAATTACAAAGTTAAATGAACTTGGTTCTAATTGTGATTTTGTGCAAATTAACTGGTGGGTTACAATTTTTGGATTAGTTAATTGCTTGTTTTTATTCTATCGGCAGAAATCCCAGATGGAATATTTCTACTGATATGAATTTGAAGGGAAGGAAAGCCTTTAGCCCTGAAGTACCTTGAGATTTGGATATCTTTGTTATTTGAGCTATTCATTTTGAAACTAGAAAGTTATACTTACTAATCGTCAGGTTAAGGAAAATACTAAATTCATCTTACTAGTTCCACCCGATATGTATAAATTTTTATAAACGTTCTTTCGTCCATCCCAATTTCTTAAGTGTATTTACTATGTATATTTTGCAAAATTATGCAATTTTTTAATCAAATAATTTAATGTAGAAATATTTTCTACGAATAACTAACATTAATGTACGAATTTTCGTTACATTTAAAGAAACTGGAATATAACCAAACTTTATTATCAACTTTATACATGATTGGTCCTTGTTTACATCAAAGTACTCCCCTGCCCCATTCCACACACTTTTTCCAGCGGTTTTTCCGTTTTGCTGAGCAGTTCTGGATAGTTTGATATGGCTTTTTACCAAAGTGAGAGAGGAATCGAACTATGAAAGAAAAATGTAAAATTTGACAACACTGTCAAATATGTATAAATTTAGATGGATAATTTAGTCTGCTCCTGTATAATCCAGGCATATTGAATATCAGTTTAATCTTGGAAATGAACATTACCATGCCCAAATTTCCTTTTTTGTCGTGATAATGACATAAGTTATAATTGGAATTTGTTTTTCAAACTTCTTTCTTTGAAGGCAAATAACTCCACAACGGATTTTTTTTATGAAGTACTACAGCTAATTAGACCTCCCTTGTATATCCTTTTATTTTTGACATGATCTTTCCGGACACCCTGTATATCTCGGTGGATTAATATTTTTATACTATTAATGGGCCATATAAAATTATCTAGATTTGAATGATCGAAACACTATTTTTAACGACTACACCGAAGGCTCAATATTATCTGACTGATCCATTAAAACGGCATGCGATGTACTGCTAGAACCTGCAGTTGAAGTGTCATTGTAAAGAATCCTGTTGGCTATTTAATGTTTGTTACTTAAACTGTTAGCAACATAACTTTCTGCAATTGTGACTGATTTCCACTCACCATTTCTCTTGAGTGCTAATACACCAATTCCTGTATTAGCTAGTACGTTGCTGATGTTCTTCGGAATGAATGGCCTGTATATGTTTCAGGATGTTCCAGTTTCAAAAACTGTGTAATCTTATTAGGAGTCATAGAGAAGGTATTTTTGCCAAATGGTTGGTTGTAACATCTACCGTCTTGATAGCACATAAAAAAGCGTGAAATTTCAGTTTAATTTCCAATCTAATCTGGATATATTTCTTGAGAATTTCTTGGTGAAAAACGGAACCCAGACGAGAAGTAATTCTAAATGTACGTACATTTTTAGAGAATTCTCGCTCTGCTCGGGCGCAAAATCGTCCTCGACTGGTAAATAATACTTACCTCCTTTATAGCGTAAATAACTAGTTTTTATCTTACTAACTACCGATCATGTAACAGGCTTCTTCGGGTACTTATCATTAAACAATTCGCAAACTTCAGCTTGTGTTAGAGTCCTGTGGCAATATCCTACCACTGTTAAAATATCTATTCGTTGCTTCTCAGTTAAACGCGCTATTCTTTCAAACTTTACAACTACACTTGACAATTACTTATTTTAAGTAACATTGTTATACAGTGTCCATGTGACTAAACGGTGACAAATCAACAATCAAAATTACCAGAATTGAAAATAAAAACAAAATAAATAGACAATTGAACGTTATGCTCGATTTACAAAAAAAACTCAGAAATTAAGTAAATAATACACTGTTCAACAATCAAAAACATTATTAACATTACTATACTGCATTTTGCTGTTTTTTCATTTCCCGGGTGATCAACAATTTGAACATTTAATTTAATTTGTTGTTCGTCATGACATCATATTTTGCCGGAAGGTCACACGAAATGTCCCCAAAAATACAGAAATAACTATCAAACCCATTTTTTCAGTTGTAAGCAAAAATAAAAATCCGAAGTAATCGTTAGCGTAAAATTCCTTTCAGAACACAAAACTTACGTGTGTCATCGTACTTGATGTTGAACAGTTCGGAAAAACACTTGATAGTTGCAGTGTCATTGATCGCGGTAGGCGGCCAGCACAAAACACTATCGAACGTCACTCGGCAGAACCCCTCCGGGTGCAGTTGTTGCAGCGCCGCTGTCTGATTGGCGTACTGGGCTTTGCACTGCTCCAAGGTGACGTTCGTCTTGTAGGGCTCGTCGAAGTACGAGCCGTTCGTGTTATCCATCACGGGATGGTACTCGAAGCCGTTGACGGAGTCGTGATCAAGCGGTGTTAGATCCTGCTGCCAGTTGGATCCCCACCAAGGCATAACGGCACTTTCAGCGCACACTGGATCGCATTGCACACCGCTTTGCTCGCCGCTCTCGAACTATCTGAAACAAGACGACGTTTAATTTGCTTTACTAATTATATCTTTGTTTTAGTAGCATATTTTACGTTTTATCAGGTTGTTTGCGTACGTGTAATATATGGGCATGTGTTTTATTTACACAGGGACGGGACACCAAATTCTACCTTATCTCCTCGAGTTAGAATGAGCTTCAGAACTACACTTCTGCGTTTTTCAAAATACATAAGCTAGTGTCAACAGGCGTTTATTACTGCGAGTGCGAAGGTATCGGCAACTTAAATTTACATCAAGGCGGCCGATGCTGGAATTATTACGTCTTACTATTACTACGTACTTTGAGGTAATAAAATTTAATTTTGGATAGTACATTCTTCTCGTATTATAAAACAATTACCAAGTTTTTTGAAAGTTGTTACCACTGGAGGTCAACAGGCACGAACTGAAATTGATACTGTACCTACTGTTTATTACTTTTTTGTTATATTAACCAACCATTATATAAAAAGAATTGTTTCAAATGAGAGAGTAATTATAGCTCTTAACATTATGTAAATCCCACAAAATTGTAGTACTCCAGTCGAGTCAGAGTTTGAACGTAAAAAATTATTAGTATACATTTTATTGCACTTTTTTATGGGGAAGGGTATGTAGAGTGATAATATCAATAAAGTAACTCGAAAGAATTGACGCTAAGTTGGCAAATTGCAAATAAGTTGCAAAATTACGTGTTTAATTTTTTTTACTGTCTGAAAATCTAGAAGACTTATCCGAAAATGTGTCATTTTATGTTGTAGGCAATTAAATTACCTACAATTTAAGGTATCTAAGGTCATATTTCACCAATTTGTTAACTGTAAAATAAAGGTCGAACGTGGAAAATTCAGTTTTCGAAAATTGCGCATTATTATGAAAGTTATGAAAAAGACGGTCAATCCAATGACCAACATGTGTGTTAGAGGTCGGGAAGTTGTTGTTCCAGGTATTTGTTAATTAATTTCTGTCGTTTTTGTGCATCTAATTGTTTAATTACTAAACGTTAATTTTAGAAGTTAGTAATATATGTTCTAATTGATCCAAAAGAACGTATAGAAAAAGAAAAATCTCAAAAAGTTGAAATTAAGTTGCTCTTTACAGCGAACAAATTGTCTCAGGGCAGGCAAAAGCCGCTCGGGAATTTGCTCTTTTTACATTAAATAGAGCTTATTTTTAAGGTAAAAAAAAGAGAAATAACATGCGCCTTTTATTTTCAGAGTTAAAATCTCTCGCGCAAAAAGAGCAAATTCCCGAGCAGTTTTTGTCTGAACCTGGGACAATTTGTTTATAACGCTGTTTTGCTACTTTGTTAGTTGTAAAGAGCAACCTTTTGAAATTTTTCGATACGTTTCTTTGGATCAATTAACACTTATATTAACCTCTAGATTTTCATGGGTAGGAAAAAAGTGGAAAAAACACGTAATTTTTCCACTTATTTGCAATTTACCAACTTAGCGCCACTTCTTTCGAGATACTTTTTTGATATTATTATTCTACATACCCCCGTTATAAAGTACAAAAAAATGTCTACTAATAATTTTTTTAAATGATCGGCTTTTATGATCTAATTCGACTAGAGTATAGTGAAGTATCTAATTTCATATATTTTTTATTTCTTATCTGATTTACATAGAGGTTAAAAAAATAGCTTAGTGTACATACTAGGTCAGTTATAAGGCAAATACTGTTTATGTGCTTGGGATTATAAGAATATGGAGGCCTTATCTCTGCCTCTCAGAAATATACCTTTTATCTCTTTTATTAATTTTTTTTTATAAACAACATACATAGGTGCGTTTTAGAGAAATTTAATTAAAAAAAACTATGAACAATCTAATACTAAACATAATTATTACAGAAATTTACAGTGCAATACAAATGTCGGATGCAGATATGGGCAACTGGCGTATATATTTTTTATACACCTAGAAATAATCTATACCCATGTATAATCAATCACATAGTCAAAATGTCTTATATTTCTTAAAGATTGTTAATTAATAATAATTGATTATATTATTAAGGTTTGGCGTTAAATGTTTTAAAGGAGTGTTTGCTGCCAAGCTATTTCGTGACGTCATTTAGTGCGATCGAGAATAGGGAAGTTGAATGACAGGGACATGATGGTCCAATATCATCAGCGTAGTAAGTAACAAGTCTAGTGACAGGCAAATTGACTTTATTTCGAAGCTGCCCTCATGTATACTCGTATTTCTTTAGATTACGTTCCCTTTTATGGGCAGTGTCGACATGGGAATTGCAGTCTAGACGGCAGACGGCCGAGAAGTAGGTTGTGTTGTCGATCGCACTAAATGACGTCACAATGCGTTTTTTATCACGTGGCAAAATTTAAATTTTTACATAATTATAAACATCTATAACTAGCTTGGAGCATTAAAGGAATTCATTTTTTACTACTGTCAGTTGTTGTCGATTAGAGACTACAAACTTACCCTGTTCAAAAATAAATAAAATTTTTATGCACGCCTATTGTGGCCTATAACCACTTTTATTACACTGACACATATTTTCAAGCACTATCTAAAAGAACGTACATTTCTTATAAATATGTTATAGGGAGCAAATTCAGAGTTGAATTGCAGTTTTTTATACATTTATGAGAAGTATAATAATTCAACTTGACATTTTTACTCACATAGTTTATGCTACCTTTCAGTATTTTTGTTACTAACGCAATAATACCTCAACTCATTACAAATCACTTGAATGTCATTTGTTAGTATACATTTCAGATAAACTCGCGTATCAGCATTTAAGAAGATTAAATTAATTGGTAGGGATTACCACAACTTCCGTGAATATTAGCGTGAACGTCTTAATAAATATTTAAAGATAGAAGCGTAAAAAGTCATTCTTTATTATTCGAACACGAACAAAGCGAGTGTTTTTTTTTAAATGCTGCGTATGTGCATAAATATATTTTTTACGTATGTGCCTTACAACATATTATCTTATAGTCGAGGAAATAAAGCACTAAAAACGGCCTTACCTCTGAAATCTGTGCAGTAAGATGGATTGTGATGCGTTTTTTTGCATTCGATTCGTTAGAGCGTCCAGAAAGTTTGTGACCCTATGTGATCAATGAGAAATGAAAATTGCATCGGTGCATAAGAAAAATGCATTTTTAAAATTGCATCTTGAAAAGTTAAAATATGAAAAATTTACTCGGAAAATATTGACGGAAATGTAACACTTGTTTATTTTTAACGTATTGTAATAATACGAATCAATATATATTTTATTATGAAATGAAACTATCGTGGTTGCTTTGAATAAAACCTCTGCTGTATTTATACACGGAATGCGCCAGCCAAGTATTTATGTGCCCTTGAATAATGTAATTTATGGGTATATACAGAAATGTAGCTGAGAATGCCGAAACAGAGAGGGTGTTCTTTGAGACAGTGGTGCCTGGCCAGCGCCCGAATAAGGTCGATTATATCTGTGTGCTAGCTTGAATATATTTGTTTAATGATTTGTGAATTTGTGAGTAATATGCCATACTCGTTTATGTTTTTGAAAACCCCAGGGCATGCCACGTGTTCCCGGTCTTTATGGCTGTGGTTCCTTCAAAGTGTGTCTTGTAAGTTCTACGGGGTCTTGCATGCGCTTTGATTGACACATACTGGGTGGTGTTGAGTAGGTGGCATAATAATAATAGTGTGACTCACACACCTGGTAGTTGGGATGCTAACTAGTTGGCGTCCGGGGGAGCCTCGACTTATTTCAGGTGACACTAGCTAGTTGTTGAAGAAAGAATGATACATAGTTACTAATTGATATAATGGAATCGTATGGAGGGATATACCTTGAATCCTAAGGTTAGGGGGAGTGAAACCCCCCGGTGAGTTACCTATTTATTTGTTTTTATTGACAGAACAGTAATTTTGTTATTTGTTTCATATACCCTCTTAATTTCTGACGAATGACCCGGCTGTTGTCGAGATAACTGCTTTGTGATGACCCATGTATAGAAGGTAACAATACCAACAATAACATCTATTTTACAGAAATGAGTTCAATTTTACTACTCGGTGGTTCTTGGGGTCGCTGAACACGAATATCACGACGGCAACGGTCTCCGAGGAACCTAGTGCCCAGGTGGCCGGTTTCCACGTGGTCTCCTGGAGTTTTGTGCAAATTCGTTATAAACTTAGCCAAAACTCGTTACCTCGGGGTTTTTGGGGTCGCTTAACACGAACATCACAACGGCAACGGTCTCCGAGGTACCTAGTGCCCCAGGGTGGCCGGTTTCCACGTCATCTCCTGGAGTTTTGTGGAAATTCGTTATAAATTTAGCCGAAACTCGTTACCTCGGGGTTTTTGGGATCGCTCAACACGAATATCACGACGGCAACGGTCTCCGAGGTACCTAGTGCCCCAGGGTGGCCGGTTTCCACGTCATCTCCTGGAGTTTTGTGGAAATTCGTTATAAATTTAGCCGAAACTCGTTACCTCGGGGTTTTTGGGATCGCTCAACACGAATATCACGACGGCAACGGTCTCCGAGGTACCTAGTGCCCCAGGGTGGCCAGTTTCCACGTCGTCTCCTGGAGTTTTGTGGAAATTCGTTATAAACTTAGCCGAAACTCGTTTCCTCGGGGTTTTTGGGATCGCTCAACACGAATATCAGCTCTCTTCTGGTCGCGTTGTTGAAGAGTATAGTTCGTTATCTGATATTACAGATTTCTTTTTGTACATCATCACATTTTTCCTTAATACTTGGTTGCAAAATAAATTATTTGATGTGTAAGTCTACTTTGCTGGATAGTAACCTTGCCCACACTAATTTTAGATAGTAACAATTTTTGGCATTGCTGATGCAGAAGAGGTGAATTTCATAAAATGGATGTTGGTGATGCGGGAGATAGTGATAGTATGTTGCCCAATAGTAGATGTACTCATTATTAAAAATGAATAATAAATAAAATACTGACGTTCTTACTCATACATCTTTCAACTGAAATTTATTACATAGACTCTTATAAACTCCAATTTTTGCACAGGAAATTGTAGAAAAAAACTGCCACTTTTGACATCATGGCAGATAAAAAAATCAAGTGTTTGTGAAACAAATATTGTTGAATGCTCTTCAGACATTTTGAAAACTATCTGACAAATATTTTCATGCAACAGTTCCTGTTTCATCTTCAGTCATGCTTTTGAATTTATTACAGATCAATAAGACGTAAAAAAATTGTGTTTTAAACTACCTACTAGGATTAACAAAAAATTACTTTTTCTTTTTAAATTATTAAATAATTCTAAGACTGAGATACGTTGTATAGGATCAGACAAACTTTACCAGTGAAGACCCCTCTGATTTGAAATTAATCGCCAATATCTTTACACAACAAGATCAAGCCAACGCTAAACTTCATTTGAATATGAAATCGTGTCTTATTGGATACTCATTTATGCATATTGAGAAGCGAACGGCATTTTCCTATATAATGTGACTGAATAGGTCTCCTAAGCCTGTCGTTCTCGAGGGACTTGATTTTATTGCATATCAGAAGCACGTGCTCCTCTTTGTTGCTTGTTCTTATTGTTTATTCGAGTATGTCATATTGGACTGTTTCCAGGTGGCAGGTATGCGACAAACACTCAGATGGAAGCATTTTCGTTTGCTACAAAGAGTTACTGAATATTACCTTTTCTCGTAAAAATACACTGGGTTATATTTTCCTTCCTTCCAAAGAGCAAGAGATTTAAATATAGGTACTACAGCGAACAAGGACGTACCGTCAAAATAAAAAAGGACAGCAACCGCAGAACGTCGAACGTCGAGAGAACAATTAATTGTTAGTAAAAGTGCTCTAGAGAAATCGCGGGAAATTATTTTGGTAAAATGGTGCAAGAGTATGGCAGACTATAAAAATGCATTCCTTTTAAACAATGTATTTAGATCTCTCTCGGTTTCGAAAATTCGGTAAATATGTTTTGGTATCTTGGTGCTCCTGGAAAAAAAAAACAAACAGCAAACGACCGAAAATGTGAATGGGAACCACATTAAAAATAATTGTGGTTTCCTTAATAATCATATTAAAAATACGAAAAAATAAAAACTTTAATGTCACTTGTCAGTAACTGCTTTTCGTAGCTGTTTAGGTTATACAGGGTGTCACAGTTGTTAATGACATAATGTATTACTTATGCGAAATTATTGAGACTCATCCGTTTCTACGTTCATTTTTAATTAGGGCATCTCTTTCTAGAGATACAGGGTGTTAAAATTAATATTTCAAAAAATAATTTTTGTTAACTCTTTTTGCACATCTTTATAAGAACATATCGTCATATTTTTCGCAATTTTGGTTAAAAAATGGAAGATTAAGTGGAGGAAAATGGTGATAGATAAAATATGTAGTTATATTCCAAAATGATAGGTATCCTCAGTTTGTATTAGAACAGTCTTAGAGATTACAATTCTTAAGAAACAATGTCTTTTAAAATTCAAGTTTTGACAAGGGCTGTGCCAGACCAGAAGAATGTAAGAGTGTGAAGGGAATAACAAAAAATATTAAATAATTACTTTTTCTCTGAGCGTATATAAAAAGACATACTAACAACGGAATAAATATACACATAACTGAAGTCTGAATACCTTAAAGTATATGTACCACCTCCGCAAAAAAACGCGTTCTTTCATTAAGAGAAAATTGTACGAGCTGAAAAATGTGCGGTTTCACAATAAAGTCCTCTGTGCTTTCTATAATTCGCTGTCATAAATGTTATTCATTTGATATTGGAAATTAATAAACGAAAACTTCCATAAACCCCTAGAAGCAAAAGTCCATCGAGTAGAGGAAAAATTTAGTTTAATTAGTTTCGAACATTTGGATCATAGTGCGTTGGGTCAAACTGAAACTAGATACTCGTATTTTGTTGAATTACAAGAGGCAAGAAGATCTAGGAAATTGTTTAAAATAAACAACCATTTCTTAGCATTTAAACGAGGTGGCCAAAAAAAGCAGCCTAAAAGAAAATTGTCAACCTTGTCAATAACATTGACTTTAAAATATACTTAATAGTGCGTCTCTATGATGACTGTCGGATTTTCATTTTACTGCTTACGCGTAAATGTTGCCTCATCAGAAAACAAAATAGATCCTAATAAAAAAGGACTTCTGTTGTTTGTTGTCATATCCAGTTACAAAAAATGCTCTTGCTTCAAAATCCTCAAGTAGAAGCTCTTATACTCTTTGCATGTGGTGCGGGTATAAATCTGTCGTCTAAGGACTCCATGCACATTAGAATTGTACTTTGGGTCGTTTCACCCTTTTGTAAAATCTATTACTTTTGATTTGGTCGAAGTTTGCTTCGCTATTTATATTCGTCTGCATTCTGTTGCTTATACTTTTTTGCTTCATTTTAAGCGACGGACTAAGATTTAAAAAATCTTCTTTTTTGATAATATCGATTCAGATATGTTTGTAGATAACGCTTTGTTGCTAAGCAACATTTATATCATTTCAGAAAACGTTTGTTTCTTCAATGTTTCAAGGTTAATAACTTAATTAATTTTAGTAGACTTAGTATTAACATTAAGAATTGATCAGTATATTAACAAGTAAAAGCCTACTCGTTTGTGTCTAATGTGTAGTTTATATAAACATATAAATAATAATAGTTTTTAAGAAATCCTACAATTTAGTGCAAATTTGGTTTAATAAATGTTATGTGGCAACATATTCGTTTTAACGCCATTGATGATCCTTCTGTTAACCATAATTCATCGCCAAAATTTTCTACCGTTGGTTAATATGGTACAATTAAAGAGTTTTAAACTATGAGGATATTGTAGGAAACAACTATTATATCCACAATATTTTGTACCATTGAAAGAATCTTCTGTTAACCATAATTCATCGCCAAACTGCTATTTGAAGAAAATTTTCTAGTATTGGTTAATACTTAAATAGTGTAACTATGAAGATATTATGGGAGACAACTACTCTACGGACTAATTCCGCGACCAGCATTGAATTAAACAATTATACCCAAAAATTTTTATAAACAGCTAGTATCATTTGTCAGCCGAACCATCAGACATATACCGCTTTCAAATTAATTAATTTTTATCAATATGCCATAGTTGGACAACAAAAATTGTTTCACCTAAATAAATTTTGCTTTTATAGTATCTGAGAAATAGCAAGTTTCTGTCGGTTTAGCCGTTTGAAAAGTTAATTACATGTTATCTATAAATTAAAGAGGATAATGCGACTTGGGAAACCAATCGCTAAATGAAAAGAGAAGAATAGAGTAACAACTTTTTAGCCACAGGTGTGTGTAGGAAAAATTGTGGGAGGGCCAGCCCCATTCCTCCGCATGCACTTATATATTTTTTTATCAAAAACTGCTAGAACCTTATGTTAGAAAATGACGGAATTATTATTATATAGACCTTTTTAAAATCTTAAATTTAACAGTTTGTTTTGTCGTCATCTTCAGCAACATCACTTTACCTATTAAGGTTGCTCCTGCAACGAAAAGAAACAAGTTATTTTTGTCGAAATTCATTATTTATATTTATTTAATTTGATATAACAGTTATTACTTTTTCGTCTGTATCCTCAGATTGAAGACAAAAAATAGTTTCATTTTTGCTGTATCAAACTGAATAAATGTAAATAATGAAACTTGAATATTCTGTATCTTGAACCTACGCTTACATTGAGGCTATACCTTTCATAATTTTATGTTTCCGATTATAAAAAATATGGGTTTCACTGATATTTTTTCAGTTCTCATCTTCTTACTTAAATAAAAACAAAGATAGTAAGTAACACCAAGGGTTGGGTAAATAATGCAATACGTTACCGAAAAATTGACATTGAAGTTTGTAGACGCTCCTGATTCACGAAAAAGGAGAGGAATTATTTAAACTGCCCTCGTATGTGCTTTTTGAAACGGAATCTGAACTGGAATTAGAGCGAAAAAGAGATAACTGAAGAGATCTCCAACTACATTATATATTTACAAGGTTGAATAAATCTGAAATTGCACTTGCGAGGTAAAAGCTGAAAAATGTTCAACTGCAAGAAATAAAATACCTTATATTTACATGCATGCAATTACTATCAGTACATGTAACGTTACCTTTTGGTGGACTTTTTGTCATTTTCATTATAGAATTATTTTCCATTTTTATTCCAAAAGAAATTGTTCGTTTTAGTGAAACGCCATATTGTTATTTAAATTCTGTCTCCAGCATAAATATGTAATTAGGCTGACAAAGTTCCAAAATTAATCTTCTTGGTGAGCATAAATTTCCCTATGAGAATAACTCCGCGTTGTAATTGCTTTGCTTAATGCAGCATGAGTACTAAAAATTCTTGCCTAAATTCCATTTCAGAATAATTGTCGTTAGGGCCATTACAATGAATTATGAAAAAAATGGAGATTTTCCAGAGACTACGTTAACAACCAAGGTATATTCTAAAGAAATGAACATCATAAATATCTTTCGGAACATTGAGCACGAACTCGAGGAATTAAAATATAAAATTACATCCTAGAGCTTGCAATGTTTTCAGACATTGTAGCAATTAACAAACTACCCCACTTTGTTCAGTGAATCTGATTAAATAAAGAAATATAAGACATAACATGATCTACTTATTTCAAAGTGATCTAAAAGACTGTGGATCAGTTAAATGGAATGCTTTTACTTATTAGTTTTAACCTTGATATAAATGGTTGTTAATTAAAAAGTTGAAAATAAATATGAAAAAGGATGTCGGACAGATATCTAATATTTCACAATTCGTTCATTTATGCACAGTCTCAGCTACACACTCTCCGTACTTGTAATGAAATTGCACAATCTTCATTCGCTCATCAGTCGTATAGTGTTGCATTTTGTCTAACCAGAACGTTTTTACTGCAACAGAAAGTTGCTACAGTGCTTCGGAATGAAAATGGCGCACAATTCAAATCCTGCGGCACTTTTGGGACACCCGTTAGTTACGTGGTTCTACTATTTGCGAATTTGTATACCCGCATTGCGTAACGTTTCGAAAAGCTATACATAAGGTGATAAAATGTCTCAATATGTCTATTTCGTCCAATACAATTCTAAAAAGTTCTAAACAGAAATATTTAACATGTCCTATTCAGTCAAATGAAAGGAGAACCATGTGTTTAGGAATACGTTATAGTTATAATGCCACAAATATTGTGTTACCTAACGCGAAATGTGTATGTATACAGTGTATTATATGCACATAATAATGCTTTTCCGAATAAAATTTCCGTGACACATTTCAGGAGCAGTTCACGCCTCTATTATGTGAATGGCGAAGTGGATATAATACATTCGTGGAGGCTTTGAAGCCAAAATACGTTACTTCTAAGAAATACATACACATATTGTACGGGGTGTTCTATTTAAGACGAATTTGTCCATGACATTAATAATGGAAAAAAGTCTCTGAAATAAAAGTTACAACAAACAGATTTCTTCATATTTTTTTAATTATTTACGACAGTTCTTGGTAATTATAATAACATATTTGAATTCTTTTGTGAGACCCACTTTGATAAACTAAAATATACCGTTTCGTCGGTGTTATTTCATGTTTTTCATAAAATTGGACATTTGCTGTTCTTTTCAAAATATCAAATACCTCCGAAATTAAATATGATAACAAGATGCAGCTTTTACCATTTGTTCGAATACGAAAAAACCTTTCTCCTACCTACTTGATACATTTCAAATAAAAAAATAATTCTGGAAAGGCGGAGGGTCAATTATACCGGTTTTCGGCCCCCTTCATTTTTGGCCAAAAAAAAGAATTTTTTTTAATTATTTTTATCCAATAACTAATCGATTCCACCCCAAAATGGGACCTCCCCCCTCCTTCCCAATCAGGATCAAGGTCAATTAGAGAGCAAACTGAAAAAAAGTGCATTAAATCTCGGAGATTTGGTTATTTGGGTCTATGAGTCCGAATCGGAGGTTAGTTTGTCTGTATAAGGCCATTTTAAGGTTGTTTTACGGTCATGTCAAGGTCAAATTGACAAAAAGCCAAGAAATCAAGTTCGACCACATGTTATACAGGATTTTGAGGTCGCTAAGTTCGAACCCGAGGTCACTTTGTCTGTGTCAGGTCATTTGAAGGCCATTTGAAGGTCATTTGAAAGTTAATTCATGGAATAAACCCTGGAATCAATTACCGTTCTTATACTAGCTGAGTCCGAATCCGATGTCCATTTATATGTAAGTATTAATAAAGGTTCAAGGTTATTCCAAGGTTGATTTAAGAAAAAGTACTTCTGCTATGGCAACTGGGAGACGATTTAAGACTCCTCTGTTTACTACTGAAGCTAAAATTGTTGATACTAAAAATAGGTTTTTAAAATCATTCGAGTTTAAACAGAGCTACGCAAGGTTCAGGCAAGTTCAGCTGAAGGAGCAAATGAGCAGATCTAATTATCTCGAAAACTACTTGTTTGACATAAAAATGACCTATACAATGGTTGTATGTTTTCGCATGGGTTCCACATGAATGATCTCTTGACCTAAAACTTGGCCAATTCTCCTTACCTTCGGTTCACATTAAACTAATCGACACAAATCAGGTAATGGAGGACTAAATCGTCATATAATTATTACCTTCGGCATTAGCGTTATTCAATGTGCACTACGAGGAGGTTGCGCGATCGGGTTTTGTACATCATTGACCCTGACAAGGGTGGTTTATGTCACTTGATTTTTTTTGCGATTTCTGTATCTGCATCTGTTTGTGCTTGTCAGTCAGTCATCGTCTGTATATGTCTGTGTCTATGGGTGGATTCAAGGTAATATGGGTTGGTATATGAGTTTTTGTGAAGTTTATATAGGTTGATACGGTCGGTTCAGTCTTTAGTTTTCAACAAGATTCGGTGAAATGCAGGGAGGTTTAAAATCGTCCCTCACTAATCCTACCAAAAAACGTATTTTTTTCTCAAATCAACCTTGGAATGACCTTAAACCTGATTTGATACAATCATATAAACGGACCTTGGATTCAAATTCAGAGACTTCAAAAACGGTAATCGATTTCTCGTTTTTTTCTTAGTTTGACGTTTAAATGACTTTGAAATAACTCTTAAATGATCTGATGTAGACAATCTGACCTCGGATTCGACCTCAGCTATCCTAAAAATTTATATATCAGGCGGTTACACTTAATTGCTGGGCTGTTTTCAACTTGACCTTGAAATGACCTTGAGACGATCTTCAAATAACCAGATACAGACAAACTGTCCTCGGATTCGAATTCAACGACCTCAAAATCCTGTACCTATACCATGTGGTCGGACTTGATTGCTCGGCTTTTTCTGAATTTGACCTTGACATGATCTTGAAACACCTTTAAAATAGCCTGATACAGAGAAACTAACCCTCCTATACGGACTCAGCGACCCAAATAATCTAAACTCCGAGATCCTTTGATTTAATGCATTTTTTCTCAATCTGACCTCTGATTGACCTTGTTGCTGACTAGGAAGGAGAAGGGAGGTCCCGTTTTGGGATGGAATCGATTAGTTATTGGATATAAATAATAAAAAAATTGTTTCTTTTTTTTTCGCCAAAAATGAAGGGGGCCGAAAACCGGCCTAAATGACCCTCCTCCGTTAGAATCATGGACATTTTGATTTATTTTATTGAAATAAGTACTATATTAAATTTGATTTGGTTTCTTATAGTTTGCGAGCTATTTGAGATTATTATTATTATTTTTTTGTTGCTATTTACAAAAAGTCAAAATGTAGATGATATGTACTAATGGAATTTTTATAAACTAATTGAACTATGAAAAGGATTTTTGGGCATTGCTTAAGGTAAAAGTTGTATATTAGAAACATAGTTACAAGAATATCCAAATACTTTTATTGTCAAAGAAGCCTTAAAGTTTTAAGAAGATATGATTATGTCAGCATATGACAAGGTCATGAGTATCAATAATAAAACAACTAATAAAAAGAAAACATACAAAATTATTAGAGAATCACGAAAAGATCTGCAATAACACTTGTCAAGAGAGTTTCAGGTGTAATAGCTCTGGAAGCTTGAAAGTTTCGATTTTACATATTTTGCATTGTAGTGGAAAAGGCGCTTTAAGATAAATAACGTTTATTTAACATTTAAAACTGTCTAAATCCGTATGAAACCAATTATTATTTTTAAATAATCTAAAAGATATCAGTAATATTGATATTTCGATAGGCATATGTTACTACATAATTGTAAGTGAAACTAATTTATGCATTAAAATAATTATTTTTGCTGGTTTATAAAATGTTCGTATTCATAATAAAAAAATAAACAAATATAATTGCTAATCTGACAGATTTGAATTGTCTTTAAAAATAATCTCATGTTTTTAATAAAAACTATTTATTATTATCATTTTAAAGCACAGTGTTTAGTTCTTGAATTTTTGCTTCAATGACTTCAGATATTGACCTAGTTTAGATAAACTAGGCCACTTTATGTATTCCAACGAGGTAAACCAATTGCATGCAACCACAGCATGATCAGAAAAAAGACAGGAACGTATTTACAAAAGTTAAACCAGGTACTAGTCAAAAGTTATAAATTTCTAACCAAAGTGTATAATATATTTTTACTCTTTTTTATGAAAGCTTGTCTTCGGCAAGGATCATCATTCAATCCGTTTGACCAATAGTTTCGCAACACATGTGCTTGATCATTGTTCACATAATTGGAATATGCAAGTTTACTTTACACCTGATAGCATGATACATTCGACGAAACAAGAATGGCTGAATACGGCGCCGCTTTATTTTACTAAATTTACTTTAGTTTTCAGTTTATAGGTTTACGAGAATGTGTAGGTTTATGGAGGGAACCGTCTTAAAGGAACACGTTATACACCTACAGGTGTTTTCGTTTCAACTTCAAATGCGAATAAGATTTTTGCCTCTTGCTGGATTTTCAATTGTAATCTGGTAAACTGGTAAAACGCACAATAATTAATTTGAGTCCAGTTTCATTGCGTAATAAAACAGTTTTATAGGTTATGTGCATAACCACTCCCGGGGATTTACAGCCGCGCAGCGATAAAACTTTGATTAGCAAAGTTAATTAGTGATGGCGTTAAATTTACGACGAGACTCACATTCGGAGACAAAGTTACAGCTCAGACAGTATTAAATTATTCCGAATGGACATTTTTTGCACGTACGTCAGGACGAATTAAATAATACCTGGTTGTTATTTTAAATAAACTCTCAGTATTGCTGGGTCATAAAGTTACAAAAAGATAATCAGTCACAGATATAAAAAAACTCTTTGTTTAGATCTCTGGGGTATAACTTTCAGAGTGCGAATATTATAATCATGAAATATATTACCCATCAAAACTTTTTGTGTTGAAAATTTATGTCTGTTGAAACCTTAATTAATGAGTTATATGACTACGATACATCTCTTTATTCTCACAATGAATCTTTGCTACATTTTATTTTCTCAGGTTAGTTGTGCTGAAACGATTAGGTATGTGTAGGTAAGTGGTAAAAACCTTCATTAATGTCATTTCCACTATCTTGGATGTTGTTTTATACCGTGGTATTAGCTTATCTCTAAAAAGGCGGAAATACACATGCCTCTTGCTTGCACAATAGCATGCAAGTAGCTTGCAGGAGATAGCTCCTGGTATGTGTATTTATTAAAAGGTATGCTTGTAGAAGGCGCGCAAGTAAATTGCAATCATTTGATTTTTTGGCATGCAATGTGAGGCGGGGGGTTTCGGGGGAGTTCAAGCGGCATGTGGGAACGTGTCTACTAGTTGCTGGCACTCCAGTAGCTATCACCACTATAAGCGATTTTGTTTTCTACTTTGGATGACTGTATGGGTATCTTTTTTCTGAATTTTGTTTCTAATTTTCAATAACAGTTCATCAAATTTTTCAGGAAGCATACTCAAATGATTTCTGTAGCCATTTATATCTTCTAGCCACATTTCTGTAAGCAAACAACTGCTTGCTCCATATTCTTCCCTTCTGCTAATCCAGTATTTTACCCAAATACCTCGTTTCTTTCTTCTGATCCTATGTTGCTTAATATTTTTAACTACCAATTGAGGTGCAAGTAATGAGATAATATTGTTTAATTCATTTTGCACATTTTCCATAGTTACCTATTATTTTCCGTCTTGAAAACTCTCTGATCACTGAAAAACTGGCATGTGTATTACCACTTGCTACCTACTGGCATGCCAATAATCCATATACTATCGAGGCATTCTCTTTTACTTGCAAATGTATCAGCAGTGTGCCATCCGCCGGCATATGCCATTTCTTAGCATGCTAGTTACTTACCTATTTTACTGGTATGTGTATTTCCGCCTTAATATTATGAAGATCGTTTGACATTTGGGCAGTGAGCATAACTGACTGATGGATAGCATCTCGAGAATCCCTTCCTTCTAATGGGAGATCTAGTAGACACAAGCGTCTCTAACGAGAAAAAATAAATAAAAAAACCTTCACGAATGTCTGAGTCATCAGCTGAAATATCCCAGAATTATATCCCAGATGATGTAGTTCATAAAATTAACATTACTAAAAGAACAGTTAAATAAAACAATGACCCTCGCTGGGTATCGTAAATTTTTGTGAACAAAAGACATAGTGGGGTCTACTTGATCCCTTCCATTATGCATATCAGAATGAAAAGATTGTATCAAAGTTATTATATATAGGGCTGTTACAAATTCGCTTCTCACTACAAGGATCTCGAAAACAGTAAGAGATACGAACTAGCTTAAATGGGGGCAAAGTTGCGTAATCTGGGGATCAATATTATGCCTCTAAAAAATCAAGGCTGACATGATTAGTTTTCGAAATATTTAAAAAAAAACGAAATTTTGGAAATCCGTTTTTGTTTCATTTCAGCGTTGTTTGAAGTGGTATTGAAAAAATAACAACACTTTCTCATGGCCACTTTTTGCCCGTTATCGAATCGCATAATCAATTTTTATATATAACGTTCTGTCTTTCGAGGACAATCATCAATTTCATTTTTTTAAATACGATCTTGGAAGTTTTATTACATTTTTTGCAAGCCTTCATGACCCCCAATACTGTACTGTCTCAGCCCAAATCAGATTCAGACGTTTTGTCTCGAAAAATCCGTCTTCAGTGCATTCGTTCCAAATTTATCTAAATTTTTTATTCATATTTCTACGAGGGTGGTCTGAAAAGTTTCCGACCTAACAAAGATGCAAGACATTTTTTCAGAATTTTTTTTTTTATTTTTCAACATAGTCTCCTTGTAACTCTACACACTTATCCCAGCGATTGCTCCCATCTCTGTAACCCGTCCAAATAGTACTCAGCGTTTTTCTCTGCAAATTAATTGTTCACGAAGGTGATTGCCTCTTCATTTGACGAAAATCTCTGTCTTCCGAGCGCGATTTTTAGATGAGGGAACAAAAAGAAGTCGCTTGGGGCTAGATCTGGTGAGTAAGGCGGATGGTCAAGCAGTTCAAACCGTAATTCGTGGATTTTCGCGATGGCAACCGCTGAGGTGTGAGAGATTGTCTTGGTGAAACAGGATTTTCTTTTTCTGCAAATGTGGCCGTTTTTCCGCAAGTTATGCCTTCAGCTTGTCAAGTAATGATGCGTAGTATGCTCCTGTAATGGTTTTTCCATGTCTATCCCAAAAAACTGTCGCCATCACTTTCCCAGCCGAAAAAACAGTTTTTGCTTTTTTTGGAGCCGGTTCCCCCTTTGCAGTCCACTGTTTGGACTGTATTTTTGTTACGGGCGTATAATGGTGTATCCAAGTTTCATCTCCAGTAATTAATCGGCGTCAAAACGCGGAGTAATTGCGCCTAAACTGCGCCAACAGAGCGTTGGAAATGTTCATTCGAACACGTTTTTGGTCTAACGTGAGCAAACGTGGCACCCAACGCGCGGACAGCTTTCTCATGTTTAAATGTTGATTTAATATGTGACAAACACGTTCTTTTGCATGTTCATAACCTCTGCTATCTCTCTCACTTTAATTCAGCGGTCGTCTAGCACCATTTGGTGAACTTTGGCGATGTTTTCGTCGGTAGTTGCAGTTTTTGGACGTCCTGAACGTTCATTGTCTCCCAAGCTCTTACAGCCACGTTTAAATTCAGCTGCCCAAAATTTCACTGAGGTAAATGATGGTGCAGAGTCCCCATACACAGAATCCAACTCATCTTTGATTTGCGTAGGCGTATTGCCTTTCAAAAACAAATATTTAATGACAGCTCGATACTCGATTTTGTCCATTTTCAGAAAAACACTCACATCAACTCACTCAAACGACTGTTACATAACAACTGCGCATCCAAAATGGCTGAAACTTTGGTGAGTAACTGTCAACAGATGAACAACGAAATTCACTAGCTTTTATTTACGAGTGCTGCCATCTTCATGTTGAGGTCGGAAACTTTTCAGACCACCCTCGTATGTTTATTGAATTATCGTACACTGTAGGTGTCGTTAGACTCTGTGAACTCCATATAGTTATTTAAACTATTAACACCACGAGTTACAATAAAATATTTATTATTATTAATTATTACCATCACTTGGTCATACATAACTCGATAAGTTGTTCCGTGAAAATTAAAACATTACAATTTTAATTTTATTATGACAAATTAATTCTTAAAAATGCATATGAACAACCAAAACGCCAACTGAATATTATTCTTTAAAAAATTTCAGTAAATGTTCAAAAATATTTTCGTTTTGGCAAAGGTTGAAAATGATCAGCGTAATATTATCGGAATTTATTATACCCGTAACCACAATTATGAAAGAACATGTCAGATATTTGTATGAATATCCGGAATAAAAATCTTGAATTTGTTTGAATTTTGAGCACTCGAGAAGCCTAGAAATAGCTAGGGATACTTATTTTATTGTAATAGTGGTAATAGTTTAAATAACTAGATGGATTTCACAGGGTCTAACGACACTTAGAGTGTACGATAATTCAATAAACATAGAAATCTAAATGAAAAATTTAAATAAATTTGGAACGAATACACTGAAGATGAATTTTTTAAGACAAAACATCTGAACTTGGTTCGGGCTGAGGCAGTACAGTATTGGGGGTCATGCAAAAAATGGTATAAGATTTCTAGGATCGTATTTAAAACTATGAAGTTGATGATGGTCCTGGAAAGACGAAACAATACATATAAAAATTGATTATGCCATTCGATAGAGGGAAAAAAGTGGCTACGAGATAGTGTTCTTTTTTCAATATCACCTCAAACAAGGCTGAAATGAAACAAAAACGGATTTTTTTTTTAATATTTCGAAAACTAATCATGTTAGCCTTGATTTTTTAGAGGCATAATGTTGGCTCCCTGATTACGCAACTTTGCCCCCATTTAAGCTAATTCGTATCTCTTACCATTTTCGAGATCCCTGTAGTGAGAAGCGAATTTGTAACAGCCCTATACATAATAACTTTGATACAATCTTTTCATTCTGATATGCATAATGGAAGGGATCAAGTAGTAGACCCCACTATATCTTTTGTTTACAAAAATTTACGATACCCAGCGAGGGTCATTGTTTTATTTAACTGTTCTTTTAGTAATGTTAATTTTATGAACTGGGATATAATTCTGGGATATTTCAGCTGATGACTCAGACATTCGTGAAAATTTTTCTATTTTTTTTTCTCGTTGAGCGTCAAGCATCTCGTTTTTTCTCGAGATGCTTGTGTCTACTAGATCTCCCATTAGAAGGAAGGGATTCTCGAGATGCTATCCATCAGTCAGTTACTGCTTACTAAATTCATAATTATAATTTAGTTCAGTAAAATAAAATATTACTTTATAATCATTTATTTGAAAATATGAGTAAAAGTTAGTAAAATCAACAAAATCGCGTTTTTGGTACCTAACGTAAATATAAGACATATTATGTTTTTGTTGTTTTCATAACCTAGATTTAAGCTTTAATCAAAACTAAAGTTCCAAATCAAGTATCTAAAAAAAAAACAAACGTTGTCTAGGGTTTAGAATTATAACGTTTGTTCGACATATTTGCAGCTAGGGTTGCCAGATCTCCGGGTTTGACCCGGAGTCTTTGGGTTTTGATGGTACATCTCCGGGCTCCAGGTTAACATGTCATTTCTCCTGATCTCTGTTCACGAAGTAGATATTTCCTGATTGCGTCCTTTTTTTTCTTTTAGTCATCGATTTCTTCAAAAAACAGCAGTTTGTCTGCCAGATTTACTTTTTTTAGGCATCAATTATACAAACGAGTCATATCTCCGGGTCTGTCATGAAATAGATCTGATAACCCTATAATTGCAGCACACTGTTGCTCGATGATCACCACATATGAAAAGGTTACATTTTTCGCAGATAATCTTTGTTTTGTCTTTTCTCTAGGATTCTCTTCTTAAGACACATCCAAAAAATAGGGTAAGCCTTCGCCTGGTGACGGGAATTCAGAATGGACATTGTTGGCTAAGGAAATACCTCTACAATATGAGGAAGTGCAAAACACCTCTCTGTAGAGGTTGAGAAGGAAGACGAGACAGTTTAGCATGTACTCTGCGAGTGCACTGATGTCTCTTCAATGAGAGTATTGGTGACCTTCTATAACCTACATCAGAGAGATCCCCCTGAGCAACGTCATCACCTTTTTCGCCTTGATAGGCTGGTTAACGCTTCAAAAGAGCTGATCTCTCGAGTGTTTTTTTCTTCAAGTGGTTTATTATAGACGCACTCTTAACCACAAGCAAACTTTTCTTGAATAATATCCTGTTGCGAAGCTACTTCGCTACATGAAATTATCTTTAATGCGCATGCTCAGTAACATTGATATAATTTTAATTTATTAATTACTATAAAAGTCAATATTGTTCTATAAATTTAAATATATAAGATATAATATTGCCAGAATATCGCGATATTTAAGGTCAATTTGGCGAATGTGACGTCACTACTAAAAAGGTCTATTGTTTTACGCCATATTATGACATGACATATGACATATGATAAAATATTATGCACATATCAAAAAGTTTGAAAATCACTAACCTAAATCTAGCTAAGCGTCTGAAATAAAGCTACTCTGGGGTGCAGACCCCACTCACACTTTGACTCGTTGCAAATTAAAAATGATCTAAAATTTATGGGTGTGGTGACAGTTGATAAACACAGTAACTTATTTTCTATTTAAAAATAACCTTTAATTATAAAAGGTGAAGGGTCCATCATGCCTTCCAAAGGTTAAGACAGTAAAAAATGGCTATACTTTCAACCCTACGCTGTCCACCATGTTTTTTACGCTTCATCTAATGTGAAACAAATTATTGACCACGAACGCATCGGTAAATCTGGCCGGTTAAATTGAATTTAATTAATAACACCACAGAGTGGGCGACAGCGATATTGTTCGTTGCATACAGGTGGTTCATTAAATGATTTTTTTTAAATGTTTATAGGGCAACACAAACACGCCTGGCTGGGTTCTGGGGCTGCACAATATCTGAACCGCATCGAGTCGGAGGGAATTTTGACATAAGGGTTTGATTAATTCACGAGGCTGAAAATGATATACCACGGATGTTTTGGATGGATTCAAAAGACCGTTGAGGCAGATTTCAGTCGTCCTTTACGTTTATAAATAAAATATATGAATTTTTCAATATACATTTCGAAGAAGAAATAATGCAAGGAACAATATACGATGATGGATAAGATAGTGAATCTTTTAATATAAAAATTTTCTTGAAAAAAAAAACGAACTCATAAAATGCGATTTTAAAGTAAATATAACCCAGATTCAAATGAAGTCTGACTTCTGATTCCCCCGAACCAGTAAATGTGAAATCGATTTTGAAATGGGGATACTACTGCCTACATTAAGATGGTTATTTAGATAATCAAGACCTTCCCCTTGCTTAAAAAGTTGTCTGTGGACTTTAGACGGTGGTATAATCTGTTGCCTTATTGCTAACATAAAAACGCTCAAGAGATTCAACTGGACAAAAAACTGCATAACATTAAGTAATATGCCATCATATTTCAGCAAAAGTAATATACTTCAGTTAAGTTATAACTAGAGATTGATGCACAATGTGGTCCAGGGTTGTCTGTAGGCCGGCTCCTCTTTTATATAATTTTATTGAAAAAAAGTGTGCGGTGTCTATTTTTCTACACAAAAGATTTCACATGGAACTTACCATAAAATATATAAAGTCCGTAAAATATTTGTTGACAGATTCCAAAGAAAATAATAAGCCAATGGAGTTCTGTTATAGGAACTACTGTAACAATTTACCGATTTGACATTTTCCGCGTTATTTTCAAATAATTGAAATATAAACACGATACTCTTCGACTGGGAATTAAATTCCTTTCTTTTATTCACTTCCACTGATTTATTTTAATAAGAAATTACACTGAAAATGCACAGGACAATATCCTCACGAAGAAAATAATTGACTTCGTAACTGCAAAACACAGTGTCTATGCACTGCAAAGTGCTACGGTGAACAAGTGCCGCAATCTATCTCAACAAATATCGTACGGACTGTAGGTATAGTACGTAATAATAAGTACCAGCAAAAATTAACAAAATAATGTCTTGCTCATAAGGAAAGCCATTATAGAAATAACACAAAAAAAATGGTCTTGCACTAGGACCTAACCTACTGATTTTTAAGTATTTTGGCGTGCTGAACTAGAATCCGAAATCTGAATTTCTCAATCGCCCACCAATTTTCAGAAAATTATCCCTAAATTGTGTAAATATGTGATTCTAATGGGGTGTAATCGTGGAAAACGATGAGAGGCGTTTAGGAAACTATAGCCTTACGTGTTCTGAGGAGCTGAATTCAATTCTATCGACCCCAAGCTCTCATAAAATCACCCCTAAATCCATGATTACACCCCACTAACATAACAGATATCGGAATTTGCACAATTTAGGGGTCATTTTCTCAAAATTGGTTAGTGCAACTCTCGCGGTTTCGAAAATTCAATACCTATGTATGTTTTCAGCCACGAAGTTTGAATAATACCAAAAATTTCGATTTTCACCACCAAGAACGGTGGTGACAACATTTTTAACAGCAGGGCGATGTTTCGCATAGTATTAGCTACGTCCTGTCCTAATTTGGTTAGTGCAACTCTCTCGGTTTCCAATAGCTATGTATGTTTTCAGCCATGAAATTTGAATAATATCAAATATTTCGAATTTTCGCATTGTATTAGCATGTCTGCCTCTGATCTGACGCTTCGGATCGATCAATTTATTCGATACGTATCTAGCAGCCCCTAATGTCTGCCCTGTTTGCCTAACGTGGCGGTAAACAGTCCTATTTTATTTGCTGAGAGACGTGGGCCGTGCATTTCATTGTCGTTTGTGCGTGAGTGAGTGAATGTGATGCTTTGCTTGGTCGATTGTACGTCACGTGTTTTTTATGGCAGTCAGTAGCATTATGTATTGTGAACACAAAGCTACTACAACGCATATTGCCGCTCACTAGCATAATGTAGGTAGGTTAATGCTGTTTATTTATTTGATTGTTGCCACAAAGTTTCCGATGTCTAGTTGTAAAAATATTTTTATGTAATTTATTATAAAGTAAATTAGTCTTATTATGAATGTAAAACAATTAATATACCTAAGCTGTTTAGTGATAACTAACAAGAGCACCAACAAAATTATGTTTCCTAAAATTACGTTTGTCAGAATAACATCAGATTGTCGGATATTATGTAAATCGCAGGTCCTCCATAGTCTTCAAATTTGAACTCATTAGAATTTTTAGGACCATTAAAATATACAGGGTGATTCGGGTTTAATCTGGATAACTTCAGGAATCGATATAACAGGTTAAAGTAATGTTCATTCATGATATAAACTTATTTCCTAAATCGCACCGTTTTGGAGACAGAGGGCGTTAAATTAGGATATTTTTTCCCGTTTTTCCTTCATAATTTTTTCACATTTTGAACTTAATAGTACTTTTAACGATGATTTTCACAAACGTCAGTTGATACAAATCACTGTGAGTTTTGTTTTTCATGGGTTACTATTACGTTAAATGAAATTTAAGCGGCTGAGGCGCTACCTCGGGCGCTACACTGTCACGAATTTCATTGAATTTCTCAGAAACAAGGCCAAATATCGAAAAATACAAGAGACGAAGTTTCAAAATTAATGAGGCAAAGGTGGTGTCCAGCTGTTTTCTTGAAATTAATTAATTTTTTTTAATTTTTGACAATGTGAGAGAGGGTAGCACACAAAACACATTTCTAAGAGGGGTAGGTGGTTCAAACTAAAGGAGCTTATTTAAGATCATAAGGAGTGTTTGTGTTCCGAATTTCACTTCAATCGGATGAGTGGTTCAAAACTTATGAGGGAAAAACGGGAAAAAATTCCTACTTCAACGCCCTCTATCTCCGTAACGGTGCGATTTAGGAAATAAGTTTATATCATGAATGAATATTATTTTAACCTGTTCTATCGATTCCTGAAGTTATCCAGATTAAACCTCAATCACCTTGTATATTATAAAAACACAAAACATTTAGAAAAAATGGTATTCACACGATAGTGTTAAAAATTGTTGAATATGACTAGGTAAATTAATGTGATTTTTTTTACCTAGCCAATATTAGCAACAGGTATTTTTCTGTATACCTACCTAGATTTTTAGTAATCATTTGACTTGATAAATTTTTTTGAATTTATTTGAAAAAAAAATTGAAAGAAATTTTATAAAAAATGCTAGTATGTAAATGTAATAGGATGCGATAATAAACACAACTGCTAAAACCTTGGGAGCCCCACCTCCATTGTTTTGTTTGTTTACTCAGTTGTATACAAAAGTGATATGTTTTAATGGCCCCATATTCTTTAAATAGTGTTTTCCGCAAAAACAAATAATTTCAAACATTTAATAACTGAATAATCTAAAGCTTATCAAATAATAGGAATGTTATGTCATGCCATCTGGTTATTTTCAAAGACGCCGCAATAAAACGAATAAACAGGTGCAAAAAACGATTAAACCATCAAGGTTTTAGGTACTGAAATCTACGAAAATACTAACTTTTTTATATATAATTCCACATATAAATACTCTTATAACATTTACTTGCTTAGTCCTACATATAAAATTGTTTACTTTTATTTATAAGTACGTGAAAATAATTCTTAAAATGTGGGGTTAGAATAACAGCAAACGCATGTTTTACAAACGCTTTTTTTAGTTATTATTTTATTTAAGTAAATTTAAATGGTAACAATGAATAAACAAAACATTAGGATTTTATTTTTGTGCTTACTTTTGTTCTACACGTTTTACTTTTTAAGATTTCAGTACCTAAAAACGCCAGAAATTTCACTATTTGTCGGCCAGGAATATGGCCACCTTAAGTATGTTTTGTACTGGGAGATAAACGTATAGTTTATTTGTGCCATAGTGTACACAAAAATGCTATTTGCCTGCCAAGGAAGCAGAAAAATTACATAGTTTATGCATACTTCTGTTTTGTATTAGGAGAACGGAACATTGAGGATGAATTTATAAAAACTATAAATTTAATTTTCTAACTTACATTTTTATTATCTGTGATTTAATGCAACTAATGTTCCAAGACACACAAGTTCAAATACCTCAATTTTCTACTTATTTGTATTAGGAGCACAGCAAATAAAATTCTTAAATTTTGAATGATTTGCTGATAATTTTGGTCTATAAATAGCTCCATGACTAGATTCGCGGTTTCATGGAAGAACGTCTAATAACAAAGCGGATGTTCCGAAAGTAACATCCGCCGCCTCCTTTAGGAGTAATGGAAAGTCATGGCGGCGGTTCCTCTCTCTACTTAGAGGCGGTCCTAGTAATATTAACACGTCTATTATTTACGACCCCTGAATTTAGTTTTAGTGTTTCTGGAAGCCGTCGTCATGGGTATCCTAACTAGCATATTTTATAGATGATATAAATTTAAAATGAGAAACTCTAACAATAAGCTAAGCCTAATCTATTGCAACATAAAGTAGTTGCAAACTAATTAATACTCGAACTACATTAAATGCAATGTAACATTTTCCATATGTTCGTTAATAGAGTTAGAATTATAACTTAAACAATCTCGGGAAGAAAATTAACGTGTTGGTCGTTTCTTTGCCCTAAAGAACTAGAGGCTAATAAATAAAACATATTATGAGCGAACTACACCGTTTGCAAAGTGGCCTCTAGTTAAACAGTGCCTGCAAACTTCGTAGAAACTAATTTGGTAAACTTTCAGTGTTAATTGAGAATTTCTTATGGTTCATCGGACAAATACATAACGCTAGACTCGTCTCACTTGAGATCTGGAGCAAACTGGATTGAAATTGCTAATTAGTAATTGAGAACGCTTAATTAAATTTTTTTTAATAATCTAGGAGAACGATTTCTTATTGGAGAAGTATACCGCCTGTTTCTATGAAAATTTTACCTACGTCGCTGTCATTACTAACACAATGGCATCAAACTTCAGTGCTGTTGGAAGACTCAGAGAAGCACTGTTTCTGATGGCTTCACTGTTTTTTTTTATATTATGTTTTTATATTAATAGCAATATTTATCCAAACATTATAATATTTTTTAAATTAATAAACAACAATGATATTTTTTTTGTAAACATTGAGAACCTTCAGAAACAATTTTCAAAACATTTTAATACAAATTTTAGGTAATTTCGAACTCCTCGAGCGACACTGGCATTGCTTGATCTGATCCCATTATTTGATATCGATTCAATTTTGTATTGAACTGCTTCTACTACGTAACACTCTTCAATGACTTACATCCAACATGCCTCTTAAACCCATCTCCTTCTAGAACTTAAGTATGGTGACAGATGACCCATATGATCCAAGAATTTTTTAAAATTCTTAAGATTTAAAATTGATCACCATTATCTTCCAATTAAACTATGATTAACAACTGCTATTAAATCGCTTTCGATATAGATCATTGTTGGAACGCAGGACAAAAAAAGTTTTTCTCCACTGTGATTTTTTCGGTATTTTATCGATACATTGTATTTAAAATAATTACAATTCTAATATAAAATTCTAATACAGAAAATCGATACATTTATTTATGTTATTATGATTTTAAACGTGACCTTAAGGTCAATGGTCAAGGTTAGGTAGAGGTCAAGTGATTATACCGGTTGTCAATTTCTATTTTCTAATGAAATCAAGATCAAGGTCAATACAGTACCATCAGGTATCTACTCAAAGACGGTCACTCATTCTGATTTCATAGTTAAAAATAAAAAATTACAGGAAACATCAACATTTGACCTTGAACTGACCTTGATTATTGACCTTGAGGTCACGGTCAATGTCATATTCGATTGCAGAATTTTCTGCTCTTTCATTTTCGGGGTCGAAAAGTAGGGTCGTTAAAAAAACGGACTTGATCTTGATATGACCTTGAACCTTGACCTTAACCTCAAAGTCAATTACCATTGGATGCGTCGTGAATGTGGAGACTTTTGTCCTCACCATTTATTCCAAAAATTCTTTCCCGTTGCGATATTTGGGGATTTCTATAATTATTTAACTAACCCTTTATAATTAAGGCAGTGATCAAATTTTCCGAACATCCAATGATGTCGAATCTTTACTCTATGCTTGCCTTCTACTTTAAGGACAAGAAAATAGTACAAGGGCTGGAATGTGTGCCCCTAATAAATTGTTTGCCAATTAAATCTATATCTGCTTCATAAAAATTATATGATAAGTAAGTGATAGACGTTTTATTTGATAAACAATATTTAGTAGTTGGAAAAAAATATCCCTAATAATAGAAGATAACAGGTTATCGAAATTTTCCTCCTATGTTTTTATATCTCGTTTATCGAATGCGGTTAATTCGAAGAAAATGATGTTCTTCTTGAAATTCTACCTCAACAAATATCGTACTAATTGTATGCATTGAAATATTTAAGAAAAAACATTTGGAAAATAGACAAGAGTTACTGAAATTAAACACATATTCTCACTTTAGATAGCAACTTTCGGAATTACTACTCGTTTTTACGACCATTATGGGAGAAAAACTTCCTTGATTTACCATTGTTTTAGGGTATAGCCAGTGGTAACTATAAGCTACGCCTAAATTATTATTTGTTTTGACGAAAAACGTAAAACTGATAATTTTTAAGTTAATATTATAAAAGTTTCAAAATTATTAAAAAATTTCAAAACAAAAGTCTAATTTTCTACACTCTTCATCCCTTAAACTTAAACCATCTTGATATTGGCTTTAAGGCATGTTTGGCTCTATTGATATTTTAGTCTCTAGTATTAGTAGTAGTACTCGTAGTATTCTTAACGAAACAATATAATTTTCTAAAATTGTGCAAATATTTATATTGAGCTGTAACGTCAGCGTAACTTTTTAAGTTCAAATTAACAGTCTCGAACTTTTTATACTCTTTGGCCTTGAAAAGCTTTTCGTTTGTTTTTGCATAATACATCTATTGAAAGTATTACATTATTTGTCGACCGAATTCGTTGACATTTCTTCAGTTGAAATTAATCGGATTGAGTGGATTTAGGAGGAGACTCCCTATTGGTCTGGACTCTCTCGTACTGTCCCCTTTTGTTGTATGATAGGTCCACCACTGTGTACGAAGTATGATTCTAATTAGCTCTATATTTCAAAAAATATTTATGTTTATTAAGAAGACAATTGTTATTTATTTAAGATTTATTTATTTACGTTTTAACCAATTTTTGATTTTTAATTGGCTTTTCTTAATTTCTGTGATTTTTTTTGTTTTGGTTATGTTATGTAGTCCTAAGGCATATTACTTGTTTAGAGTTAATGCTGTTTTGTTAACATAAATATTATTATACACCGTGTCCACCTAGTGCGCGTAAGTCCAATATTTAGGTTAATAAAAGATAACTTCAATGCCATAAAAAATATAGGTTTCCATTTAAAAAAATTAAGTTGGTACTTGCCCAGGAAAAACTGAACACCCTGTATATGCAAATATATTTTCATTTTGTGCAGCTCGGGAAAGTAGGCAATTCTGTAGAAAAAAAAAAAAAGTTATATCTTTTATTAACCTAGATATTGGACTTACTCGCACTAGGTGGACACCAACGACCTCAGAAAGGATAGACAGTGCATTGTCTTGATTTGTTTTGTTCTACTGTAAATATTTTGAGAACTCAGCCTCCCATTGGCTAAAGACATGTGGTAAGGTGCGCGCGCAGTACCTGCTCTATGCTAGATGTTTATTATTGTTTAAGACTGTCGGCCGCCATTAATTCTTTGCATGCTTACTGAGTTTAATGTTGTGTTTACCGTGGATTATTAGTTTCTTTGGCAGAATTTATTGTTTTTGTGAATAGACAATGGGAAAATATTGTGTTATATGTAGATTTCGCTTTAAAAGTGGAGGCAATCGCTTTTCACAGGCAGGTAGATTTACCATGGGCGTAACAGATAACAGACGGTAGTTTAAAACAAAATTTGAAATAGAAAATTTTCAGTGCAATAATATTGAAAATATAAAATATTTTTTTAAAACGTGAATTGTGTGTTACGGTTAAATAAAAAGTAACATGAATTGCAAAAGCAACATTATTTAAAAGGAAATATACCTAGGTAATTTGATTTTAGAATTCCTTCGAATGTTGAACGCCGAGACGTTTGGCTCTCTCGCATTTTGAGTTGTATAGGAAAGGAAAATAGTCCTAAAGATAGTGTTGTATGTTCAGATCACTTCACATCAAGTGATTTCTTAATAAGACCTGGTGACCGAGTTTATCTTAAGGACACAGCAGTTCCTGAATTCCCAAGTTCGTTTAGTCAAAATACAGGACCCCTATTAAAATTGTATAAACAATTTTTTGCACATAATTCGGGATCACTTTGTAGCAATTGCGACCATAACAAATTAGATCCAATAAATCTGTTTTAAGAAATTAAAGAACTTAAAAATATGTGTAATAACCCCATTTACTATTTATCTTTCATTTATCACTAATTGTTCTACTTGATATGCATATTATTGTATACAAGTATAGTATAGCTACCATACTATATGCAACTGTAACTGTAACTTTGTGATTCCTATTTGAACTGCTACAAACTTTTATTAATTAGTATTATTTAACATACTGATGTATATTGTTACTGAGAAAATAAAGATTGTTGTAACTAGTATTACTTTTTTTCGGCAGTAAGTGCCGTTATGGAGTAAAACGAACATGGTTCTATTTATTTAAAAAAGAAGTCATTAACATTATTTTAAAACCAAATTAGGTGTGAAATCGGTAAGTATATATATAAATTAGACAAATATTAAAATATATCACCTTTTTAACACACACGCCACTGGTTAAGAGTTCCCTAGTAAACAAAGAACTATTTTCATCCTTGTTTAATAGCAGGATGTCTCAAGTTGTGGAAAATCAAAACAATTCCTTTGCAATGCATAGGGAATTACTTGTCTAGTCATTCTGAGGTCTTTGGTGGACACGGTGTATAATAATAATGCATTACTAGATGTCTTCCACACTTTCTACAGCCTGCACATAGAAGAGTTAAATCCTTTCATAAATTTAACTTAATCGGTGGTTAAATCAACACCGGCTTGACGTGATTTGTAACAAATGACAGAACTCGTTTGTTTTCTTTCTTTAAAAATAGTTTTTTTACAAGAAAATCCTTCTCCGAGATGATTATTGCAATTTTCGTTATAATCGATGCCGGTCTCCTACTAAAGCTGCGTTTTTCTTCCTTTTGCGCGGTGTATACTCGATTTCCTTAAAGATATTCCAAGGACAGCGCGGGAAGACGTTTACTTCGCCGGCTTCCGAACCCATTACCGCTGAGTGACACTGCTGCACTTAGCCTATTTCTGAAATCAAGTGGAAATCCACCTAGAATCACGGAATTAGGGGAAACGTTCAGTTCGTGACATTTACCTCAGTTGGGGGGCGAGGCCAATGTGCAAATCCTGCTAAATGGGAATGCGCCTGCAGGAATTGGTCGCTGATATGCCCGTGTGAAAACTATCAATTTAATTAATTCGCTATCGTTACCCTGTTGTCCTATTACGAAAATTTTTCATAATAGTAATGTGTTTTATTATGAAACTTCTTGACGGTTCGAAAGACATATCGTTCTCTTCAGAAGAACAAACTCTGATACTGGAAATTAATTTCTATAGGCTGTATTTATATTTGCCGTCATGGCCATCTGGTGCACTGTTTTATTATTCTGTGGCGTTTCGCTCTTTGATTTTATCGATAAAATGTTTCCTCTTTTACCAGAATTCTGGTAGGGTCTACCAGAATTGGTTAGGTCTACCGCGTAAGCTGCATCTGCCCTGTGCTTCACAACTGCTGATTATTCTATGTAGTCTTTCGTCAAATGTCACTTATACTCCTTTAACCTAGTGCTAATGTTCTTACTGTTTGCCCGAAGTATACTTATCCTCTATACACCAGGGTCTTGGAGTAGATGATTGTTGCAGCATATACTGAGTTCTAGATGGTATTAATATTAGGAAACTCCTTAAGATGCTACCTTCCTCATTACTACATCCTTCTATATAGGTTAGATTTTGTCTTTTCCTTAGATGTCCTTCTGATGGGTTGTTCAATTTCTCGTTCGTGTATCCACTTCCTCTAAGAGCAGATCGTAGGTGCTACTGTTTCTCTGTCTCTATAGTGAGTTCTGTTGTTTCTTGGTAAGGACATTTAGGAATGACATGATAGCGATTTGTCTGTTGAAAGGACAAGTCTAATCCAAATAATGAAAATCAACCTTGAAATTGCTCAACTATTCCAGGGAGGTCAACAAGAAGTCACATTATTTACAATAGTAATACACTTTAAAAACACTAATTTGATTTTCATGGCTTTTGAAACTATTTACTTAAATTTAAGAATATTTAATATTCAATAACCGATTGTACATAGATGGGTTTACTTCTAGATTAGATATAATTAAAAGTTATGGAATCAGTATGCTATTATTTTTCTTTATATTCATCGAATTTATGGTAATTCATCTGCGGTAACTCGAATTTTCTTTTAGTGCAGTTAGGTTAGGTTTATTTAAAATATCTCCTAAGAAAGCTTTGCTATTAGTTGATGTACTATTAAGTAAATGGAAAGAATATTAAAAGGTAGAGTAAACTGTAAGTGACTAAATAAGGCAAATACGCCTGCTAAAAGTATAAAAAAGTGTGCACTATTTCAAAATAAGAAAGTAATTTGATTAAATCCATGTAAATTATGAAGCATTGAAGTAGTAGCATTCTAGCCTTTTCTAAATTAGACTGATATATAAATTTACATTTTAATATAATATTAAGATGCTTTGTATACGTTATATTTGCCTTGAACATTTGTATTATGCTGTATGTACAAATTTTATAATTCCAATCTTAAGGGTGCATGTTTTATAATGACTTAAGATTACTATTTTTGTCCTACAATTGCAGTTTTGTAGGTATTTCACTGGTTGATGATTAAAATCAGATTTAAATTACTAGTGACGGTACAGTGAAACTGTACACTAGTGAAATAAAGTAATAATAATTTAAGTAAAGAAAACATTACAACTTACTTTTTATTTGTATGTACCTATATTGAAATGAATAGTTGCATTGTGAAACTGCATTTCACTACCAAAACTTTCTGTGGGACATCATTCTATTAATAATACTGCAACCGTAGAGCAAGCAATAGACGAGGCAGTATCAGTATTGTTTGGTTCAAAATTCTTCAACATATTCTTCAGTTACTTTGTCACTTTTCCAACCTACAAAACTCTTCAAAGTAGCTGATGATTTGCGAAATGAATGACGATATATGTTTTTGGCTTTTCCAGTTTAAAAAATCTGGCAATATTTATACATTCCTTGGCGGTAGCTGAGAAACAGTCGACTGGTTGTCATTTTCTTGGGTATTTTCGATACAGCTCTTTTGGGCTAATGCTAAAATCATTAATCAAAATCGTGAAAGACCTCTCCTTCTGAGTTTTTGTGAAAAGAAGACGAACTAGTAGAATATCACCTTTCTCCTACTATATGCTCCATGCATATTTACTCTATTTCGTAACATCTGCATGTATCAATAACAGCAAAAACATCAACCATTTACACATAAAACAACTTAGAATAACGTACCACGTATGGCAATTTATTAACGTACCTACTAACAATAATTTGATAATCAACCTTTTGTAAAGAATTCGCCAAGAAAACTTCTTGTTTGTTCGTACTGCATTTAGCAAGCTTTGAATAATGAATATTCCTTGTACATTTTTTAGATGTTTTTAGAAATCCCAAAGTTGCAACTCCTAGTCGAATATTTTCTGGCAGAGACTCAATTACGTTTTACACGCAAGTCGAAATGGAAATCAGAGAATTTCGTTTGCTTATAATGACTTATTTCACCCAATTTTAATATAATGCACTATTTATCTTTAGATAAAAAGTCACAGTGTAGAAATATCCTTAAAAAGATACACTTCTCACTTCTTAATATTCTTCAAATAAGGCCAAAACGTATTAACAAACTCAATTATAGTTACATTAATCTGTGAAAAGTCCCTTTTAAATTGAATAGGTAGGTCAATCCCAATTAATTTCACCAATACCTTCCGTGACGCATTTCCGTTTGTAATTATAGCATTGTTATCGAGAAATAATCGAATAGTAATCATTAATTAAGCGGGAGATAGCTAGTCTCTAATAGGCAAGCTTGTTGCATGTTCGATTCTAATCATAACGGAGGTCGATGATCCGTTTATTTAAATCCAAAGGGAACGCACTGAACTGGTCCCATCAATCAGAATTCCAAACAAAAAGAAAAATAAAAGTTGTTTGATAATTTTCTGATAATTATTTTTTTTAATTGTCAAGATGATGTGTATACGATGTACATGGTGTTTGCAACCTACGAAATTATTTTTTAAGAATATCTTGTCTTGTATAAATTTCATATGACACCACGTTTTTCATATCATTTAAAGTACAATGGTTTTTAGATGGGAATCTTTAATAAGCCAGTGTTGTACTCGGACTAGGGTCTGTGGGGGTAGACAAACTATTACAAACCCTAGGTCCGTCCTGATATTCATTTTCCCCGAGAACTACCGTGCTGGCCTCCACAACTGGTCCTATCCAATGATTCCAAACGTTTTGCCGTTTTTCAGAGAGCCATCGTGGTTTAAATTAAAACCAGTTTATTTCAGTTCGAAGTGGTAACACTCGATTACTACAAGTTCAATGTTACACTGTAAAAAAATCGGTGTGAGTGAAAGCAATAAAGGTTCGCAGTGATTCCATTGAGTGAAATTATTGAGTACATTTTCACTCAATATTTTGATCATTTTACTCATTTGTGATAATATTTAAACTAAAACTGAGTACTTCCACTCAAATATAGGTACTCTTTAAATAAATTCTTCACGTAAACTCGTATTTTGTGCACTTGTAGCTAAATCAGAGTAAATGCCATTACTGATTGAGTTTAAATGTATATTAATTTCGAGTAATTTGAATGGCGCCGTGAAGATGGCACCACTTACATATTGCTTCTGTAATCTCTCCCACAGTTGATAGGGACCCGTTAGATGCTCCGGAAAAGCGTGAAGTTCAGGAGAACAGGCCTTAGCCGGCGGCGGCGTGTCAGCCAGGACAGGAGGAGGAGCAAAGTGAATTAATTTCAACAATGCATATCCTAATTAATCATTTCATCATCATGAGTGATTTATTTTTGCACTCAATATTTAGTTAATTAAAAACCAGGCCTGAGTAAAAAATGACACAATACTAGTTAAATTTAAACCATATTAGAGAAAAAGTCCACTCCAAATTGGTTTTATATACTCAGAATAGAGTCAAAAGTTGCTTAATTGATAGTTAGCAGTAACTCGGATTTGAGTAAAACTCACTGATNAATCCCAATTAATTTCACCAATACCTTCCGTGACGCATTTCCGTTTGTAATTATAGCATTGTTATCGAGAAATAATCGAATAGTAATCATTAATTAAGCGGGAGATAGCTAGTCTCTAATAGGCAAGCTTGTTGCATGTTCGATTCTAATCATAACGGAGGTCGATGATCCGTTTATTTAAATCCAAAGGGAACGCACTGAACTGGTCCCATCAATCAGAATTCCAAACAAAAAGAAAAATAAAAGTTGTTTGATAATTTTCTGATAATTATTTTTTTTAATTGTCAAGATGATGTGTATACGATGTACATGGTGTTTGCAACCTACGAAATTATTTTTTAAGAATATCTTGTCTTGTATAAATTTCATATGACACCACGTTTTTCATATCATTTAAAGTACAATGGTTTTTAGATGGGAATCTTTAATAAGCCAGTGTTGTACTCGGACTAGGGTCTGTGGGGGTAGACAAACTATTACAAACCCTAGGTCCGTCCTGATATTCATTTTCCCCGAGAACTACCGTGCTGGCCTCCACAACTGGTCCTATCCAATGATTCCAAACGTTTTGCCGTTTTTCAGAGAGCCATCGTGGTTTAAATTAAAACCAGTTTATTTCAGTTCGAAGTGGTAACACTCGATTACTACAAGTTCAATGTTACACTGTAAAAAAATCGGTGTGAGTGAAAGCAACAAAGGTTCGCAGTGAATCCATTGAGTGAAATTATTGAGTACATTTTCACTCAATATTTTGATCATTTTACTCATTTGTGATAATATTTAAACTAAAACTGAGTACTTCCACTCAAATATAGGTACTCTTTAAATAAATTCTTCACGTAAACTCGTATTTTGTGCACTTGTACCTAAATCAGAGTAAATGCCATTACTGATTGAGTTTAAATGTATATTAATTTCGAGTAATTTGAATGGCGCCGTGAAGATGGCACCACTTACATATTGCTTCTGTAATCTCTCCCACAGTTGATAGGGACCCGTTAGATGCTCCGGAAAAGCGTGAAGTTCAGGAGAACAGGCCTTAGCCGGCGGCGGCGTGTCAGCCAGGACAGGAGGAGGAGCAAAGTGAATTAATTTCAACAATGCATATCCTAATTAATCATTTCATCATCATGAGTGATTTATTTTTGCACTCAATATTTAGTTAATTAAAAACCAGGCCTGAGTAAAAAATGACACAATACTAGTTAAATTTAAACCATATTAGAGAAAAAGTCCACTCCAAATTGGTTTTATATACTCAGAATAGAGTCAAAAGTTGCTTAATTGATAGTTAGCAGTAACTCGGATTTGAGTAAAACTCACTGATGCAATAATTTTCAGTTGTACTCATACTAATACAGTGAAAATTTCACTTAATCGGGTGTAGACAGAAATTGATACATTATTGAGTAAAATTAAGTGAAATTTGAGTGAAATTTGAGTGAAATTTCTTTACATTGTAAGAAGCAACTAATTTTAACACGAGTAATAGAGGTACTGTCGACACAAAAACAATTAGGTATGGGACAACTATGTTCCTGTCAAGAATAAGTATTTTCCAGTGAGAGAGTAACATTCAAAATTTAAAAGATCACCCTGTAATTCCAATGAAATTTTTTAAGGTTAAATATTGTTTTATTACGATGACACATATCATTTCATATGTGCCATTCATCATCAAATATTTTACAGACCGGAATTTAATCAATTATAATCAATTGTATGACAATGTTACACAAGCAATTTTAAAAACAATGAAATGTGAATTATTTTACCATGAGATTCGGTAAAGGTTTTAAATTATTAAAATTCAATTATCCCGATACAAAGTCTATTTCATGCCTCGATACTCTGGTGCAAGACGACGTAGCTACATTTAATCTACGTCTAGATTGCAGACTTAATTTTCGTGGGTTTGGAAGTCCTGGATTTTACAGTTTACTTTAGGCGCTGAAAATATTAATTTCGACAGAGAATACTTCAATTTTAGATTCGACTATTGGATCTGAATATTACTTTTGATTGTTTCGGAGAAAGTGATTTCAAACCAATCGTATTTAGTTTTGCAAAACTTACCTACTTTTCGAATGTGATATACAGGGTGTTTTCAAAAGAAAGTCATTATTACAAAAGCCGCTGATTTTAGAGATATGGCATATTATACAAAAAGTGTCGAGAATTTACCGTACAATATAAAAATGGTATAATATACAGAGTGTTCCTTTAAAAAAACAATGATGACTGCGTATGTTCTTCTCGAGACACCCTGTATACAACTTTTTTATGTCAAAAAATACTAATCGACGTGACCGAGCGTTTTTCCACAAAATAATTATCTGAGGTTTAAACGAATTTGTTCCTTTCATCACGAACGTACTGTATAATTTGGAAAAACTTCTATATTTTACTCAACCTGTACATATACCTAAATTTACATATATACTCAGTTACCTAACAGCATTACAATTTGCCCGAAGATAACATCTCGCAATCAGCACTTTTATTAAAGCTCTGAAAGCATCTTGTTAGCGAATCTATCTCGTTCTTACAATTGAATGGCGAAGACTTTATTATTTACTCGCGGAACCAATCGAACATAAATCAGTTAGCCTGTTAAGCAGACGTCAAAACGTTTAATTACTTCGCCATTCATCGCATGCAAAACTTAGATGAATTCGCTTTACTATTTATGGTGCATTGTACTCGAATGATTTGGGATAGGTCGTGAACTTATTGGTAATAGCAGGAACTCATGCGATCGACATCGGAACATAATTTAGTCGATCAGACCGTGCATATTTCCTTCCATAATGGCTCTCAATATGCAGAAGTATTTTTACTCGAAAACTAAGACGTTTACAAAAAAATATGTATAATAAAAAAATTTCGATCAAAAGCCTAGTGAAGAAAAGTAAGTAATACTATAGTTAATTAAAGTAATATGGTTTTTCAGATAGAAATTTCCTTGCATTTCTTTAGCCTTGGCTGAGAACCTTTAACTTGCATTTGCTGTTAGGCTAATCTCTGTGGGGATAGAGCCGCTATAAGAATCCCCTTGAAATTTACAGTTGCAAAGTTGGTAACGTAGTTGTCAGATGCCTAATATCCATAACTCCAGTTGGTTTATTTTCAATTTGCATTGTTTCTTGAGCAAAAAATCTTAAATAGCAGTTTTTTTCTGTCGATTTCAATAATTTTGTCGTCACAATCCATAGGCTTTTGCATTAATTTTACCAGCACGTAACTGTTCGTCTAAAAATGTTCATATTGATAATATTTTTAAGCATATTTTATCAGAATTGTATTGACTGTTTTCAGCTTAAACCTCTTGTTTACGGTTTCTGGTCGAGACTTCTCGAAGCGAGAATTCCCGGGAAATCTGGCCTTAGTCGAGACGAGAAAAAAGTGTCGAGAAATCGAGAGAAATTTTAAAATCACGCGAGTCTTAAGTTCTTGATTGGAGTTCGTTTCGTTCATGCGTTCAATTCGTTTCTCGACAAATAACTGAGCGGTTAAAGTGGTTTCTCGACTAGCTCATGATTTGTTTATTTTAAGTTTTTAAGGCTTCAGTTTACTTTGACGATTCTTATTTTTTTAATGTACCTTGTTATAACTCTGTGTAGAAACTTTATTATAAGCACATACCTAATGTTGATGTTGATTATGAAAATATTTAGTTCCTGTTCCTTTAGTTGATTATTTTATTTTTGTTTGGTTAATTAAGATTGTGATTATAAGTGATAAATAATAGGAAAAACGATTCTGTATCTTTAAATTAAAGCTTGTTTTTTTAAGATTTCTTCGGTTAAATTCCTTATTTACTATTTGTTTAATTAAAAGACTGCATGATTAATGATAATTATTGAAACTACGATTCAAAAACATTGAAATAAACATAAGTATAATGAAAGTGTTTAATAAAAAAAAAACAAGTTAAAGGTTTTTAAGAAGAAACTCAAAGTTTAATTTAGTTTTGTTAGTAGAATTAGAAACATATAAGTAATTAATAAAAATACTGAATAAATAATAAATGTTAATGATGATTGTTAAGTATAATAGCTTGTTTATATTTCGCATTGCAATACCAAAATTATGACTTTTTTAAGTTTTAGAAATTTCTCGAGAATTCGAGAATTCCCGGGAATTCCTAGTCGAGAATTCTCGAGTCCCGAGAAAAAAAGTAGGCCGAGAAATCTGAAACCCTACTCTTGTTAGAAAATTAAAATTATAGTATTTTAGTGAAATGAACTTGAAAATTTATTGCAGATGTCTTGAGAAAGAAGAAGGATTGTTTTTGACTTAGTTTTTCAACTGCTACACACTGAAATATTCACACACTCCAAACAAATTGTCTTTTCGTAGAAAAAACTCGGGTTAAAAGTACGAGTTCAGAAAAATACACGTTTCTTAAATGAAAACGAAAGTAGAACCGCTACCCTAAAATTGAATTAACAATTTTTCTGTTTACTACGTGAAATATCATAAAATAGCGGATGACGCGTTATCTACGCCACAACTATTGACTTATTTTTAAGTGGGGGAGATTTCAGAGATTAAGAACCAAGTTTTAACTTTTGATTTTATTAATTTTATGCACCGTTTCGCGTATTCAATTGATCCACTTATTGAAAATGATTACTATTAAAGCAATCTACTCACTATTAGAACATTACATCCGAGTTTGTAATACACCCTATATCACACTTTATGCTAACATCTGTCTCTGCACTGATACATTAATAGAACTATCTTTAGCTCATATTAATTTGATGGAAAATATAGCAGTAAATCATTTTTACGTGATTGATTTATTTTAATATCTGTACCTACGCCAAAAATATCATTAATTTGAAGTTATATATCAAGTATAATAAACAATCTTGTTTCGTTTTTATATTTGAAATATGAAATGATAAAATCTAAAACTGTATGTAACACATCAAAGAGATGTGAAATATGGCGTGTTCAAATATAATTGGAGCGAAAGTTTATTTTTCTATCAAATCAGTCGAGGTTCTACTAGTAATTAAAAATACTGTTTTTGCTTTACTTAATTGAAACGAAGTATCTTTCATTCACACCAAATATGAAGCATTACATTTTTTGAATTTCAAGTTTATGAATTTTACTTTAAGGATGTAACTTTTAAATAATTCACAATATTATTTGTGTATCTTAATATGTTAGCTAAGCTTGCTATTTTCGCTGGTGAAAAGTACGAGCTATTATATTCAGAAGGTACAGTACGGCGAATTTCTCTATTTCCAGAGGAAGCTACAAAATATTTTTCGTTAAAGGTTACACTGAAAACAATATTTATTTGGACTAAATAAATATCCTTTATCAGGAATTAATCCTAGTTTTGGAAAGGAAACTAATAGTAAGTACATAGTTCTCTTTCGAATGTTAATTTATTTTTAGATGACAGAAAATTATTGGAAATATGTATAGTTTAATGTGAACTAACAATTTGTCAAAGAAAATAGGTTATTCTAATAATAAATCAATGAGTTTTAAAAACTGAATTGTTTTTTTTTTCAACAAGATTGGACGCATTCCTTTCTTGATGTCTCTTGAATACTTCGTAGTTTCAGAACTTATTATATACTTATTTACTTATTATGTACCTAAATATTGTAACGAATTGGAAAGGTACACAAAGAATCACGAATGAAAAATTACCTGACCCAACTTTGAATCGTTTATATAAAAATTAACTATTATTATAGCAAAAACAAAATGGTTAATATAAAGATTCTGAATATAAAACTAGTAACAATTAAGGATATCACATAGTATAAAATTAATAATTTTAATTTAATTCACAAATACAGAATAAATTTTTTTGATAGAATGCATGACATCGACACTTGTTAACACTCAGTACATTGAGAAAACAGAATTTAAACCTAGAGTGACGTACATAAAAAAAAGCTCAAAATATATAGATGAATCTGATATACATATCCTGGGAAGACGAGTAACTGCATAGAAGATATCTCAATTGAACTTGAGGCATAATATGAATTTTTTTATCAATTGTCAAATTAAATTATAAGTTTCACAAATGTCAAAACTAAAGTTGGCTTTACAAGTACCTGGAGATGACCTATAAAAAACACAAAATAAGGAATATTTTAATAATTAGTTATAGAATTGTATGTTAAAATAAAAGGACATTTGTAAAAAATTGTATTAGTCATAAGGAGTGTAGTGAAAAAGTGTTGTTAAAAAAGGACATCCAAGGACTGACAATTCTGTGAAGGGACCTTAAGCAAAATAGGACCAGAATAATCCAGAAAGGATGAAAAACAAAAGTTTATTGATTGGTTACGGCTTGGGTTTTTGAAGAATGCAGAGTAGAGAGGCAGCTCCAATAAATTTAAATTTGAACAAGAAAGAAATAGTCAAGTAAGAAAATTAAACTTACCAGAAAAGTTAAAAGTTTGTTTGTTCTCAAAACCACAAGAAAGAAATTTGCCATCAAAATGAAAATTTCCGTTACCAGTTGTAAGCAGTCCATAGAGGTTTCCAGTGGCCCCATAAATGGTATGCAGGACATCTACGTAGTTTCCAATAAGGAAAAATTCAAGTTAGCAAATACCAGGTACCTAAAATAAAAATAAAGTGCACTATAAACAAAACAGATAGCTATAACCTATAAATAATATTTTTCTATCGCATCAAACCTAAGAAAAAGGATGCAGAATAAACTATAGAACTTACCTGAATAAAAATAAATACAAGCCATACAATCATATTTCTAAAAACTTCACAAATTCCACGAGCTAGAACCAATTTATCAATAGGGACAGCCATGTTTAATTAGAGTTGAATTTTCTGTCAGTAAATAAGAAATTATGCCCCTGTAAGATAGGCAAAATGCAATACAAAGAGACGTATTCAAAATTGAATACTTTAACATACAAATTTCTTTGGTTTTTCTTTACAATTGAATAGTTTAAATTAATTGCTAATAAAGTAAAATTCTTCTTGAATTAAAAACAATCCTTGTATTGTATTTAGTTGTATTAGATTAGAAAAGACAACAAAATTAATAAAATATTCTTTATTATTGTTAAGGAAGATATTCACAATTTTAGTTACAAGTTGCAAGTTTTAAGTCAACCCACAAAATTTTTGGAATAAATATTGTATTAAAGTTTAAAAAATATATTATATTTCACAAAAATATATTGTTTAAAACTACTTATCATAGTTTTTGAGAGTTTAGTGAGCTATTAAAAATAAATGGCGGATTGTTAAATTGAGTTTTATTATAAATTTATAAAACTACAAGAGCAACACTGCTATCCTTAACTAAAACTATTTTTTTGCATCCATTTTTATTAGGATCAAACAGAACATAACCTGTTTCTTTATTTAATTCAAACAAATTCAGTGTAACTAGCATAAATATAAACTGACTACACTCTAAACAGCTGATGACTTTAATAGAAAGTTTTTGCTTTTTGTGTAGTTTCATTAAAATTTATACTGACCTAAAATTTACCTTTTGGTAATTAAATTGATCCCAAAGGACATTTCATGACTGAAATTTACTAACTACGTCTCTTTTACAACCTGCAACCCTTATACCACCAATGGTAGATCAGAATGCATTGAATATGAGTCCGAACATCGCGAATCCGAACTTGTCTTTGTCAAATTAATAATGCAGGAAGCGTCGATCTGATATTTTCGACCTGACAGGGATATAACTTGCCATGTATCATGTTCAGCGTCGGCGGTTCCACAGATATGCTTTAATTAAATGTATCTGCGAGATAGATTCGTCAGTATCTATCAAGAAGAGTGAAAGGTGGTTGGTGATGCACTCAGAAATTCTATATCTCTTCTTCGCCTGTTTAACTAAACCGCTGCATCCGCTTATCGTTTCTAGCCTATTCGAGTGGTACAATTTCAGTGAATATATTTCGCAATCTAACAAACTTCTTGACAGTCGGAATAAGCACAAAATGCTCTGGCTCTAAACTGTTTTTTGATGTTTTAGGGACGAATAAAAAAATTAGGGTATCTTTTCGTATAAACTTTATTCACATACGAGGTCTGTTCAGAAAATAAGCGAACTTCATTTTTAAACTTTATTTTTAATCTTGTACATTATTCAAAGTACTTCTCTTCCTTATTGACACGTTTTCTAGCGGTGTTTCCATTACGGCGAAGCAGTCTTGGATAGCATCATATGAAGTGGCCTTTAAAGTCTGAGACGAATTTACTTTAATGTCATCTATAATCTGAAAACGGAGTGAATAAGAAAAAATCGCAAGGAGACAGGTCTGACGATTAAGGAGTATAGAGAGGGCAGTAATCCGATTTTTCGTACAAAACACAAGTGGAAAAAACAGTGAGCATCACCTTGACATTGGATCGAGACTGACATGTTTTTTGGTGCGTAGAGATCCTTTGCCAATCCATTGTGATGATTGAACTTTTCTCTCAATATTGTAGCTGTAAATCCAGCTTTCATCTCCAGTTATGATCCTTTGAATGAATGTTTCGTCGTCATTTCTGGACGTGAGAGTCATCAGTTGAAGTCGAAGGCCTTCCTGGTCGAGGATCATCTTCAATTGACTTACGTACGACCCAGAGCATCATCTCCGCAAGCTTGTTTCAGAAGTTGAAAGGTTTCCGTGAAAGATTTCTCCAGTTTCAAGATTTTACGTTGCATCGTTCCACATTTCAAAAATCATCACTAGCAGACCTTGTACAGAGAGATCGAGAATGATTGACCGGATTCTGAACGTACCCTGTCTCAATTGCTATCAAAACTGATTTCCGTTTGCTAAAATTACTTTTTTTTCCGTGCAATTTCATGGTGTTCTGTGGCGATTTCACAATTTGACGTTCTGTTCATTGGCGCACGGATTTTTTGGCTTGAATATTATTTTGTAGATTTTGTTGTTACCTGATATATTTTGCGACATTATAAAACAGTATTTTTCAATACTACAGTTAGAGTAGGTGGATATTATACGTGAGTAATTAATTTATTGCGTATGTTGTTCTCTAACCTAATCGGTTTTTTAATTTAGGTTAACATGGCATTTTCATTAGAACATGATAAATTTCTTCTGGAGGCCTATTTTCGTAGTGGACAAAACAATGGTAATGGTTGGAAATATTCGATGAATTCGTGTCATTTACAATTTCAAGAACAATTTCCAAATGATGAAATTGATTATGAAATTTTTTCGAGACACGTGAAGAGATTAGTGGAACGCTTCCATAACACTGGAAGTGTTTGTAGAGGAAAATCTCCAGGCAGAAAGTCTATTCTTACAGAGGAAGTCTTGGAAGATGTTGAAAACCGCTTACGAGCTAGTCCAACCAAATCACTACGTCGGTTATCTGCTCAAACAGGTACTTAATAACAAATATTTATTCTAAAATTTGTATCATTATTCCTAAATTGTTTATAGGAATATCATATGGATCATGCCATAAAGCAGTAAAGAAGTTGCATTTTCATCCTTATAAAGTTAGTGTTGTGCAGGAACTACTTCCGTTAGATTTTGGAAAACGTGTGCAATACTGTAATTGGTTTAACGAAAATCTGAATGACGACGATATTCTAGATCTAACATTTTTTTCTGATGAAGCGTGGTTTCATTTAAGTGGGTACGTAAACTCCCAAAATTATCGCTCTTGGAACACAGAAAACCCTAATATTTTGCGTGAAACAACTCTGCACCCTATTAAACTTGGTGTTTGGGTAGCTATGTCACGTAGAAGAATAATCGGACCATATTTTTTCCGTGAAAATGTAACTGGGCAGGTATATCGGCAGCAAATATTGTTACCATTTTTTGAGGAACTTCACGACGATGAAATCCATCATGGATACTTTCAGCAAGATGGCGCAACAGCTCACACCTCTAACGAAACTTTAGAGTTGATTAGAGAGTATTATGATGATCGAATAATTAGTCGAGATAGATGGCCACCACGTTCTCCTGACCTTACACCCCTAGACTATTATTTATTTGGTTTTTTAAAAAATTCAGTATTTGCTCAACGGTTACACACGATTGAAGAACTTCAAGAGGCAATTACAAACGAAATTAGGAGTATTACACAAAATGTTTTACAGAATGTATTTAATAATATGAAAAGAAGAATTAATACCTGCTTGAACAACAATGGACATCATATTGAACATTTATTGTAAAAATATAGATATTTTTATGGATTTTATGTAATTTTAAGGTAAAATATTCAATAAAATGTGAAAAAATTCCAATTACTCTGTTATTATATATTGCATGTAACTGTTGTTTATTGCTCTCGGTCATACAGACAATCCTACCATCTAACATAATCAAGCACTTCCAACTGCTTGCATTTGCTTGAAGCAAATTTTTTTAAGACACTTTTCCTGAATTTCGACAGCTAACTAAAATGTTCAGCATAAATTTTTGGGCTGGATCGCTTGCGCTGGATATTCAGAAGTGTGAAAGCAGTAGCTGCAAAATAGTCGTCTTATAAGCATACAGCAGTTTGCTTTGATGAAAAACAGCAGCTTGCAGCGTATCGCTGTATAGCTGAATCGTCTTAGATGCCAAGAATGTAGCCACAATAGTGCTTCTGTTTTAAAATTAACTCATAACGTTTTAAAAATAAAATCGCTGAAGCACTTACAGTCGTTATTCAAAATTAGCTACATCAAACTTTGATTTAAAAGTTTTTCTAATTGTAAATGAAATAAGAATTTTGGAAAAGTTAGGCTAAACCTACATTTGATTCTGTCATCCTCTTTAATAATAATAACAATAATAACATTTATTGGTCCATCAGTATTGCTTAATTTGTGAAATAACTTTGATTTTTGTTAAATAATTGATATTTTTATTATGAATTTCCATTTTGACAGTAACCTAATTTATTTGACGTTTGAACGTAATTATTTGTTTACCATTAAAATCCCTCAACCTGCGCTCATGATTCTAGTATTGGTATCAAAAACTGGTATGCCGCACATCAAAAATCTGTATGAGGCGGCACGGTCAATCATTCTCGATCACCCTGTATAATAAGGAAGTTTTTCTAATTAATAACACAGCTCAATATTTAGTTTAAAAAAAAACACTGAACTCTACCTAGCTGTTTTTGGGGTCGCTGATTCCACTGTCTAAGTCGGTTAAGCTTTATCACATCAGATTCAGGGTAATTTGAAGCGGTTAGAAAAATCTGAAAAAAATCATATATAGGTTTTTTGGGTCGTTGAATCTGAATCCATTGTCGGTTGACCTCTATCACCTCATGTTCAAGGTCGTTTGATGGTTAAAAGTGATACACACCTATCTGTTTGCTTGGTAGTCTGTATTTATCGACCATCTGTATTTTCTCTCTGTCCATCTACCTGACATCCTGCCTTTCTACCTGCCTTTATGTCAGTAATTTTGTATATCTTCTTGTCTGAGTAAATGACTAAATGTTTCTATGAGTCGGTTTTTCTGCTCTGTCTAAATATCATATGAACCTGAAACTTCAGATTCTTCATTCTCATCTTGATTGGTTCCCAGAAAATCTGGGAGCTTTTATTGAAGATCAAGGAGAAAAAATGCACCAGGACCTGAATGACTTTGAACAAAAATATCAAGGTGTTTGGGGGAAGAATATGTTAGCAGACTATTATTGCTGGAATCTAAAGAGATACACAAATAATGCAAATAAAAGAAAAGCTATTCGAAGATCATTCCAGGAATAGTTTTTTTTAAATCTAGTTTTATACAATTACGCAAAACCGAGAGAGGGTGGTAGGCATAAAGGTAAAGAGACAAACTGACAAGGAGGGAGACAGACTGTCAGTGGACATTTACACAGAGGGTGGTATAAAAACAGACAGATAGAAACATTTAGTCATTTAGTCAGACAGGAGGATAGACAAAATTACCGACAAGAAAGGCAGGTAGAAAGGCAGGATGTCAGGTAGATGGAAAGAGAAAAATTACAGGAGGATGATAAATACAGACTAACAGGCAAACAAACAGGTGTGCAGGTAAAAAGGCAGTCAAAAGCAGCTGACCTCCTATATTTACTTTAACCTTCAAACGACATTGAACATGAGGCGATAGAGGTACATCAACCACCTCCTTTTAGTTTGACTTTCAAATGACCTTGAACCTAACGTGATAGAGCTTAACCGACCTCTGGATCGTAATTAGCGATCCCAAAATCCCCTGGGTACCTAGGTAGAGTCTGGTGTTTTTTAATTCAAACTAAATGTTGACCTGTGTAACCTAATAATAATTTAAGTCATTCTTCATGACTACATAATAAACACTGCAAGACATGACAAAATTAACGTCTTGAAAACCTCTCTATTTTAGTTCTCAAAACCAAAATTAGTTTAGAATCAAATGTGTTTTGTTTTTCTACTTGCCATAGAGAAATAAGGTGACATATAATATTGATCTTGTCATTACTTATCTCATCGCTGAGCATATTCAACTAACAATTATTAAAATTTAAGGACAAATTGGTGGGGCTGTCAAACTGACCCGCAGGACATAGGCTTACGCATTATTTATTAAAAAGCAACAAATTAAAATGTCTATAATACACCGCCATAAACACCAACGGATAGAAATTAATTACGCGGCATTCGCACGATAACAAATCAACAGTATATTAATGTGACATGAACGTGAAAAGCATTTTCAGGCAGTGGCTCACGCATGTCTCAGTTGATCTGCTTGGCATGCCATTGAGTTGCGGCTCTGTCTGACAGCGCTACTGATTAGAAATACGTTTAATACAAAATAGTAAAATAAACAAAACGTTTTTTAGTTATTTTTTTGACGTATTACTTTCTTTTCAACGTAACTTTTGTGCTCCTGTAATATTCGAACTTTTAATATAACTTCTATAGCTCTTAACTCGTTCTTCTTATCCATCTCTCAATTTTTCATAACTTTCTCTAAAATTCTTAGCAATAATTTCATTTCGTACACCCCCAATATCTGCTGTTTTGTTCATATGAATACAAACTTTCATTTTGCGCTGTTATATTTTCACCATCTTGAATTGTTTATCTAAAGGGTAAACAAGTTAATAGCAAAGAGATAATAACCGTGAAAGTGGCTGGTACATTTCTTTTACTCCACTGAACAGAAGTCTTGGAGACTGGTAACCATTTCGTTTTATACTACGATTTAGTCAGGGCTGTCTGACGAGGCTTCATTACGTTGTTTTTACGCTCAAATGTATGCTCACTTTGATGAATATTAAATTTTACAGCTTCGTAATTTTACTTTATAATTCGCTCAATAAAGTTCCCATTACTGGAAAAAGATTTAGCGGATAACTCCGGTTTATTTTTCAATTTGGAGCCTGTACTCATTGCAATACTGCTTTTCTTTTATAGCTGCTATTTAGAGACATTTTTTTTGTGATGGGTCTGTAATTTAAATTAATATTGTTTTATATTTTCCGCTGAGAATTAGTTGAACTTTATAATAACTCGCTTTTCCCACAGTGTCTGTTCGCAATATGCGTCAGTCGCCCTAGAGATTAAATAATAGCCCGAGGTATGTTTACTTCCATAACTGTGAGCTCATAACAAAGTTTTAATTACAATAGAAAAATATTATATTGTACCTACCGAAAGTAGTCCGCTTTTTATTTCAAAGAGTTCGCGTTGTTTTATGAATAGGAGTTTTAACCAAACACTAAGTAAAATAAACAAAAAATAAAGAATATACAGGGTGTTTCTAAACTTGGACTTTTATTCTCAAACGAAAATGACTGCTAAGAAATGTTATATGTTACAACGATGTTATTTTGTTAAGAGTTGCCTAGAATGACAGAAAATAGTCCCTTTATTCCTAAGTTGCAAAGTGTTGCTTTTCTATTAAATACATAATAAACTGCTTCGGTATACAGGATGTGTCTGAAATAAGTGCATTCTCTGATAGAGGGCACGAAAATCAACAATTTTTATTAAGCAACTGATGGTCTAAATGCTTCTGTTTTCGAGAAAATTAATGAAGAAAATTAACCATAAATGTAAGCCGACTCTGTGCATCTTGTGCATGTGCACGGCTAGAATGTTTCGGACTCGCTACATGCGTGTGCGTTTCTCTAATTGGCTGACGTTCCTCGTGACGTCCACAATTAAGCAAATCTAATTGTAGCTCAGTATGTCATTTGTTCTTTAGTTCTGTATTGCAGTATTACTGCACAAGATCAGGATTTTACAAGCAAGGTGCTTTTTACGGATGAATGTTGTTTTACTAGAGACGGCTTTTCACAACATTCACTATTGGTTGCAAATCCTCACGTTGTACAGAAATACCGAGAACGTTGAACAATTTTTGTAGAGCATGTCGTCTATTGGTAAATAATTCGTTTATTCGTTTAATTTTTGTGTTACTTTTAAACGTCAAAACGCCAACTGCGGCGCGCGACATCTTCGATATCAAAAATATAGCTGGCTGCCGCAGCAGGGACGGATTTAGATGTGTTTAAATCTTCACGTGAAACTTTTTTTTAGTTTAAAATATAATGTTTTAGACCATCAGTTGCTTAATAAAAGTTGCTCATTTTCAATGGCCTCTATCACCGTTTTCAAGGAACGCACTTATTCCAGAAACACCCTGTATTGTTAAAATTGGTGGTAAATGGTAAAAATTTTGTCATTTACGATAAACTCTTTTGACGTTTTTAGTAGAAATAAGGATCGATGCTGCAGATGCTGACAGGGAAAAATGGTGAAACGTTTGAAAGCGCTGGATACAACCAGAAAAAATTTCAGAAACGATATGTCTCTATACAACACATTAAATTCGATACTTTGAATGAGACTATAGCTTAATTCAAATGGGAGTACCGCAGGGCTCTGTTCTGGGACCTGTGCTTTTTATTTTATATGTCAATTCAATAGAAAATATAATAGGTAACGAAGCTTTTACCATGTACGCCTACGATTTATCTTTAATTATTTCAAGTAACTCGAATAAAATTCTTAACATCGATATTAATAAAACGATTGAAAATATATGTGCATGGTTTAATCAGAACTATCTATATTTAAATGTAAATAAAACGCAGATGATAAGATTTCATAACAGTCAGAGAAAATGGGACGACCTAACAATAAAAATTAATAACTGTATCATTGAGAATGACGGTCTAGGCAGTGTTAAATTCCTGGGAATTCATTTCGATGAAACTCTTAATTGGAAAGTGCATTGTAACCATCTCGTTTCCACCTTGAGTTCAATAAATTTTTTATTTAAAAACATGAAATCGATTTTACTCAAAAATCAGTTAATTAATTTATATTATGCTCAAGTAGAATCGCGTCTTCGTTTTGGTGTTTGTTTCTGGGGTGATTCCACCCCCCACATTCTATTTTCATTTCACAGAAGTGCATTTTGCGCAATTTTGCTGGTGTACCCAGTGAAGATACCTATAGAGATATTCTTAAACAGTACAAAATTTTAACTTTAAGTTCGTTATTTATGTTTATTTATTTATGTTTTTAAAAATAGACAAAATTTGTATTTAAGTAGGGACATACACGGTGTAAATACAAGGCATACAAATAATATTTGGGTACCTTTTTCTAAATTGTCAATTACCAATAAGTCACCAAATTATTTGGGGCCTAATTTTTTTAATAAATTACATTTGTTTTTATTATTATTGAGAATGACGGTTTAGGCAGTGTTAAATTCCTGGGAATTTATTTCGATGAAACTCTTAATTGGAAAGTGCATTGTAACCATCTCGTTTCCACCTTGAGTTCAATAAATTTTTTATTTAAAAACATGAAATCGATTTTACTCAAAAATCAGTTAATTAATTTATATTATGCTCAAGTAGAATCGCGTCTTCGTTTTGGTGTTTGTTTCTGGGGTGATTCCACCCCCCACATTCTATTTTCATTTCACAGAAGTGCATTTTGCGCAATTTTGCTGGTGTACCCAGTGAAGATACCTATAGAGATATTCTTAAACAGTACAAAATTTTAACTTTAAGTTCGTTATTTATGTTTATTTATTTATGTTTTTAAAAATAGACAAAATTTGTATTTAAGTAGGGACATACACGGTGTAAATACAAGGCATACAAATAATATTTGGGTACCTTTTTCTAAATTGTCAATTACCAATAAGTCACCAAATTATTTGGGGCCTAATTTTTTTAATAAATTACATTTGTTTTTATTATTATTGAGAATGACGGTTTAGGCAGTGTTAAATTCCTGGGAATTTATTTCGATGAAACTCTTAATTGGAAAGTGCATTGCAACCATCTCGTTTCCACCTTGAGTTCAATAAATTTTTTATTTAAAAACATGAAATCGATTTTACTCAAAAATCAGTTAATTAATTTATATTATGCTCAAGTAGAATCGCGTCTTCGTTTTGGTGTTTGTTTCTGGGGTGATTCCACCCCCACATTCTGTTTTCATTTCACAGAAATGCATTTTGCGCAATTTTGCTGGTGTACCCAGTGAACATACCTATAGAGATAATCTCAAAAAGTACAAAATATTAACTTTAAGTTCGTTATTTATGTTTATTTATTTATGTTTTTAAAAATAGACAAAATTTGTATTTAAGTAGGGACATACATGGTGTAAATACAAGGCATACAAATAATATTTGGGTACCTTTTTCTAAATTGTCAATTACCAATAAGTCACCAAATTATTTGGGGCCTAAATTTTTTAATAAATTACATTTGTTTTTACTTTAAATATTTGCTATACGCATAAGTGACTATTGTTATATAATTTGTAATTGTCTCAAAACAAAATAAAACATCTAATATAATATGGTTAGAAAAAACACAGTTTGGGATCAAACATCCGGTATTTTTTTTGCTCGCGTTATGTTGTAATCAGCATAGAAATGTGTATATTTGTGCATCGGCAACAATATTGGAACTTTACTCAAGGGTTTATAAATTTTTCAAATTAATAGTTTCGTGCAGAAATGGTAAGTAGTGGAAGTACTAGAAAACACCAGTCTACAGATTTACCCTAAAACAATAATTTCAAAGTTGGTAAACACCATGTTAAGTTGTACGAGTTATACAACTCCTTGTATACAGGGTGATTAAAAAACCGCTGACAGACTTCTAGGGTAGATAATACATGAAAAATTAAGACGAAAAGTCTTAATAAACAGAGGGTCGCAAATGCCTCCTTAACAAGATACAGGGCGTCAAAGTTTCTGTAAAATTAAACATTGTCTGCAATAATTCCAAAATGCCTGAACATTTCTATTTCAAATTTGTTATGCATAGTTAGCACCTTAAGACCAATGTTTGATGTACTGCTCAAAATTTTATGAGCAGTAGTGTCGTAGAGACGGGGTCAACGTGACACTTTTTTAAAAATATTTTCTACGCCACTGCTAATTTTTCAAACGGGCACTATTTTCGTGTAAAGTGTTCTATTGTCTATCGAATTGGTATCTTGCAAAATTTTGATTAAAGCTACAGTTTTTGAGTAATTTAGGTTTCAACTAATTTTGTCAGAATTAAATAACGTAAACAATAAACAACAAATTTAAGGGTGAAAATGTAATGATAAAAATTGTGTAACTGGAAATAATGTAAAATATTAGAGTAGGTGCTGGAAGTGACCACTTTGTCATTCGACACACGTTTCTACCCTCCGAGCTAAGGATCTTCTTATTCTTTCAAAAATTCCGAGCGTATTACGAATTGTTTGAAAGGCTTGTTGAATTCGTTGCCATAATTCATCAATCGAATTTACTGGATTTACGTAAATCAGCTCCTTAACATGACTCCAAGTGTGGATATCCAGCGGATTTAAGCCCGGTGAACGAGTGGGCCACTGGATTGGGCCACCACATCCAATCCACCGTCTAGAGTATGTCATATTTAAAATAATCTCTTACTTGTCGAATGAAATGTGCCGGAGCGCCGTCATGATGGAACCAAAGGCTCCTCCGCACATCAAGTGGTACTTCATCTAACAAGCTGTTCAAATCATTCATTAAAAAATTAAGGTAATACTGGCCATCTAGTCTATTTGGTAGCCTAAAAGGACCAATGAGCGTGTCGCCAGCATGAACGTTAATTGAAAACTCATGCTGAAAATTTGTTATTCGAATGACGTGAGGATTTTCGTCGCTCCATAAATGATTATTGTGGAATTATTCCTCGATCGTAAACGATGCTTCATCTGTGAATAAGATATTCGCTGAAAAATTGGGACTCTCTGCAAGCCTGCCAAGTAGCCATCTGACCACTATAGTCTTGGTGGATAAGCTTGAGGTAGTAAATGTTGAACACGTTGAAAGTGATAAGGGTGCAATTGTTGTTCGCGATGATTTAACATATTATTATTTTCTATTGCTGTCAAGACCATATCCTCAGATTCCGGAGTTCTAGCATAACGCCGTTGTCAAGAATTAATTTTTATTGCTTTTAATTTACCCGTTTCTCTTAATCTTCTATCGATATTATCAAACACTTTCCGATTTGGTGTTCGTGCAGGAAACATTTCTCTGTACCACCTAACTGCATCACGCTGCTACCCCATAATATAGATGTATATCTGTCACCTCTTCAAATGAATATCCGTAATTCATACTGCTATTGAAAACTAGTGAAGTAGCTGAAGTAATTTAAATAACCGTAAAAATGACAAAAAGAAGCTTACAAGTCAGTTTACTTAACTCACTTGTACACTTATTATTAACATTAGTGACAGCCGATGTTTAATTTTATTTTGAATAGCACAAGCCTACTCTGCGAAACTAAAATGAATGAAAATAAAATTGGGTTCACAAATTTCCTGCAAACGTGTTTTTCTTAAAAATGGTTGCTTATCAAAATTTTGCAAGAGACCAATTCGATAGACAATTGAACACTTTACACGAAAATAGTGCCCGTTTGATAAAATTAGCAGTGGCGTAGAAAATATTTTTAAAAATGGGTCACGTTGACCCCGTCTCTACGACACTGCTGCTGATAAAATTTTGAGCAGTACATCAAACATTGATCTTAAGGTGCTAACTACGCATAGCAAATTTGAAATAGAAATGTTCAGGCATTTTGGAATTATTGCAGACAATGTTTAATTTGACAGAAACTTTGACGCCTTGTATCTCGTTAAGGAGGCGTTTGCGACCATATATTTCTTAAAACTTTTCATCTTAATTTTTCATGTATTACCTACCCTAGAAGTCTGTCAGCGATTTTTTGAATCACCCTGTATATATCATTAAAATTTATATTCATTATTAATAATCCCCTTACCTTAGAAGGGAAAGTTTTGAGCAGGAAGTTTTTAATGAATTTAAACAACTTCAGCTTGGCAAATGACTCTCCAATCATCATCAGGAACGTGCCATCCTGATTCTAATCCTTCCACGATGCCCTTGAAGTAATTAATCGATCCTCTTTGATCTCAGTTTCGTGAGAACAGATTACATCTTTGATTTATAAGTTCCCTGAAAGTCCCTGTTGGAAAACCGGCGGAAATTTATCTCGAAGGGGTATTGATACCCCCGATGCGTTCGTTCTCACTATGAAGCACCTCGGAGCCCTAAATTCTTTATTATTTATCGCCTGCTAAGTGACAAGGTGGTACGTTCTTTGAACTTTATTTGGACTTAAACAGGTTTGCTTCACTCTTAATATTTCTCGTATTTTGAATTTTTTAATTGGTTACACTGAAAAAACAATTACTTCCTGTTATGCTAATTAGTTTATCTCAAATAAAGCATTTTGTAGTACAAATCACACTATTTTTTAATAAAATTAACTAATGAGATTTAATATAACCATTTATGATTTTATAACATCTGTTAGGCAAATGAATACAATAAACGATTGATATAAATTTATATTCTTTTTAAAAATCATTATTCAAAAATTGGTCACGTGGTCAAAGTATTTGGTTAAATGAATGTCAGTATTTTGTGTTACAAATTTTCTGGTTTTCAAGAGAAAATTAAAATTCTATGTACGGGAAACTGCTGGATCTAATCTGAATCTAATGGAATTCAAAAAGCAGTTTCAATTACCTACACTAGATTGCAGATTCAAGAAAATAATCTGCTTTATTCTCGTACATTAAGATGCTATAAAACAATTCTTCATTCAAGTCAGTATAAGCCACAAAAGAATTTATGCTGTTGTTGAAAATAAAACCATTAGTGAAATAGTATATAAGTTACTAGCTCTTTTAGGTTTTCTTCTTTGTGATCAGTAGAGTTGGGGGTTTTCGTCGGTTAGTCATAGGCGTGTTTGTCGTAAACAAATAAATAAACGGGTAGGTATAAATAAAAATAAATAAATTTCCGTATTTTATCAGCGAAAGGTCGTTTTTTTACCTCATGGCGCGTTCGACATTATTAGAATATTAAAACACGTATACACGAATCAAACGCGAAACCAATAACTGCCGTTATTACCGGTATCGTATGGTGCGCTGTAGCGAAACGACGACGGGAGGGCTATGATCATCCGACCGAGTCCCGAGTGATCAGTCACATATTTAATTGCAAAATGGACAACGAAAAACATTGTTAGGTAGGTATAAAACTAAAGGGTGATACAGTAAACTATATAGTAAGAAATAAGAATTGTTTTCTTTTAGCTCAATACATGTTCATTACGTCTGTAAAGTTTGAAATTGATCGGTCAAACAGTTTCCCTTTGCCGAATCGTGAAAGTTTTTTAAAAAAAGGGGGCAGGTTTATTGCTCCTTGAACATCAATTAATGATGACTAAAATGAAAAAAAAAAGAAATTGCGTTATTTTTCTCACTATTTCGCATTAAATAAAATTTTGAAAAAAAATCAATTCTGCAAAATAAATTAAATTTAATTTTTTTTTTTACAATGTCAAATTGAATACTTCAGATATCAAAAAAAAATTTTAAAAAACAAAGATTGAAATTTTGATTTTTTCTATTTCAAAATATTCAAAAAATTATACTGAATCATTTTGTATTCAGTTTTGATGCAATTTTTTTCTTCGCATGCCGTATTTCATCGAGTTAAAATTAATTGCATTAATTTAAGTTGATACCCCTAAGTAAATTTTCTCGCAATTTTTTTTTCATTAAAAAATAGATAATAATCTTAAGTTTTATTAACTGTTTTTTTTACATTTGTTAAGTATTCAATGTGAAATTGTGAAATAAATAACGGGAAAAAAATTTTGAAAAATTTGGCTTATTTCAAAATTTTAATTTATTTTTTTTCTATATTTGATGATTATGATCATTATTATTATGATTATGATTATTGAACGAGAAAAATAACGCAAAATAATTTTTTAAATTTTAATTTAATACAGGGTCTTAGAAGTTTGACTGCCTTAATTGTAACAGATGATATAATACATTAAAATAAAAAAAAAACTTATATGCCATGGGTCCTAAACTCAACCATTTCCGAGAAAAAAAATTATTAAAATCTCCAACTTCATGTACGAAAGTTTGATTAATTAAGGAATATTATAACATAACTATAACATAACATAACTTTGTGCGTAGAATACCATAAAATACAATGTTTACCACCTTTTTCAACTTCTTTATGCTTAATTAATTAATTAATTAATCTAAAAAATAATTACCGTTGTAATACATTTAAAATTCGATAAAATCCATATTGAGTAATGTGACAACGGCGCGGCGGTTTATTAACACGAGATATTAAGGTGTCCAGCAACCACCAATACGCAATTCAGTTGGTATCTGGATTCGCCCATGTCGGAGTGTTTTTTGCATACCGCTATTTCCTTTTCTTGAGGTGTTTTCCAGCGAGTATGCGAAAATTGGATTCGAAGGTGTCGTGCATGCATTGAAAATAGTGGTGGACATTTTGAGCATATGTTGTAGTTTGTTTTATACTTGTGCGTATAAAAATTATTAAATTTTGCTTAAGTAAGTACCTAAATTATTTTTAATACGTATGATAATCTTTGGGTACTTTAATTACATATTTTTCAAGTACGTAATTTGATTAAAAGTTAAGTTCCTGTTTTAAGAAATTCATAATTACTAACATTTGAGCTAAAATTTAAGCACAACACTACCTTCGTACTACAAAATCGATACATTTTATTTTATTTATTTAAAAACTGGAAAACAATTGTCTTGAAATTTACTAAATGTTTCACAATAATAGCTATTTACATTTTTTCCGTAGGACCAGTCAACCGCATGTACGCGTGGTGTGCATCAGCAGGTTAAGCGCTGTTGTCACGTTGTAATGAAATTCCCCAATATTAATACTCGCAGTATTTTGAAAACAGTTAATCTTACGCCCCGGTAATATACAACTTTTTTGTTCATTTATGATTACTCTATCTCATGCTGAAGTAATAGCTGTCAAACTTATTACACCCTGTATATTTTTTCCTGTTAATTAAAATGTGGAAACATAAGGTCTCTTTGTAGCAGCTATTTTATACATGATTAGTCTTTGTCAAAAGTGATAATAGGACAGCAAGAACACAAAATGTTTCTTTGATATTGCATTATTTAACATTTTCAATACTAGCTGTTTACTAGGTTTGAGAGTTTTGTCTAATTTAGTCCAATAAGACTTTTCAAAATTTGTTTCAAATATATTAATACCTTCCCAATTATTTAATTAATTATTTTTATAATTAGTATTCCTAATAAATATTTTCCAGGCACCTTTGATGTAATTTTATGAGCTATCATCGTCAAAGCCGACAGGCCAAGTTTATTATCTCCACCCAATTATAGGTAGTAATGAGATTCCTGGAGACAGTCACAGGGGCACGGTATTCGATACGGATACCTTGAAAATTAATTGCAATTTAATTCCAGCCGACAACTGAATTATCGAATAGGTTGAGACACTTGGCAAGAACAATACATTAATCAGTACGCATGACAGAGTGACAATGTGCCTAGTGAAGCACCATTAAAGTAATTTCCTATGTGCGGTGTTGTAAAAGTGTGAACTGACGAGATGCAGGAACATCGAAACACTGCTTTTGAAATGTTGATAAAATCATTATGGACTTTTTATTGTAGAAACAGCACGTATCTAATACAATAATTTAAGATAACTCTTTCGACTATGTCAACGTCCCGGCTATAGTTTGTTTGGAAATGAAAGAGAGTAATAAAACCCCGAGATAAGAACCGGCCATGGGCGTGGTAATATTTCGTTTCAGGTAATTATCGGGTAACACTAATGCTAACAGGTAATGGGTGTACATTAGTATATTTTACTGGATACATCATAGGGCAGGAGCCAGTGTATTGTGACAGATCAATCCAGTCTTAGAGCTGAATATACGAAGACGTGCTAGTGCAGTAGAGTAAAATTCGACTTGTGTTTAGTGACTATTGTGCCAGTGGATATAATATTGTTTGGGTAAAATGTCGAGCTTATCAGATTACGTACCTGCTAAACGCGTGAAAAGATGTGCGCTGTCTCAGAATGAGAAGATTATTATATTAAATGTATTTAATGCATTGAAACACCAAAATCCTACCAACAGTGTTGACGACATCGTGGAAAAGTGTTCCAAAATGACAGGGATTGGAAAATCGACTATCTACAGACTTTTAAAGGAAACAAAAAATGAACAAGATACTGTAAATCCCCCAAAATCATCTACAGGGAGGTCAAAAGTCGTTATAGATGATTTCTTCAAAAATGTCATTCGCAGAAAAGTACACTCATTTTATTTTAAAAAAGAAATACCAACGCTAAACAAAATTTTAAGTGAACTTTCAGAGGACAACGATTTGCCAAAAATCAGTAGAAGCAAATTATGGGCCGTCTTACGAGAGTTGAATTTTTGCTGGGAAAAGCAGAACAGGAAGTCAGTTCTTATCGATAAAGATGAAATTATTTGTTGGCGAAGATCCTACTTAAGATCAATTAGAAAATTCCGTGACGAAGGGAGGAATATTTATTATCTAGACGAAACTTGGGTCAACGAGGGATATACTGTAACAAAAGTATGGCAAGATAAAAATGTAAAAAGTTTTCGACAAGCATTTTTGGATGGACTTTCAACAGGGTTCAAGGCACCTTCAGGTAAAGGGCGAAGATTAATAGTGACACATATAGGTAGTGCCAGTGGTTTTGTAGATGGCGGTTTACTTTTATTTGAATCTAAAAATACAGGTGACTATCACGAAGACATGAACGCAGATGTTTTCGAAGAGTATTTTACACAGATGTTGGATCTTATTCCTCCGGGGTCTGTAATTGTCATGGATAATGCCAGTTACCATTCACGGCAGACCGAGCGGACGCCTACGACTGCTTGGAGGAAAGCCGATATAATTCAATGGTTATCCGGAAAAAACATTTCTTTTGAAACAAATATGGTGAAAAAGGAACTTTTGACACTTGTCAATCTTAATAAAGATCAGAAAAAATATGTTATCGATGAAATGGCAACAAATCGCCAAATAACGGTACTACGGTTACCACCTTATCACTGTGAACTTAACCCAATCGAATTAGTCTGGGCGCAGGTAAAAGGAGATGTAGCGCGAAATAATACGACGTTTAAATTAAGTGACGTGAAAATTTTGTTAAAAAATTCCTTGGAACGAGTAACTGCAGATAACTGGCAAAGATGTATACATCATGTACAAAAAGAAGAGGAGAAAATGTGGGAACTCGATAATTTAATTGACGTTACTGTGGAACCTATCGTTATCAATCTAGGAGACGAAGATAATTCATCAGAATATTCAGAGGATGAATTTTAATATACCTACTTTTTTATTTTCTTTATTGTACATTTATACAACACTACATTTACTCACCATAATTTGAATTTTCAAAATACATATATTTTTGTGTGGAATAAAAGTCTATTCATTAAATTTAAATAAATATTTTGATAATAATATTGAATAATTTTATTTGAATTACTAAAAACCCTCTTAACCCGGTTATGATGCTTAAAGTAGCCTCATGTTTTGAAATGCTGTTTTTATATTGTTTACTTATAAGAGAAATGGACCGAGAAATTGAAGCGGCATAGACAAAGACGGATTGTCGGGGATTAAATTTTAGCTACCTGCTACAATTTAGTAGAAGTCGGTCACACAAAGTTTTTTATAGTACATAATATAAAAATATTTAATATAAGCACCAGTACTACATTTATTTACGATTTTCATACATAATAAGCTTATATTACTCTCTTTCATTTCTAAACAGACTATAACCGAAGGCTATCGCAAATTTTTCCTAACTTTTTATATGGTAATAAAGTTAGGCGATATATCAGTTAGGCGCTTTAAATCTCGTTATCTTTCTTTATGTAATGGACAGACATAAACCTTTTCAGATAGTCCACCGAAACTCTGAAATCGAAGAATTATGACGTCTGATAAGCGAAAAAGTTCTTTTTGCTGAATCTTAGAAATACCTGAGTGAGGGTTAAATGGCCATTGAAATGTCGCAATTAATCATATACAGGGCATTTCATTAACACTCTTAAATCAGAATTTTGTCTGCTTCATTTCTTTTCCGTCATAGCAGCAAGGCAAACGTGTTAGCATTTATGCCTGTCGATTTCATAAATAAAACACCCCTGATATGTTTTATGGCCGATGATAGCTAGTATGAAGTCATAAACTCCTTAGAATGTTACATTACCTCGAAATCAAGCGACGTGTAGGAAATAGATACATTTGATACAAAGTGAACACCTTAAAAATATATGTGAACGTTTCAGGAATGTTTTCAGAGGGCATAAAGTTTATCTTCTCATCAAATGTTCATTGAAAAATATAAAAGGATACAAAATGTAGTAATACAAATGTTTTTATTACATACTTCAAATGTAGTTCAATAGGATACACACGAAAACAATGCTTTTCAAAGCTGACTACTAAATCATGCATAAAGAATTCGCATGTTTAATAATAAGATATCGTCTGATGTTTATTTTGTCCTCCTTTTGAAAATTACAGGAAATTATATTTTTAACCAACAGTACAAAGATTTATGTAAATTTGACTCACCTGAGCATGCGGAACCACAGACAGTGTGGACGTACCCTCCTTATTCAAGGATCAAATTCACTAGTAAAATAAGGATTGATGATACTCCTGGATCGATAGTCAGATGCCCGTGACCTGAAAAAATTAAGGACCATTAATAATAAAATTACTGCCACTAGACGTCGCTCAAGAGCTCAATGCATCTTCTGCCCTATAAGCCAATCTGATGATGGGGGCTTTAAATATTTTATCCGAAATCGACGTATAACGTTATAATTTTATACTGCATACATTCATAATACAAGAAATATGTCATTAGAAGTCATAAGTTCCAACTAAAATTAACAGAAGCAATTTTTTTTGTACTTATTTGGTTCTCACAATATGGGAAGATTAACTTCAGACACAGCTGGACGTAACGTATAACTTATGCACCCTTCTACCACGGTGGACAACTTTCTTGACATTTGATGGTAGTGAAATTGCTATCTGTACTGTCCAGTAATCTAGTCGCATACTATGTCCGGTACATAAGCCAGCATCTGGTAAATCCAGGTGCAAGTAATAGCACAGACATTCTTGACATTTTATTAATCCCAATAAGCTGTGTCTATGTGTCGCAGTAAAAACCTTTAGCGACTTAAAACCATATCTTCTAGGGTGTTAACACAGAAATCACTCTCCATGAGGATGCCAAATGTTAGCTAAATATACGTACAAATATTTTCCTGGGTCTCATATCTTGTGCATTATTGTGATAAAGTTATGGATTATGGTATACTTTTTGTAAGATATGATTAATGTAATTATTGCAATATTTATTATGTGCCATCGTATTGTCGTAATGTACGATAAAGTCATATAGATCTTTCTTATTTGCTCAAAATCACGAAGTGGAAGATTGTACAAAAATAGATGCATCAATTCCCTCAATTATAATAAGCTAACTCTTGTCAAGTCAGGCATGGTGTTTGGTATAGAAGTTAATTTGTTTATAACTTAAATGTACAAAAATGATATATTCCAATAACAACCGATAACGTAAGTTTGTGACTCTGAAAAAACTCTGAGTTCTTGCTATTTGTTCATCAATTCAGTAACATCTCAATTTGATATTGTAGCATTTTCCGAAACGTAGCTTAATGATATACTAATACTGTATCTTTGTTAAAACTAATATTAATTTACTCGAAATATAGCTATTTCAATTATACGCAGTATAATAAATTCTAAATCGCCATGTTGTGTATTGCAATGTTTTTTAAGGAGGTTTATCTGAATTGGAATTGACAAACAAATATTCATAAAAAAAATTAATATAAGCTTATTAATATGAAGAAAATCCTCAAACAAAATTATGACTAGTTTGGATACCTAAGAGACGAGATATTAATAAAATAATTTTTCACGATTTAGTACAGAGTCTTATGATTAATTTTGTTGGTCTTTCCACTTAGAATGCGCAGCAATTGACATTTTTTCCAGAAACCGATATCTAAGGAACCGTATGACCGCTCGTAGAAATCGATTAGGTACTTGTAAGATACATAATTTATAATAATTCTCCTTCAAACTGCTGTCGTTGACTAACTTATCCTCCATATGCGTGACAGCGGCAACGCCGCGGTCTCAACGTAGCGTATTATTTGAAATTCGCAGGTGTGCAAGCACACAGAATGATCGAACGCGAGCGAGCGAACGCCGAGGCGGGCAAGCCAGCCAAGTGTAACGTTGACAAATCTAAAGGCTTACTACTTTAGTCACTAGCGAATATACAGAAACTCTCGTTATACTTTAGATGTACCCGTACCCGATTTCACCTCCCTGAACGCAAAAATTATCAAACTTTGGTTCTTGAAATGATTTTGGTGAGTAGTATCTAGCGGTATCTTACAACAAAGAAACTAGCTGTGGTTTTAATTTTAAATCTATTAATTGGTTAAGCCCCGAAAACTTAAAAATAGACAACAAAAAACGGCGAAATAAAGTGAAGAAACACGTAAATTTGCCTCTTATTTGCAATTTGCCAACTTAACGTCACTTCTTTCTAGTTAATTTTTTGATATTATCATTCTCATACCCTTCCCCCCCCCCATAAAGTGCAATAAAATGTCTACTAACAATTTTTTCACGTTCAAACTCTAATTCGACTGTAATAGTTTGTCAATAAATGATCCTGATCGTATATGACACATTACTCTCTGTTTTTGTTGATATTGTTCCCAAGAAAGTAATAACTAACAAACATTAACCTAGAGAAATTATTTGTCCCAAACAGTATGTTAAAAAATAAAATGGATTATTGGTTTTCTAAATCGTAATGGCTTGTGTTTTAAATAACTGCAAATGTTTAAATTACTATTTACGTTTGTAAGATCAAAGGCTGAATATGAGTGTGTGGTGTGAAGACCAATTTATTCCGCACATGTTACTTCAACTGAGAGAGCCGAAAGTAGATTTTTAAAATCATCAGTATCTATTCTGGATAATGTTTATCGACCGCAAGAAGTATTTTATAGCTTTGACATGTTATCGTGTTCAGTTAATAATATAAGAGAAATTGTTTTATTCATGTTTATTTTTTCGGCTACTTGTTTTAACCAGTGTATTGTAATTTTGTAGATAATTTGTTGGTTTTCGTTATAATATGTTTTTTTTAATTAATCTTTTGTAAGTATGTGTATATATGTAGAGATCAGAAATATTAAGGAAACTGCAATGTGGTTCAGGATTGGTTATACGCCGGGTTCTCTTTTATGCAATTTTACTCAAACAAAAAGTGACACAACCGTTGCTTTCTTATATTATAAAAATATATATGTTAGTATTTGCATGCATAGTATGTAATGAAAAGGGCCAGTATTTATTTTTCTACACTAAAAGCTTCACATGGAACTGACCATAAAATATGTAGGTATAGTACGTAATAATAAGTACGTACTAGCAAAAGTTAACAAAATAATAATTTCCCACACAAGAGGAAGCGAATGTGGAAAATAATAAACAGTTGTCCAAAGTGTTCCGCGGTTAATCGTCTTCGGCGATCGGTATATATTCATTTCAAAAAAGAAAATTACTGTTCAACATTTACCGAGGCACAGGCGTATATCTAAAATAGTCGAAGTTTTTAATAGACGCTATTTTTGCTAATGATACTTCACATTTTAGTAATCCCAGTATCCGCGTCATTGCACAATAACATGCACTTCTGCCTCTGATCTAAAGCTTCGCATCGATCAATTTATTCGATACGTATCTAGCGGCACCCTAATGCCTACTATGTCCAGGTTTTTTACTGAGGGCCGTGCATATGATTGTCGTTTGTGCGTATGTGAGTGAGTTTGATGCTTTACTTAGTCGAGTGTATGGCACTTGTTTTTTTGACAGTCATTGTATATCGTGAGCATTGAGCGGCACATGGCTTGACTATAGACTTAGCCTATTTCTGCTACTACAACACGTATTGCCTCTTACTAGCATAATATAGATTATTACCTACTGTCTATTTATTTGATGGTCGCCATAAAGTTTCCCATATCGAGTCATATGTTAGGTATACGAGACTATAAGGTTACAAATATACAATCCATCCAACTTTATTTTAAATAAACAAACAATTAAATAATCAGTTTCCAAATACTCTAACTCATTACAAAGAAATGTACCATTTGTTTCAATTGTTAATCTGTAAGCTAAAAAAGTGTATTTGAAATTAGTCGCATTGTCTACAACCAGGCGTTTGAAAAACAATTTACGTTGAAAAAGACAGGGTTTCATATTGAATCCCTAAAGTTTTCCAAAATATTTGTAAACATTTTAAACTTCTACATCTGTATTCATATACATAATTAATATAAATAGTTTTTGGAAAACGTGTGAACTATAAATAATCCGGAATAAACACATTTAATATACCTGCGCCACAAGCTTCAATATACGCCGAAGAATATTCTTTAACAAAAGCAGAATTTTCACTGAAACCAAAAATACTTTCAGGTTAATAGACTAATTTAGCGCTTTATTAAAAGCATAAACGAGGAAAGAGCCAAACAACACTTTCATGCTGTTCTGTTTGAGTTATGGATATAACCGGAGAAATTGTTTTTCTTTATGTTTTCTAATTAATCAATTCTCTTTAAAGGCCCGCACTTCTCTGTGGAAAATTTAAATATTTATAGGGTTTGGAATTCCTGTACAGGCGTTAGAAAAATGAGCAGCATGTGAATAGAGGGTTCTTATATTTATCTAATTAGCTACTACATTTTGTGTTACAGAAGTTATAAATAAAATTGTATATACTTAATCATTTTTATTCTTCATTTTACAAAAAAGGGCATTCTTCATTAAAATTTTTGCTTGTCTTTAAAATGCGGTTGGCATGGAGAACTTTTATCTTGCACGTACAGGATTATCAGAAAATCGGTAAATATAAAAATTTTTCTTGAAATCCTTAAACAGCAATTGCATTCCTATATCATACAGAAAGTCCATGCACTTCTTCCTGTAGACTTCAATCCATAAAATCCATAAAATCTGTAATTCGTAGACCTTGAGAATGCATAACATTAGAAGGAGCTCAAGTTTAATCGACATACAAAATTATGTAATAAGAATCATATTAAACAAAAATAATTTTTTCTCGAAAACAGTTCATTTTGTCGATATCAACCAAGAGTACATTTTTTTAGTTTAAGGTTGATCTATCTAAACATATTATTTGTGTGACTTAATCGTAAAGGGTGTAAAAAAATGGCATTATTGTACTACAGCTAGTCCGTCCCTGGCAAACCAAATAAGCCAAATTGTTTTCATGGGTCAATTTTTAAGGAGCCTTATCTGTTGTTCTTCATATTAAAAAATAATTAAATTACACGAAGTATTTTAAGAGTTATTTCAAAAAATCTATTTCCAGGGGTATCCTTTAGGGACCTGTACCTCCATAGGGAGGTCCTCAAGGAAAAATTTTTATAGGAACTTGTCATGTTATTTTAACATCTTCTGTATAAATCTGAGAGATTGCCATCATATTCTGGGACACTCTGTATGAAATAAAAATAGATCTGTTTTATACTGTTCTTAAAGGAAACCGTCGAAAAGAAAATCATATTACTTTTTGATGTTTCACCAACCCTTGACTTTAAGGTACGTTATTCTGAAATACACAATAGAGAAACCGACCTTTTGAAAGATTGGGGATTTGATAAAAAGTTAAGTACGCTAAAGTATTATTGTCCAAATAATTTTTCCTTTCCAGAACTGCCAATTAATCAAAGAGCTATACGAATGTATGTCATATATTCACCTAATCTGTTTTAGCAAACATGTTATACATTTTCTGTGACAACAGAGGGTTCCGTGGAAAACTACGAAGCGTGAATTGTGTACACAATCACACATAACTAAATTTCATAATCCAAGGACGATGGGATGGGGGTTTAACTAGTCCTTTGGGACTAGTTTACTCTCCTCAATATGCTTTGTGTGATACTATTCCCTAATCATGTTAAATCAAATATACGCCTCTGCTCCAAAAACAAATCGTAATGGAAACTGGGTATAACGGGGTAGGAACCACATTGTGTACATAATATAATACTATATAGTCCAATTAAATAAGCCTTTAAATCGAAATTTTGATCAACTTGTCTGAATTTTTGATATGAGTTAGTCTGAGGTAGTTGTTATAATATACCTCAAACTAACTCATATAAAAATTCAGGCAAGTTGACCAAAATTTCGATTTAATTGGACTAAACGGATAAAAAAATCAGATAGAAGAACAGGTACTGGCATTAAAACTGGTTAGAAAAATTCATCTATTATTTAGACATTGTAGATTCTTTAGGTTGTGGGTTATAAATCCATGCTATTTTATTTCAGTGAAATAATATTTTAGTTTCTGTAAGATTTATAGAAACTGGTGTATCTACACAATGTCCCAATATTCCGTGTATATACCACAGATTCATGCGATTAAAATAAGCAAATTGAACTAAACTTATTTCTATCCTAAGTTGTTTCGTTTAGCCGCTAGAGGGCATTAAAGTTGACAAAATAAAAAACCTGTTTCAAATAACTTTGAAGATTTTATTGAATTTAATTGAATTAACTCAACTGTAACAAATACTCATTTATTCATGTATTCGTGTAGTCATGTATTCATGTATTCATTTATTCATTTCTTCAATTCTTTATTTATTAATTTATTAATTAATTAATTAATTAATTCATTTATTTGTTCAAAAAACACATCGACAAACAATGCGCAATAACAGGATGGGTTAATAAAAAAGTGATAAAAGACAGAGGAATTAAATACGAAAAATAGAAAAAAAAATATACAGATTTACAAATAACACAAATATAAAAAACAAAACAAAAAGTTAACAAACAATATGTGACAGATATGGCTACTTAAGTAAAGCAATTTTTATATCATTAGTTGAATAGTAAAAAATGGTCGGTATTATTTTCTATCTCACTGTACTAGGAAATAATCTGATACAACAGTGATGCTACAGGGATGTTACTGCCTGTTGTGAGTAGACTAAAAACGTTATTGTTTCCAGCTGAGAGTCATGGTCCTTTGAAGTAAATATAATTTAAAATGCCTGGAACGTCCAAAATATTATGTTGAACCTAGCTGAATCTTTACGTACAAATACTTGATTTGATATAGTCTTTCCGATCTCAATTAATTGAAGACCAAAGAGCTAGGCAGTATGTACAACCATACCCATATACAGGCGCACAGACACAGCCGCACTGAGTGACTGACCATAAATTTCAGTTGTTGACAAATTGTCTAGCAGTTCTGTTTTATTTAGTAACTTTTCTAGCCTAAACTAACAACCTTTCCTCATCCTTTGCTGGCAAGGATACGTTCATACCTTTTCGTTGCCGAGCAGTCATATATATTTAACGAAAATGTAAATGTTTTTTGATATGTCATAACCAAAATATACCATCAATATAATGAAATTGTTGGAGGACATAAATAGTTAAAACATGTTGTTCGCCAAATGAACATATAATTTTCTAGACATTATATACAAATTACTATAATTTTCTTTTATCTATAGTAGGCAAGTTTTTACCAGCTGCCTATGAAACTCATTAAATTTTATTGCTAGGTGTTTTTATAATGTTCAACTGATTTCGAAAAGACCTCGCTTGAACTACTCTACTTACAATTTTGTTGGAGGTCATGATGTAGCATCTACTTTTTTTTGGTTGTAGATACGAAGGGTTTGTCAAAATATTTTCCTTCTCCTAAATTGTTTATATTTCTAATAATTTTAGGCTAATTACTTCAATTAGTTCAAGGGATTTTTCACAGTTCTGTTCATGCAATTACTTTATTTACTGTCATAAACTGACATCCACATATATGGAAGTCTTAGTGTATCGAATTTCAATAAAGTTTCAATATAAAGTTATTTGAAATAAGAAAAAACAATTTCTGATGCCCTCTGGCTGCTGAACAAAGCACCTGAGGATGGAGGTAAGTTCAGTTGAATCTGTTTATTTTGATGACTATAGGGATGCCCTGTACAGAGCTTCTCATTTGTCTAAATCATCGCCAACCCTTCCAATGTACTTCGCAATATTGTCAACGATACTAGAGAATTCCTACAAATAGCAAAAGGTCAAAGTCGTAAGGAGTGAGTGCTTGCCCTTTAATAGTGCACGTCCTAAAAGGATCACAATCACATCCATAACTGTGGCAAATCACAAATAAATCATAGTTTCTAATAAATGTTATTTACAAATTGATGTATTATACAATCATACATACATATATGAGGGTTTTAGTTAGTTTGTACTTCATCAAATACGAAAATTAATGAAAATATTTTCATAATTAATTTAATATTGATTCTATTGAGTGAGACTACAGTTAGACGAAATGTGGAGATACGCGCATGTTTTCAGGTATCTAGCAATTGTAATTTCGCTTGTACAAACAAAAGCACTAATTGCTTTAAATTTACGATCAAATTTATATTGACAGATTATTTTGGTTTAATGTAAAATGGCAACAAAATTACAGCACGTAATATTTAATTTAATTCGTTACTTTAATAAAAATAAATTATTTAATTCTTACATCTTCATAAAACATAAAAATAATTTACATAAAATTGTGTAACAACTTTAGTTAACATTTATATAATTTATTAAACTGTTTTTTCTTAGCTGCCTTACTCAAATAGCTTTATATATTTACATTTTTAGAAGCTATTTCCGGAGATTAAAAATGGAAAACTTTAGTTCATTTGTATATTTCCAACATCATTTATATCTTTGCTTCCTTGAAAATGTAAGTTTAGATAAATTTCCACGTCATATTCGAAATAAATATTTTATAGTATTAGCACGACAGGGCGACCAGAATTACAAACGTCAAACTTTATCAGGTGATGTATTGTATTATACATTAAAATACGTATGTTTATACAAACATATTTGTTTTTAAGACTGTTTACCTAAATATTTTTGTTTTGAACATAGGTCGTAGAACTCGAGATATAGTGTTAAAATAAAAAAAAAGATCACATTTATTTAATATCTCTTAAAATATTTGACGTAAATAAATGAATCTTGTGGTAATTACTTAACTAATTATGATAAAAATATACTGAATGATCATACAAATATATCAACCAGTGGCAGCAACGATAAGGGATAGTAACTATTAATAAAATCTCTAGGTAGGAGATAAGTACGAAGTCTGTTCAGAAAACACCCGAACTTTTTACATTACGCGCTAATGGCGATATTTAGTGATATGCGGTTGGCAGCATTGCGTTGCGTATAACCACCTCTGTAACCACATCTTCTTGGATTTCGTGATATTGTTATTTGAGTGCAACATGTTCAAGTGTTAGTGACGATTTTTGAAATGTGCGATTTTCTGGAACGATGATGGAACATATTTTTGAAGCAAGCTTACGGAGATATGCTCTAGGTCGTGCGCAATGTTACGAATGGTTTTCAAGGTTTAAAATGGATCGTCAGTTAATTGAAGATGATCCTCTCACGCATCGAGTTGTAGCAAAGTTTGTTCCTCGTTCAATGACTCACCAAGAGAAAGAAAATCGTATGGATGTTTGTCGGCAACTCCTTGAAATATTCATTCAAAGGATTTTAACAGGAGACGAAAGTTGGGTTTAATGCAACGACATTGAAACAAATGTTCAATCATCACAATGGATTGGTAAAGAATCTCCACGCCCCAAGAAAGCTCGTCAGTAAAAATCTGTCAGCCTCGACCCAATGTCAAAGTGATGCTCACTGTTTTTTTCGACTTTAATGGAATTGTGCACTTTGAATTCTTGCCTCAAGGTGAAACAATGCACCATGTGTTTTATCAAGGCGTTTTACAACGGTCACCTGAAAAAATCCGCAACAAGAGACCAGAGAGTTCTGGCGAGATAACTCATGGTTCTTGCACCATGACAACACGTCTGCACACTCAGCTTTGTTAATTCGTGAGTTTTGTGCTAAAAATTAGATAATTGTCCTCCCTCACCCCTCCTTTCTCTGGCTTTTTGAGATTTTTTCTCATTTCCGAAATTAAAATCAGTGCTGAAAGGACGCTGTTTTCAGACTATTGATAACATCGAAGCAAGTTCGTCACATACTTTGAAGTAGATAAAGACCATTAATGTATAAAATTTACAATTAAGTTTAAAAGTTGGTTGACTTTAGGACCGCCGATTGCATTTTTCTCAAATAAAAAAACGCTATTTATTTAAACTATTACATTTTATTAATTAAATTTTACATTATAATATATAACATATACAAAGAAACCTAAAATAATACGAACGTATTAAACTCCATAAAAAACTAACCTCTACCTTTTTGTTTCCATTTTTTTTTTTTGGAAAAAAATATGGTCAAAATTTGATTTTTTTAAAATAAGTCCCTTAATTTGTAATACTTTTTTACGAAATTGGAACGGAAAGCATGTCAGGTATACGAATATAAATACCTAGATATATTTTTGGAAAACATAATTGAGGTTTTGTACAACTTCAATTAAATTATGAAGTGTATGCATATCATCTTCAAGAACTCCCATAATACATGGTAATATAAAATTTCTTAAGGGGTCAGAAAATTTAAAGTGTTTACATTAACAATTTTCCTGTATTTTTTATAATAACTTTATATTATAAATTCAATTTCTACTCGCAACAAAAAATTTCTATAAATTTTATTGGAGTTATTTTAGATTTATTTATGTTTTTCCAAGATTATTTTAAATTTAAAAAACGAATGACTCAGAAATATCTTGTTTTCGAATAAAATGGAATACATCTTTTTTTCATAGAAATATCAACTGGAATTAAATACATACATTTTTTCAAAATAATTAATATCATCGAAATTCTGCCATTCTTTTTTATATTGAGGTGTTCTATTACCAGATAAAGTTTAGCCTGTACAATTTAGTACCTAGTATTCTGGAATCTGGAATTGTGGGGAGGGTAGCAAAGCTACAGCACTTAGGCCCCATTGGGCCCCTTGTACATCCTCCCATTAGAGAGATCAATCCACCTGAGCCGCCAACCAGCCTATTACAGTGAATAAGGTGGTGACGTTGCTCAAGGGGGGTCTCTCTAATATAGGCCATTGAAGGCCAGCGTTCTCCCAACATTGACTCTCTTGTTGACGAGACGGTAGTGCATTCACATAGTAAATGCAACACCGTCTCGTCTTCCTGTTCACAGCCCCTACAAAGAGGTGTTTCACACTTCCCCATATTGTAAAGGTGTTTCCTTAGCCAACAGTGTCCAGTTTGAATACCTGTCACCAGGCGAAGATTTGACCTAGACATAGCCAGGTATTTTTTGGCTGTGTCTTTGCTAGGATACACTAAGAACTCCTTAGCAAAGTGACAGCTGATTGTTTCATCCCACCGTTTCATAAATTCTTTGTAGTCCCTATTATTACTTAATTATCTAGTAGGAATAACTTATTTATTTATCTATTTATTTAATTCATTTAATTTAATTTTGGTATCTACAGGAAACCCAAATGATACAATCGAAATAGTAACAGTTGTTTTAACAAATATTTACAGTATACAATAGTTACCTTAACAAATTAGTAAATATTAAAAATAAGTACTACAAGACAATCATCATTTACTAGTAAAAAACTGAGTTCTTTTATGAACTTAGTAAGTGGACTCCACGATGCCTCAAGGATATCAAAATCCTGTGGCAACGTATTAACTGCCTTAGTAATTTCATTAATGGGAGAATATAATCCAACATTAGTGCGAGATTGATCTAAACAGAGAAATTCATTTGACCTCAAAATTTATTTTTTGAAAATTTGTATAATTCGACACTTGTATTAAATAATGATAATATTTCACTACAATTTATTCTGTTATGAAAAAGTTTATGCGCAAATTTTAAATAAGAACAGTGTCACTCACATTTTAGAGATTGAATACTAAGTAGATGTAATCTTTCACAGTATTCATAATCATATTTATTAATATTCAGTTTAAAGAGCACAAAATTGCATATTTTCTTTTGAATACGCTCCAAACGGTCTACATGATTGGCAAAATGTGGGTTCCAAATAATACAACAATATTCCAAAGTTGAACGCACTAGAGAGTTATATAAAAGAAAAATAGATGTAACATTAGTGAAGTCACGAGTTTATCGTTTGATGAATATGAGAAGTGAATTTCAATTCATAATCAAATTTTACTCCCAAATCCTTCACTGTCTTTACTCTTTCAAGTTTAATATTATCAATAAAATTATGGATTAATTCCATATCGTGCGATTCGCACCATTTGGCTAATTGATTTAAATCGGTCTGAATTGCATCAATATCCGTAGAATCCTTAATACTTAAAAATAATTTCAAATCATCGGTAAACATTAAATATCTACATGATTTCAAGTTATGAGACATGTCATTAATAAAAAGAAGAAACAATATTGGTCCCAGATGGCTACCCTGAGGAACACCAGATGTTACAATTATTTCGCGTGAAGTAAACACTTTAACTTTAACCATTTGAGTTCTATTTACTAAGTATGACTTCATCCACAATAACGTGTTCCCGATTAACCCATAAAATTCTAATACACTTAGTGGTTTACTCTGTCAAACGCTTCACGCAAATCAGTATAGGTATATTGTATCAACCTGGTACCCATCCTCAATAACCTTCACACTATAGTTACTGAAAATCGTTTCTGTGCTCCGACCGGGGTAAAAACCATGTTGATAAGGAGAAATTATACTATTGAAATTTAGACGAAGAACATCTACAACAATGGATTCAAAAACTTTTCCCGCTGCACTAAGACAGCAAATAATTACATACATCAGATTTATCACCTGATTTGTACAGTGGGAAAATATAACTTGATTTCCATATATTTGGAAAATAACCCAAATTAATAGAAAAGTAATGATAATGGTCAAGCCAAAGATAGACTACAAAGTTTTAAAAAATACGGAGGAATTCCATCAGGACCCATATTGAAGGTTTCCTTGAGATGAATTAATTTATTAAAAACCATGTTAGAATTAATATCGATGTAAGACAGTGTATTTAAGGATTTCCAATTATTATTACTAAATGCAGAAGATTTATTGTCAGAAATAGTAATAACACTAAATTATTAAATTATTAACTAAATTCAAACAATACCTATTAAATTTATTCTTATATTATCGCTTACAAGCTATCTTATACAATTTTAATCTTCTTATGCGTTTATCTGTCCAACAATACCAGACATTTCATTCGTGAAGGAATTGTGATGAGTCTTGGGGTTTAAATTAGGGTCAATAGGGGGCGCTGACTATTTTACAGATTTTAAAGCTCCCTTAAATTGGCTTTCACAAAAACCCATCCCTCGTCAGTTTGAACGTTTCATTACCTCAAATACCCAAATTAATGAAAAAAGTCGACCCGTACGAAAACTCCTATTGACATTTTTATTACCTCTGCGTTCCAAAGAGAACGGCGCGGCTGTCCGACTGTGTGAAGGCATTCAGGGATCCACTCTTTGATCGAGATTAAATCGCATTGCGTTAAATCGAATCGCAGGCCGTAACTAGATAATGCCTCAGCGTAATATCGACCTGTTTAACAGTGGACTTCATAGCTTAATAGGTTTTGATGCATCTGTGATATGCAAATTGTCGCTTCGTTTCACTCAAAATCATTTAAACAGGATAAATTGTGTGTACAGGCACTATTTGTTTAACTTTCTCATATTATGGATAACCGTTTTTTGTCCATTTTTCATTATGTATCATTATTTATTTGAGTGGTTAGAAGTTGTAGCAAAAGTTTATAGTTCAGAAATGTTTTTTATATCTCTTATCTTATTATATTTGTATACCACATTACATACATACCAAATTGAAAGGGTCAGATTTGATTTAACCACGAATTTACAATAAGATTGAACACAGTACAAGGGTGTCATTTATTTATTGATTTTTTTTGGTCTCGATCAGATCATATGCTATTAGATCTGTTTGTTATTCAAGTTTCCTTCTTGTAACAAATTTTGATAAATAAAAATTATGTTACTGTAGTAAATTATTGTTAACAAAATTTAATGGATAAATTAAATTTTTGAGTAGTTTTTTGCATAATTTGAGTAAATCACAGTTACAGATTTTCAAATTCTGCTCATTTTTTTTTACAATTTAATTGAGTTGAGTACTTAGTTTTAAATTTCACCGTACTTACAATTTGTAATATTACTACCTTAGTTAACTCTAACATTAATTGTAAATAGTAAATTTAAGAACATTTTATTGTAAATATCCTGCTTGCTTACCAGTGGCGGCGCGTGAACATTGATTGAATGTGTTCTGCTTAGGGTTGTTACATTTGTTGAATTGAATTCCGGGATATTAAGTGCCCGGAGTCTCTAAATGGCGCCGCAGGCGAAAAATTTTAAAATTTTCAAGGTCACGCGTTTTCCTGGCACTTCTGAATTTCAAGGAACAATGAATTTATAAAAAAAATACAGATTTTCACAAGAATGATTTTTGAAATTGATACCTTTTTGAAATATCCATTTACGAATTACCTACTGATGGTATAATAATTTGGAATAAACTAAATATATTTTATTAAATTATTGAATATTGTTTATAAAAAAAAATCGTTTGTGAAATTTACCAACGATTCAACGAATTTTAATTTTCCTCGGCGTGTTATGATTTTTTCTTTATCTTTTTTTATATATATGTACATTATATTATATTCCGGGAGTTATACGTGCAAATCCGAAATCCGGGACCATACAGCTAATTCCCGGTACAATCACAGAAAATCCCGGTCATACCAATGTGGCTAGATGTTCTTTTAAAATGTCGTCAAGATCTACACTAAAATTTATGAGTCCACGAAACACATCAGGGTTGTCCGAATTTTCTGTCTCGTCGTGTCCGCGAAGTGCTAATTCGAAAGCTCCGCAAAATTTTTTTGCAAATATGATTTTAGATAATACATAACGATTTTTCGTTACCTGTTCATTGTGTTTCCGTATATTATCCCAATATGCAGAATCTAACTGACTTCTTATGTATATTTTATCTAATGACTTAAATTACTTAAATCTTTCACACTGTATATCCATGCTTTATCCCCACCGAAAAGTAAGCACGGAAAACAAAACAGTGTATTTTTTAAATCACACCCGCACACCCACTCTGCTTTTGTGTATACACTGAAAAAACAATTACTTTCCATTAAAGCAGTCGGTTGTTTTGAATGCAGCCAGTTTACATTTATGCTAGTTACATTAAGATAAACCAGTTACATTCAATACAAGTCATTTCATTTGTTTGAATTAAAAAAAAAACACTTTACAACAGGTTTGTCTATAATTAACAAATGAGATTTAATATAAGCATTTATGATTTTAGAATATGTGTTAGGCGAATTAAAAGAATAAATTTTTAATACAAATTTATATTCGTTTTTATTTAATAAACATTATTTTATATTGGCCTATCAAACGTTACAATTAATCTTTAAAGGAAAATTATTCTAAATATATAATTTCTTAAATGTGAACCATCTGGTTATAAAAGTTAAACTTTTATATAGTTTCAAACTATTATCAAATCAATATTAAAAAATATTATTTAAAAATTACTCCAATCACGTGACCAAGTTGTGTTCTGACAGTCGTATCTTTGCCATCATGGCGGCTATGTATGCAAGGTGCCTGTAGTGAATTGTGTAGTTCAGTAAGCTAGTATGGACTATATCAAAAGGTAGTGTTTCTTGTTGTTCTTAGATCATATTCATAATATAACATGTGCATATAGTTACAGAGTGCTGTGTTCCGTTTGCTCATAATTAAAATGGATGCAGAAACTGTGGAAGTTATAGGGCTAAACAAGTAATAATCGTCAAATACTCAGTTTTATATAAGCACATAGTGTTGCTGTTGTAGTTTCATCAATTTATAATAAAACTCAATATAAAAATCCGAAAATTATTTTTAATCAAACTGTCAACAACTATGACAAGTAGTTTTGAATGATATAATTAAGTCTTAAAATTAATTTTTAGCAAAAATTAAATGTTCGAAAAAAGTATCGTATATACTCGTATGTACTTCTCTATTATTAGATCTCAGCACTATGTACCTTTTCAAATTTAATTATAAACTTATAGTTAGATAAGTTATCTAAATATCAGTTTAATTAAATTTGAGAAAGTACATAATTTTGAGACTAATCAAGAAAGAAATATGTCCAATATTAGTGTAAGAACAATTCACTTTTTATAAACCATTGATTTATTAATATTAAAATAACCTATTTCTACTGAAAAACTATTAGTTCACATTAAGCTAAGGTATATTTCTAATAATCTTATGCCATCTACATCTAAAAATATGTAGATTAATAATAAAGAAGCGAAATGTAACATTACAGTAAAAATAAATTAACATCCAAATAAGATTTATTACAAAGTTATGAACTTATTATTAGTTACTTTTCACACTATATATGCTAGGCAATATCCAAAATTAGGATTAGTTCATGGCAAACGATATTTATTTAATCCAAATAAATCCTTTTTTCAGTGTACATTATTGTTAAATTGTCTTTTATAACTTTTACTTCGGCTTGTTCCACTAACTTCAATATTTAATTGTGGTGTTAGCCCACCTAATTCTTTTATTTTTAGTTTATCCTCGTAAGGCAGAGAACCAAATAAGTTTTTTTTTAAACGAAACGCTATTTATTTTAATAACTATAATATCCGTAGACGCCTAAACGAAAATATTCACATGTGCCGCTCGCAGAAATAAACCACCACATACCACGTACGAAATATTACTGCATTTACTGCAGCCAGTGGCTGTCGTTGTTGCAGCCACAAAAGCCCATATAAAAGTGTACTGGGTCACGAGCCTGATTAGCCAATAAAAACAAAGGACGCATCTAATTGTTCGCTGTGCACACATTTTGTATATGAGGTTGCATATATTAAGGAGCGTAGCTCGCGTCGTAATAAATAATAATATAAGCTCCTAGATTTATTATGATAAAATATAATTAAATACATACAATTTTATGTGTTCTGCAGCTCCGCAGCTCTTATGGTAAAACCGCCACTGTTGCTTACACTCTTTTCTATTTTCAAATTGCAATTGAAACCAACAATACCACGGATCTTCTGACCCACGACAACGTTCGATTGGATCTAGGACCTCATAACAGCTATAATCTTTGGGAGGAGGTTGTCATGGAGTCTGTTAATTGAAAATAGTTTGGCCATCCGCATCTGACAGATGACCATAACGTCAACACCCCCTTAGACACCTTACAACCTGGAACTGAGTAAGACCCTTCCATATCGTTGCCCCAAATCTTGTCAGAAGTCCTCACCATTGCTTCAATCAGTTCATATACAAGTAGAGATATCTAGTCAAACTTTCAATCTGTTACGTCTTGTGTTGTCGTGATTTTTTAACTTTAATATATTTGCTTGTTTTATGCCACTTTTATTAATTTAGATTGATATTTCATTAAAATTCATATTTTACTGTTAAATTGTCATTTTGTATATAATTGTCATCAAATTTCAAATCTGTAACTTACACTGTCATTCTTTGACATTAATCTCTTTTCATCCCAATACTGAAATTTAAACTTTTGAACTTTTGATTCATCTCAATATATTATTTTAAAATATAAAGAATATTTCTGAAAGCTATCGTCTTCGCCATTTTTTCCTAGACGGAAAGGTAAAAAAGATATTTTATGTGAAAGACTTGTACAGTAATAATTATTTACCTTCCGTGTGTGTGAACTTATACACATATATCTCACAATTTATTGCACATTTTTAAGCTCAGTTTCGGCCAGCTGCGGGTGCTGCATTTGGCAATCTAGGCGGACTGGCAGTCCTACTATTGGAAGGCCTGATATAATCGTGATTTATTCGCCTCTGACTGGCCATTCCGAACATCTGGTTGTGCAGGTCGTGTTTCAGCGATCTCTCAGGTCTTTCAGAGGGAAAGAATCAGTTTCGAACCGCTGTTACAACTCTTTCCCTTCACATTCCGGGAAAGAGTAATGCGACAGGAGATAATTTCATTTATGTAGGCTATAAAGACATACTGCCGTGGAACAAAGACATGCTCATAAAACTAGAAAGTAGTTTGTCAAAAAAGCGCATTTGAGGAAAAACCTTTCTATATATTGATATCAAATGAGTGAAGTCAATAATTCATCATGTTCAGGCGTCTTACATAGTTGAGTTGGTAAAAAAATATACCTAGTATTTGTACAGGTAATTTTCCTTTCATTGTTATTAAGATATTTGTGTGGGATAAAATGTATACACATGTAAAAAGACCAACGAAATGACAATATGTAATCAGGAAAACAATTGTACATCAGTTTTATGACATGGTTGAAAAAACGATTTTTTGAGAAGAAAACATCCTGTATTTTTTTGGAGACAATGATATAGGGTCACATTACAAAATATAAATATTTATACAGACCACAAACACACATTTCAAATATTTTGAATTTAGTTATAAGCGAAATAATCGAAGAAATATAAATATTGATACAAATCATAAACATACACATTCAAATATTCAAATATTTCTTGGGAACTCTGAACTAATTATTGTTTACATAATGCAAGACATCCATAGGTATGTAATATATAATTGATATCATAAATATTTGTAATATCTGATTGACTTACTTGTAAGGAAGATCACTCTCAATTATTTGAGTCTGGTAGTCTTCTTTGATGGATACTGGTAGTTTTAAATCCCATATGAAATACACAGAGATGTTAATAAAAAGACACTGTTTCGTAACAATCCGTTAATCCCTATCCATAGCCAGCCAGTTCAATTTGTGACCGAACCAATCTCGCTGTGGGTAAAAAAAGGGGCTGTAGGACCCCATCGTATAAGCACAGAGATACTCAAATAATTGAGCCTGATCTTCCTTGCAAGTAAGTCAATCGAATCTTAATTATTTTTCACATCTCTGTTCTTCTAAATTATAAAATTATAATCTTTGTTGATATATTTCTTTCAGTCATCATGTCGATTGATGCTGCCTTTAGATATGTTCCAAATTGTTTATACTCTATCGACTTAAGAGTGACAGTATGACAAGATTTAGCTTTATAAAGGAGAATAAGGGATAAGGGGAAAATTTCAAGTCATGGAATACTTTGATGTAGACGGGATTCAGCAATAAACTTTGTAAGATGCTAGTAAATATTTATATACTTATAATAACTCTTAAGTGCGGAAGTCTTCTTCTATTCAGCTACAACAATTTTGTAACAAGCGCAATACTTTTTTGGGACAAATTCTTCTACATTGACTGTCAATATTGGTCGTATTTTTCCCACTGGGAGAAGTACCTAGAAATATTTTATGAACAAAATATTTTCTTTTGATATTTAGAGAACATTAGAAATTATTGCTCTATTTATCTCTTGTAACTTTATTGGTATATTCCCCTTAACAGTATCCGACTGATCACAAGTACAAAGTACACACCCCCTGTTACTGTGTCTGCTTAATGGGGAAAAGGAACAAATACAAATACGGCACAAAGACTGAGAATTTCAGCACCATTTTTTATAAAGGCATATACTTTTTGCTTGTTTGTTTCTATTTAAATCAATAATATCCGGAAAAACTTCTTGAAAAATTTAACAAAAATGTATTAACAAGCAGAACAAGTTCGAAGCTGGTATATGTCTGGTGGATTCGGCTGACGAATGATGTTTACTTATGTTTACTATTTACTAGATATCCACTGCATACGATAAAGCCTCTTATTTACTTACTTCTTTTGTACCGCAGTGTATGTTGCCGATCCTCCCTTCCTCCCTGCTATTCGGAGAATATTACTACTTCAGATTACACGTGTCGTAAAACGTAGAAATATTGTTAGAATTTTATTAGTGTCATGTGCGGACCTTTCACCTTCATCACGCAAGTACCAGCCCCGAGACTCGTCCAAAGCGATAAAATTATATCAGTGGTGAACCTTCATATTCCCGTAAACCGTATATAAATAGGGAATCAATACGGTCAGCCTGCCTTTTCTGGATGATAGACGTTAACGCCTGTCCCTCTGAATTAAGGCCGCATTTTCGATACCATCGAATATAGATGAGGCTCGGTATAATTCTGGAGATACTGATTTATATCCCTAATTTCGACCTAATAGATGGTACAATGCTTTCTTGTGTCCTTTTATTTTTCCATGGGATTTATATGTTCAGCTGAAAAATATTTTATTCAGGGAAAATATGCTGAAAAGTAAGGTAGTTGCATCAATCAAGACAATATTAGCCAAGAACATTTTTCCTGCGTTAAATAAAAGAACACCAGCAAGAAACAAAATGATTCTCTTTTGAGATATTTGTCTTCGAAAACAGGTTAAATTTGTTTTGGAGTTGGTTAGTCTACTATAGAAATAACCAACGGTTTTTGTTTTTGAGTAATTTAATGTCAAAGTACGGTTTGAACTTCACATGGTGTATTTTGAATCTGTTTTGATGTTAAATAACTTAACAATTATTGAGATTCTTGCATTCTTTTCTGAGTAGCAGCACTATTTCTTTCATGTTCTTCAGTAAAAGTTGACAGGTCTTTATCTTCTTCACGAACAAAACAATTAACTTTCTTTTACGTTTCAGTTCCATCTTATTTCTTCAATACAAACTTTTGTGATATAATCTATTTTTTAAGTACCTGTTGTACTTAGCTGTAACAAGACTCTGATAGAGATTTTTGATTTTACTTAAACATCTTTTATTTTCCTTTGGACCGGATTTTATTTAATATTTAGTTTCTCCGTTAAATTAAGTAAAAACAAATATGGTTTTAATAAAATCTGTTCAAACCCGCTGGCTATTGACAACGTTAAACTGAGTATGGCAACATTTGACGGCTACATACTATTAATCCCTACACCAGCTTACGATCTATCAATCATGGCTTTCTGGCCAAACCGCAACTCACCCTTTTCAACTGCAAGGGTAGAGTGAAGTTAAGTAGGGACTGAATGAAGCCGATTCTAAATAAAGATGGACCTAAATAATTTACAACCCAGCGTTAACACGATTTTTCTAGAACGGGGTGAAGGATTATGAAAATGTTGCTTAAAAAAAACTATAACCTAAACACTATCAATGTTTTTCGTGCTTTTAAATAACGAAAACAATTTGAAATTTTGAAACTAAAAATTTTAGTCCAAAATAATCTAAAATTGTAACTCGCAAGAGAAGTACGATGGGGTAGGTATATTGGTGCCTATATACTGTTTTTCTTTGTTGTATTTATAAATATTCGATTAGTCGCATTTATTATTGCACAATAGAATCATGGCTTTAAAAACAGTATTAATTTGCTTAGTTATCGTAATAAGTAGTGTTTCATAAATTTAACAATAATTATTGGGCCACTATTGAAGTTTAAATACTTTGCATAGTATTTACTTAATTTCGGAATATGTTATACTATATGAGATTTGATAAAAAATTAACAGGAATTGTTAACTTTCCCAGAACGTATTTATTTAATCTTCAATTTTTATCCCACCACATCAGACTAGTCCACTAGTCCACCTGTGATATACCTACTTATACCAACGTAACTTTCACTTTGAAAAGCACTAGTGGAACGCCTTTTTATATTATGGTCTTAATCACGGTTTACGATTTTACCTTTATCTCATCTATTGTGAAAAAACTTTGTCCCTTGAGTACCCTTTCGAGTTTGGCAAATAGGAAAAAGTCACAGGGGGTCATGTCTGGAGAATAGGGTGATTGCGGCATCACACCGGTGTTATGTTTCGCCAAAAACTGTTGGATAAGCGCAGTATCCACGAATTGTCTCTCGCGTGTTTTGTCGTTTTGTCTTGACTGCCTTACGCAAATTGCTCAAAACTTGTAGGTACAGTCTTTCCGATATCAATTGAAGAAGCAAGAGGTTGGCGGTATGTACCAGGTTCGGTCGCTGACGCAGCAACTCGGCATTGAAATATTTGAAAAACTTGTTCCCATATTTATTTAGTCATACCCATATACAGGTCTGGTCGCCCAGTTGAAGAATGAGGGCGCTGACAAACGCGGCACAAATACAGCCGCACTGGGCGACCTGGCCATAAATTCAGTTGTCGACAAATGACCTAGTAGTTCAGTGCAGCAATGCGGAATTTGATGAGATTCATGTTATTTTAATTTATTATAGGCACCTTCTATTAATCATTCTAATTGCAAATACGAAAGGCAGAAATTAGAGGGATATTTTGTTTACTAATATATACCTTTTGAAACGGAATAAAACGAAATCAACCATCAATATAATAAAATTGTTTGAGGACATAAATAATTAAAATATGTTGTTGATCAAATGAACATATAATAGAAATTTTCTACACATTATATACAAATTATTATAATTTTTTACGTTTAGCAGAAAACTTTTTTAGGGACGCCTATGAAACTCATTAAATTTTTTTGCTAGACGTTTTTTACATGTTCAACTGACTTCGAAAAGACTATAGCACTCCTTGTTTACTGTACGGCCGGGCAGTAAAAATTCGTGATAAGCTATTCCATTGTAGTACGAAGAAAACGGTTAGAGGACCTCCACATTGACCAGATCTCGCTTTATCTTCGATGTCTTCGTAGCCTCCCTGAAAACATTTATACCATTGATAAACTCGTGGCTGTAACATAGTATCGTCCCCAAAGACCTTCCTTAAAATTTTGAATTCTTCGCTGCACTTTATTCCGTTTTTAACACAAAATATCAAACTCTGATCCGACATTTCACCATATAAAAAAATCACCAAAAATACTAGGTAAGTCTTACTCATTCGCTGCCTAAAAATTGACAGGTACGTCGTTTTCAAAATTCCCGCAAAAAATGTTTGTATCTATTTTTTAATAAAATGGCGAATGCGCCTGTCATACATTTTACTCATTTAAAAATAAAAATAATTATTATCTAATGATACATACAATTTCATGTTTTTCATGCACTTACGGCTACTCATAAACTAGAGAGTACACATAGATATAACCTTTGACTTAATTTCCAAGGATATATTACTTTTTACGGAGTATCGAATTTTTTTTCTTGAAATATAAATATACCCAGGAATATCCAGACTGACTATATTAATTTTTTATTACAAATCAGGAACAACGTGCCTTATTTGCAATCACTTCTGAAGCGCGATGAAAGGTGATGGAAAACTCTGTATTATTCGCGCGAGGTACGTGCTCTGCAAGCAAATATATTAATTTGGCTTCCGACTAATGGCAGCGCCAAAAGAATCGCGGCAAACAACAAATATGAGCCGGTATAAGTAATAAGCCGACGATATGAAAGAGGATGGAATGTTCGATTTTATTCGGCGCACGGAAGATATAAGAGCGATGCTCGGTTATTACGAGTAATGACAAGGATAGAACATCCTGGTAAAAATAAGCAAAAAAGTTTCTGTAAACTTTGGTCCAGAAATTTACCATTCGCGATATTTTGGGCCAAATTCTGAGACTTACCTAAATCTATACTAACCTTTCACTCATATCAATCTTATGCTTCACTCAACTTAGGGTGCCCTCATCTCATTCTCAATTCTGGTATTCAGAAATGTGGACAAATGAGTGACTAACTTGAGTGTGCATCAAACCATAAATTCCTAGATAAGGGAACAGTTGGTTACTCAAATATTACCAAAAATATGTCATCAGTGGGAACCTAATGTCACAGTATTTCTTTATTTTGAATTTGAATAATTTCAAATATTTCGAATTTTCACGACCAAGAACGGCGGTGACAACATTTTTAATAAAAAGGCGATGTTTCGCATTGTATTAGCTATGTTCTGTCCAAATTTGGCTAGTACAACTCGCTCGATTTCGAAAATTCAATACCTATGTATGTTTTTTCAGCCACGAAAATTAAATAATTCCAAATATTTCGAATTTTCCTCACCAAGAACGGCGGTGACAACATTTTTAACATAAAGGTAATGTTTCCCATTGTATTAGCTATGTCCTCTCCAAATTTGGTTAGTGCAACTCTTTCGGTTTCCTATACCTATGTATGTTTACAGCCACAAAAATTGAATAATTCCAAATATTTCGAATTTTCACCCCCAAGAACGGCGATGACAACATTTTTAAAAATATGGCGATGTTTCGCATGGTACTAGCTATGTCCTGTACACATTTAGTTTCGCACAACTCTCTCGGTTTCGAGAATTCAATACCTATGTATGTTTTCAGCCACGAAATTTGAATAATTCCAAATATTTCGAATTTNAATTACGATAAGTGTGAATGGTACTTTAGTGATATCTATGAATTTGGGCCTCAGTCCTACATCTTTAACTGAAAAAAAAAACAAATTTTTAAATAAATATTTCAATCACGTGTAATGATAACCTAATAAAAAATAAATAAATAAATAAATAAATAAATAAATAAATAAATAAATAAATAAATAATACAATTTTGTTAGGTTGTTACAAATTTTAATTATAATACGTAATTTTTTCAATAATTATTTGAATATTAAACATAAAAAGAGCATCTACTTAGCTTATATTTAAAATTATTTTGTTTCATTACAGTTTAGATACGCCATGTTCCTAAAACTCGATAAAAAAGTATTAATTAAAAAATTATTTTATTAGCGGCAAAATTAAACAAATGTAATTTCCTGTGTACACGGTACGGTACTGTTACTGTTGGCTGTTTACTAAGAAAATAATATAGAATCAGGTCAAATTAGGAAATACCACAGACACATTGAAATTGTTGTCAGAGGCTTCAAAACTCAAGGAATGAGCAAATTTAAAAAGTTCTCTTTTAGTTTTTAAAGTGTGAGTTGGTGAAAAAGTGCACCAGGTCTCCACTACATATGTCCTAACCCTCCAGATAAAAAATAAAGTAAAACCAATACCTTTGTAAATTTTATTTGACTTTTAAATAATAAAGAGTATGCAGATATTGCTCTTTATATATGGGTATTCCAATTGGAACGCCAGACAAGCAGCCCGAGATATCGACAAAGATACTCGAATAGACATCAACCTGCCCACACAGTTTTTAGTGCATCACTTCGTAGACTTCGAGAAGAAGGTAATCCCGCTCCAAAAAACACCATTCGTCCTACTGAAGTGATTGTACAAAATGAAGATATAATAGATGTTGTCATTGACAACTCTTAAGTTAGTGTTCGGTGTATAGTAAGTCATCTTCATTTATCACCGAATTTTGTATGGCATGTGCTAAACACAGACATTTTAGATCCGTTTCATCGACAAAATGTGCAAACGTAGATAAATAATAATCATAAAGAACATATCTGGGCGTTACAAAATCCGCATGCAATTAGATCAAGACGATTCCAGCAACATTTGGGGTAGCATTTTCAACAATAATTTACAGCCTGTACATTTTTTAAATGGCACAAAACTGTATATAAAAAACAGAAATCGTAAAAACATATTTTGAACTGATATTGTTAGAAGTGTCGATTACGACTAGAATAATGTAATTTTTTTTATCTTACTTATATTTGCCGTTGATATGAATATAAACGGTTTTTATAGAGATTTTAAAAAGTTAACAAGAAGGGCAACTATTGGGTAAAAAAACTATTCACATTAATCTATTCACTTTTGAGGTTGTCGTATAAATTATGACATACCGATGAGGGCTAATAAAACCGAAACCGATATATGTCTGGTGTGTTTGGCCGATTAATGATCGTAGCTTCAAGCTGTATTAAATGATATTGCTGGTGTAATTTAATGCTAGCCGGGGCATAACCTGTACAGTAGTTGTTTCTGGCAACATCACCACTTAGAATTTTACCTGTAATATAGGCCGTTTTCCGCTATATTTTAGCCTCTTAATAGGTTTCAGGAAGTTAGTAGCGTTAGCCTCTACATGTAGCTCTGAGTTACATCTTTAATTTGTAAAAAAGTGTGCAATGTTGATCTCACCATATCTATGGTGTAATTAAAATGTAGGATAACTAGCTGTTTTTGTAAGTGTTAAATATAAGTATAACTATATCAAATTTTAGTTATAACTATCCAAAATAATTTGATGTTTCGACAGCTTCAATGTGGTAAGTAGTTTTTTTAACGAAAAATACCGATATCAGTGGCGGCTCGTGATATTGAGAATAGGTGAGGCACGTAGGCCATTTTATTGGACGGGTAGTAAAAGAAATAGCGCCGCAGGCGAAAATTTTTTAATTTTCAAGGTCAAACGACTTTAAAATGAATCTAGAAATTTGTAGTTGCATTTACAATATTATCGAAAAACTGATGTTCATTCAGATTTTATAAAAATTACAAGGTAGTGGGGCACACAAATTTATTATTATTATTATGGTTAGTTTTCAAAGTTACTTTAGTGAATTCTCTACTTCGTCAATTGCATAAGTTTCATAATGAAAAAAATGTGTTGGTAATCTAGGTTATTAAAATGCAGATCATGTTATTAGAGCACTATTGGAAAACTTAAATTCGTTTCTGTGAGTGAAATATGAAAATCTATTACGCAACCGTCCAGCAAGAACCAACGTGGAGGTGTAGAGCATTCTTGCCAGGAGGGAAATGGATGGGTATGGCGTGGTGGGACTAATAGAAAAAAGGGGTAAGGTGAAAGCTAAATGTATTAAATAACATATATAAATTTTAAAGTGAGAAATAAAATTAACTTGGCATAAACTACGATTAAAGTACATATTAACAAAATAAATAACTAAATAAAATAAGACTAAATAAGAAGTGGATCTTATTTGTGGAAGGGCGAAACGGGCGGTGACTATGACACGCCTTCATTATAGCCATCCTTCTCTATCGCATGGATTTCTATGGCTTACTTTATCGCTCTCACGTAACTTCAGATAGACCATCGGTACTTTCCTACCCTGTATGTATTGTACATAATATGCTAGACAAGGAAAGACAGAGGCAATGCCTCTGAACATTTATTTCTTAAAGAGGAAATGAGATGGATGATTCGTCCGCGCGTTGCTGTTGATGATTGTTGGAAGGCCAGGGCCGTCTGTATTTTATTTCAGTTTCAAGCAAAATTATGCATTTTATGGATGCAAATAGCGAAAAAAATTAAAAAAGTGAAATTGTGATTAAAGAAGTGATTAAAAAAATAAATAAGTAAACACTTCATTCATTTTAACGGGTGTACTTCCCAAATTTATTGGTGAGGCATTGCCTCACCTGCCTCATAGGACAAGCCGCCACTGACCGATATGTTCCTTTTAAGCATACAAATCATTAATAGTTTGCATTATTATTTAGTATCGAGTCAAGAAATTGGTTCCTTATTAATACCAGGTGCTGTGGGATTAATAGGGGGCAAAGCAGGTCTTATGGCAACTGTGAATCTTAAAGGGGTATCTTTCCGAGTTATATCTAATCGAATTGGCATTGTACAAGAATTAAGACATAAAAAACATTTCCAGCTCGAAAGCCACCATCATTCTTCAGATCAGTTCAGTAGGTGTATAGGCAGCAAAAGAAAGGCAGGATGAATTAGTCAAAATATTAAGCAGAGATAACAACCAAGGCAAACTCTTGATGCGAGAGGGTACGACAAAATTTTTCGACATCTTGGACGTCGAGCTAAGAACAATTTCCTCGACATATGCAATATTTTATCTTTTATCTCGAACACGGTTCACTGTAGCAACATGCAGTTGAAATAATTTTTGTAAATCCTCTAGCACTGTATCATTATCGTTTTGTAATAAAACAAATCGATTTATTTTCTCAAATCTTAACTGCGTTTGTATGATTTTGTTTTTTTTATTTGTAACGTAGAACAAGCTACTAAAATTTCTTCAAGTACTTTACTTATACACTGTATAGGTTTTTCTTCACATTTTTATCCGCGGAAAGTGAATTTCTTCGTGGAATCCCCTGCATATTTTATTCAATTTACATTTCGAGACGAAACAAAACCTGACAATATATCACAGATTTGCTCGGTCTCGATTTAATGACAACTTGCCCAAATATTTCTCCTAACATCAACTTTTCGAATATTCCAGTAAATCACCCTTATAACACAATGATTTATGACTCCACCGCCCCCTTTTTATTAAGTTTTTTCCGCTCTCTCAACGACATGGAACTCCGGAATTCAACTCTGGTCTCATCGAACTTTTATAATCTAACCATTTGAATTGTTAGTTTTATTACGGCCATAATCGCTATCAAATGGGATCCAGTTCCGAATCAAATTAGCAGCCTGTAATGCAGTTTTTGTTCTGCTTGTCACGTCCGCGAGTGACCGAAATTAATTGATGTTAATTTGTTTACACTTAACTGCGGCATTCCCCGTAGGGTAAACAATGGGTTGAGCATTCGTGTGTGCGCCACAACTGGAGGAATAATCGCCCGGACAGAGCGATTATCGTTGAATAACAAAACGTAATTTGCAACGCCAAGCCATCCATATGGTACCTATATTTGTTGTTTACCTACTGTGAATATGTGACTTGTTACAAATGTAATGTAATATATCTATACCTCTAAAGGATATGTTCTGATTACACTTAATTTTGGAAAGGTAGATTATTAAGGTTTGTATCACCTGCTCAGAATTTGTCATTTTTATGACAGTTTCTGCTTGTGCGACATTTTGTTCCTAAATTCACCTTTAAGATTCGTAAATATCCGATTTGATTTATCGGTAACGATAAAAAAATTGTTGTTTACAGTGAATTCAAGCTATTAGGAAACAAAATAAAAGGAGAACTTAGAATGTACGAGAACTATTGATTGACACTTGAAAATGTGCTGAACAATTTTGGTCACACGTTAATTACCTACTGTAAATTAAGTTCTCTGATACCTCAGTCTGTGAAAAACAATGATGCAGAATATAATGATCTACAAAATATTGTTAATGTTTTTGCTTTGTTCTTTAAAGTTGCTTATGTATACCCTTGTTCATAAGACTCATCGAATATTAGACCAGGCGGGATCTGTTTCAAAACACCTATGTATGGGTGTTTTATATGGTATCGCTAATTTTTGCTTAAACGGCTGTAAAATGATATAACAAAACATGATTTCACTATGCGCGCGCTTCAAAACGTGTGCTAAACTTATTATTAAACGAATAGTGAAACAATTGGAAAAAATTCAATTTTTTTCTCTTTTTTTCAACACAATTCGAAAACTATTCATTTTAGAGAAGAATGGAAGAGAAAAACAAGATTCGTAATTAAATTTTACACATGATATAACTATTTTTAAATAAAATAATAAAACATTATTATTGCAAATATAGCAAAAACAACAAAAAAAATGTGAAAAAAATTATAATATTTTTGCGATTTTTTTAAATGTACTTATATTATAGGTAGGATCTTCATACTGGGCCAAAAAAATCTTTTTGATATAATAAAACATGACATTAATTTTCGTTAAAATCGGTCCTATAGTGTTTCGAGTAATAATTTTGCAATCCAGATTTCTGAAAAAAAATTACCGAGCCTAAATTAAGACTTCTAGAAAATTTTATCACATAAAAAAGGCCACTCAAATCCGTTATATAGGAGAGCCGTGGTAACTGTTTAAAGATCTGCGTAATTTTTGCGCTTATAGACAAATAGAATAATTTTATAAATTCATTATAATTATTTTTTTTTAATTATGCTTTTAAAGTACTCGGAAAGACGTATCTATAAAAAAAACGTGGTGATTCGTTAGTTGGTTCCAGAGTTATAGTCGATCAAAATTGACCGGCATTTGTAGTGTCTGGAGAGCTGTTTTTTACACAAATACCTTGTCATTCCGAGTACTTTCCGGGAGTGAATTTGCAAAACTTGCGCCCTTGTGCAACTCATATAAAATGTCGATTAAAACTATTGGTCCGAATATGAAATTCACGAAAAATGTATGGGAGGTAGTGGTGGGGGGTCGAGAGCTCGCCTACTCCAGCCAACTTGAAATTGAAATCGCACGTTCAAAATAGCGTCGCGCTTAAAAATTTTGATTATCTCGGCTTCTAGTGGTCCGATTTTGATGTTTTTTTTTTAAATCGATGTCTCTCTTTTTTTATTGTTTTTGCTATATTAGCAATAATTATGATGTATTTTTTCCTTTTAAATTTTTCTCTAAAATGAACAGTTTTTAAACTGTGTTAAAAAAAAGAGAAAAAAAACAATGGAATTTTGTCACTATTCGTTTATTAATAAGTTTAGCACACGTTTTGAAGAGCGCGCATAGTGAAAATATGTTTCGTTCTATCATTTTGGAGCCATTAAAGCAAAAATTAGCGATACTATACAGGGTGTTTCTCAATAACGTGCTAATATTTAAGAAGGTTACTCTTGTGTCCATTAAAAAAAAAACTTCATATGAACATATGTCCTAAAAATCTTTTGAACTACAGGGTGCTAAAGTTTTATGAAAAAAAATATTTATGATAACTTTGGTATTACCTACCCTAGATATTTTTTCAACGCACACCTTCTATTCAACGAGATGCATTTTCTTAATGTAAAAATCATTTTTGAAATCCTCATTCCTTTCTGAGCAAATGTAGTATCTTGATTTTTTTTCGTTTGACGTACGGTTTTCGCATAAAAAATAAAATTCATTCATTTGCATCTTATTGGACCACTTAGGAGAGAAAAAAAAGATTTATGTAACTTTGAACAATAATTTATTTACGATAATAACTTTTAAACGTTAAAATTATGAAATTACCTCAATCTACATACATTTTGGAATGGTAAAAGAAAATTACCCTGGCGTAACATATTTTTCTTCAAAAATATTAAATACAAAACCTGTACAGACGCCACTGGCAAAAATAATAACATTGTTTGTACGTCAGAAAATGCATCTCGATGAATAGAAGACGGGTACCAAATTTGAAAAAATATTTAGGGTAATACCAAAGTGATAATAAAAAAATGTTTTTTTTATAAAACTTTAACACCCTGTAGTTCAAAAGTTATGACTTTTAGGACATATGTTCATATGAAGTTTTTTTCTTAAAATGGACCCCAAGATAACCTCCTTAAATATTAGCACGTTATTAAGAAACACCCTGTATAAAACATATACACCAAAACAGATCCCGCCTGGTTTCTATATCTCATTTTTATTTTGAATAAATACAAGTTTCGTTTTTTTTCTGAGAACGATATTTAATCGGCTTGAAAGGTTTAAAGTCTGCATTGACAAAGGGTCATGATGATATCGTTTTTGCTTTCTTGAAAACTGGCACATTTCTTGGAAAGCTTCCGTCGTCGTCTCCTCAATTTTTAAAAAGTGTAAACATATTGTTAAAAATTATCATTCCATGACTATAATTTCGAACTTTGTGAATTGTTTCTGACAGATCTTTGTGAGTATGGTTTTATTAAACAAAAGTTAACAATCACAAATGTGTTTAATGTTACACAGTTTATTTCTGAGTGGGTAGACAAGTTGACGTAATTTATACCGATTTTTTAAAGCATTTGACGATCTTCACCACCGTATTGTATTAGATAAACTTAATTCATATAGTATTTAGTTTTCCTCCCATTATAAATAATATTAGCTTCACATGTTGATAAATGTTTATATGTAAAATAAAATGGTTTCAAGACTCTTAAATTTGATGCAGCATCTGATGTTCCTCAAGGTTCCGTCTTGGGTCCTTTGCTCTTTAATTTATTTGTTAACGACATTGTTGTCAACGTTAATATGAAACTCTATGCCGACGATAAGAAATTGTTCTTTAGGTATTGCTCATGATGGTTATCAATATGTAACATTACACAAACAGTTTAGATGCTGTCAATGTCTGATTTAATCTAAATAAATTGCGATTGAATAATTGTAGATGTACCTAATATATTACCTTATTTCAGGAAAAACATTGTCACACTTTTGAATTATAATCTGAATGGAGAGGTCTTGCATAGAGTGAATGATGTTGTTAGTTTGGGTGCAAAGTTTGATTCAAAATTAACATTCAGTATTCATATTGAGAATATTGTTGTCTGCTTTTAAAAATATAGCATTTTTAATTGGATTTTCTGGAGATTTTTACCATATTGAGCAACTTTACTCTACAATTCGTTTGTAAAAAGTTGGCTTGAATATGGGTCGCTTACTTGGAATCCGACTTAATATTAATACATAAACTAATACATAAGGTCAATTGTCCAAATATATGACATATGTTATCTTATATCTACCATTGGAATACGAAATTGGAGGATATTTTATCCTTCCTACTGATCATAGAAAATATAGTACTAACGTAGAATGAAATGTCCCTAATATTGCCACTAAACCGCGAAACAGCGCCACGTAACGTTTTGGAAGCTTACTACTACTTAGCTCCTAATGAGTAGGCAACACTTTATACTTTGTGAACTGATTACAGCGCCATCTATCGTATGGAAACGACTTCTCACTTATATCCTCTATATTATATTATTTTAAAAGTAAACCCTTATACAAATAGGAATAGTCAAGTGTCAATACTTTTGAGAACAGATTATTTAGTTAAACAGAAAATGTAGCGAAAAACTAATATTCAGTACTTTTCTAATTCACTTCTGCTTTGATAACGAAACTAGAGGTTTCAGAAACGTCATAGTGTTATTGTGATGTGTATTTGTTTTTCCAGTGCGTAACCAGACTTATACATGTAGATGTATGTCTCTGGCATCTCACTATTAGGCAAAAGTTTTCAGTATTGACACTTGACTGTCCCTATCGGTACAAGGGTTTATTTTTCCAGTTTTTTTTTCTTCAAACTATGGCAAAATATCCAAATTATAACATTTATAATGCCACAAATAAATACAGACAATTTCTTATTTATTATTTTATTATATTATAGTATTTTTCAAATTTTGACATTTGCCAAGATATACTTAGTAAATGGTTTCGATAAGGAAATAAAACATTTTTTAATAATTTTAAGTTTATNCCCCCCTCCTTCCCCAAACGTATGCTTTTATGCTTTTCGTCGCTTTACATATGTGTCAAAATTATAATACGTGTGCGAGAAACTGTTATCGGCAACCATAGTTTTATATATACTGATTTGTACCATATTATCTTTGCCCACAGTCTATTAGCTCAAATTTGATAACAATAACGTAGCGTTAGATAATTTTTTGTTAAACCTAGTAAAAATTTATGTAATCAAACACAAACATTTCATATTTTTCTGATGCTCGTGTCCGACTTGAAGGTATTATGAAACAATATAAATGAAATTATAAAAATTAAACTATTTTCTTTAAAATTGTGAGTTTAGTTTCTTTAGAAGTATACAATATACAATATACTTATTTAAAATTTTTTCGACGAAGTATCCTATTATTTTTCCTGCTTTTAAGAAAGAATTGACCGGAAGTTAGTCCGCTCCACAGTTGATTGGATCCTCTTCCTGCAACCTCTTCATTTCAAAGGTTAAAAAGCTGTTTTGCAATTACTGATAGCAAATAAAAGCAGCTTAGAAACTGTTTATTTACATTTCGCAACGTTTCCTACAGTTTGAGTCAGATTTTCTAGTTTATCTCGTTTCTTATACCTACATTCAACAAAAAAAAAAAAAAATAGATCAGCGGAACTAAGTTTATATTTCTAATAAATCAAAGTTTTTCGTTATAACATCATCTACGACTCCTCCTGTACGTCAGATTTACTTTGATTACATCACCTTTTGTCATTAATGTAAGTGGCTTGGTTCCTAAAATGATTGATGAAGGAATCACAAGCGACAGACAAAGGGGTTGGCTTCGTGGTACGGATTTTTTGACAGTTATTAATAGTGGTTGATGGCGTACACACCAAGAAATGGAAAGCCTTTTATTTAAAACTCGCTAGTTTTGTGTCGATGGGAATTGTATTTGCTAAATTTAGATCAATTATGAAAATTGCGTTTCAATACATTTGTAATGGAGATACCCACGTGGAATTACTTGTTTACCGCTCTAATCTCATTAGGACTTAAAGTGGTGCAAACAGAACACGTTATGTCAGTTTTATAAATAGCGTGGCCAAAGTTTGGTAATCAATAAAAATGCTTACTAGCGAAGGCGAAAGTCGAATCAGCGTGATGTATTAAACGAAAAAGAGTGACAGAGACTGAGGACTATCGATGGTAATGAGGTAATGCATAAATTGCTTTGTAATATAGGAAATGACTAAATGTTTTAAAATTAGTAAAACAAAATAAAAAATGATTTGTTTTTATTGTTGTTTTTTATTATTTGTTGTTTTATTTATTTTTACCTATACAGTATTTCTTTCATGCAATTTTAATATCATTTACCAGAGTTACTGCGGATTCTTCTAACAACTACCGAACTCTCTCCCTTTTTACACTTGCTTTTTACCTAAAACTGGTAGAGTGGACACGCTCAACCGAGTCTTCTTTTATAACAATTTTTATTGGATATAAAAAGTTTTTTGGATATTATTTGTGTGCGTTTACGGGCTACTACATTTTCTGGATTTACAACTGTAAATCTTTTCTTTTAAATAACCCCAAAAGAAAAATCTAAGGGATTCAGATCTGGTGATTTAGGAGGCCATGGTCCGCCTCTTCCAATCCATCTATCTGGGAAGTTTTGATTCAGATAATTTTGTACTAGTAAAACATAATGTGATGGAGCTCCATCATGTTAAAACCTTTAATTTAGTCTGCTAACGGAACGACATCCAGCAATGGCAATGGTAAGTTTTCATTGAAAAACATACAGCTACAGCTAATACAGCTCTGAACTACATAATTATTTAATAACCCAGCCCAAATGTTTAGCGTTTTGAATATATTTTTTGAATAACTCAACAAAGAAAAATTTCCTTCTTGATTTTCGATTTATTATTGTCCCCTTAATCAAAACCAAGAAGGGGGCGTCACTTTTGGGACACTGTATATGAAACTTGTGGTTAAAACTTTGATGTTACTGTTCCTCATTTGACGATTTATTAATAGTGGTAGATATATTGTTCAGTCTAGGAATTAGGTGTGATGGCTCATTCTTTATCAGGTTCAGCAGGCAACACTCCTAATTCGTGAGGCATCTGTATCATTGTACATTTAATGTTTATTTATCATGAGTTGTGGGAGCAATTAGGAGACCACTAGGAGAAAATAAGAGAATTGCAAAACAGAACGCAACAGGAAGAATATCAGATCAAAGCCAAAATAAAGAGGACACACCAAGCCCCTTGTTATTTAAAACAAATTCTATTCTGATGGGATAATCAGCAACAGAAGATCAAGTAAAAAAACGATGTAAGTTAAAGAGAGACGGGCAAAGAAATATGGATCTAGAAGCTTCAGCATTAGTGAATTCAAATAAAAATAAATGAGGTAGATCATCTGATTGATTTTGACTCTGCGAATTCTGATTAGTGTGTGAAAGAAGAAAATAAAGGATGTATTTAAATAATCTCTCCCAGAATTCCCCACACTGTAGTGACATGACCATTCTTGAGTTCGTCTTCTTTTTTTGAACCTGTTAATTCTGAAACATATCTTTTATATGTGAATCAAATGTCAAAGTCCGCATTTCTTTTCTAGTTGATGTAATGTCAGTCAAGTAGGTTATTTCCCTTCAATTTTTATCCTTCCTTCTTCTTCTGTCGGTTCTTCCATGTTTATGGGGGATTTCATTAATGCTTAACTTGATCCTGTCGAGCATTACGGACGCAGGCTGGAACTTGGATGGGCGACCTAAGGCAGGCTCGGGGTGGTGGCTGTGGCACTTTATCAGAGACCTTCTGCCGGCGTGTGGTTTCCGTTAAAAATGGTAATGAGTTACAAAATCTCTGTAACTTAATTACCATGCATACATAAAAATTGTACGAGACTTTGCTACCAAACCACCCGTGTAGTAATAGGATGGTTTGAAGAAAGTACTCGAGTAAGGAAGGAGGCTGTACAAGGGGCCTAATGAAGCCTAAGTGCCGTGGTGGAAAGCAATCCCGCCACCCTCCGACATACATACAATGCTTTATAAAATTTGAATTTAGTTGCATGTTTCTGCTATATTTCTGTTATGATTTCGGTAGTTCTGCGGTTTTACAGCTCTTATGAAGGGCTCCCTTGGCACTAAGTTGCCTTCAATAAAAAGAAGAAAGAAGAAAGTTATTCATTGATCGTTTCACTGTTTCCACCATTTTTATGCTATCTGGAAATACCGTGGATGTAAAATACTTCTTTGCTATGATACTTGACGGTAATTTTAAAGTGGACATTGCTTAAAAGACGCACCTAGTACTCTTTACTACGCCCCTGTGCATTTACACGCCGAATACGCTTTCCGTGACCTTGAGATCATTAATAACCTAACTCTTACCCATCACGCTTGATTTATCGCATCAAAAATACGCCGGTTCTTGCAGGGCCGCCACTATTAATCTACTTTAAAACAAGTGACAACCTAAGGTGATAATAAGCGCTAAAGCATCATGGCTGGTAACTTACAAACTCGCGGAATATTATTTCTCGTGTGCCGCCAACATTATTACTCGGTTTTATCAGGTAAATTGATATAACAGTTAACGCTAAAGACCTAGGGAGAGGTTGCAAATTAAACACTATCTCCTTCAGGACTCGATCTGTTCAGGGGAAGGATGAAATATTGGACTATAATGGAGGAGGATGGGGTAATATCCGCAGAGATAATTCAACCCTCTATTTATCATACAGGAATGTCGAGAATATTACAAATAACACATTCATATCGCAGCAACTTTAGTAAGTTATAAGGTAATGAGACAAAATCTAATTTTAACAAAGAACCTCATAAGGGAAATTTGCATAGCATTTCAAATATTGAAATATGGCCTTAAAATTCCCAGATAAATTAACATTTTTCTAAATATCACTACAAAACTTCATGTAGGTGCGAAATCAGACTTGTGTAAATAAAACAAATGGTTAACCCCAGTTTCGTCAGTATCATATTTGTGAAATATACAGGGTGTCCCTAAAAGGTCTTTACAACGCTCCACCAGATACAGTGCGACTCAAAATAATTCGATTTAGCTAAACTTACCTTAGTTCAAAGTTGCTCCGTTTAGACGGTATACGGCCCTGAAGTTGCAATTATGAAATCGTTTTTTTTTTATAAATTTAAAACGCTTTATACAATTTTGATCAAATTTGTTAAGTTGACACCGCTCTATAGTACAATAAACCCCAAATGAAAATTATGAGTAATATCAATCCACTGGCGTAGAACTTGAATTTTTTTAGTAATTACACCTTCCATAATTCTAATAAAGGAAGAAAAGAATTTTAAGTATAAAATTTACATGGAGTAAATTCACTACAAAAAAGATACTTTTGATAAGACTCGATTACTCTCATGGTTTATTCGAAAGTAATTTAAATCATTGGCAGCAATTTTGACATTAAATTAGGAAAACATAAATGCAAATAAATAAAGATGTCATAGTAGCTGTTCAAACTGGTCACCATTTACTCGCATATTTACACGACGAAGAAAATTGAAATGTACTCTTTGCATAATTTCTTCTATTATTTCTATTTGTTGCATCTTGATGACGTTGCCATAATTGCTCTTCGTTTTCTACCGATGTCTTGTAAACCACGGACTTAAGTTAACCCCCATAAAAAATAATCCAATGGATTTAGGTCGGGAGAACGTGGTGGTCAATTTACAGAAGTGTCATTACCCCTACCCATCCATTTATTTGGGTACTGTTGATTTAAGTGATTACAAACAGGTACTGAAAAATGTGGTGGAGCCACATCAAGCTTAAACCACATATCTTTCCGAAGTTGTAGAGGTATATTCTCTAACAAGTCTAGCAAAGTATTTTGTAGATGTTCCAAATAAATTTCTCTCGTTAACCACTGTGATAAAATGGTAGGACAAACAATAAAATTTCCAATTATTAATGCCCACACATTTATTCGTGTTGAAAATGTCTAACTTTCACTGTGTGCGGATTTTCATCTGCATAAACTTGCTCGTTGTGGAAATTAGTTACCCCTCTTCTTGTGAAATATGATTAATCGGTAAACAAAATATTTTTCCCAAAGTGGAAATCCATTTCTCTTTGCCTATTAACAAATCAACAAAAACTTAGGTGCCTTTTAGGATCATGGGGTAAGAGGTCTGGAACTGACTGCTTATGGTACGGATGTAGCAACCGTTCTCTAAGTACCCGATTAACAATATTTTTAAACGCTCCTATTTCTCCACTTAATCGTCTCGTGCTTTGTTCTGCGTCTTCTTCAATATCTTCCAAGGTTCATATTCAGGAACCCTTACATAATGCTGCCTTCCATTATCCGCGGTTTCAGGAGCAAAGCGACCTATTTCCCGAAGACGTCTCTCCACAGTGGCAAACGTTGGGTGGCTTGGTATACGACGATTTGGAAATCTTTCGGACACACACTCAACCGTGATAAATGATCTAATTCAAATTATTAAGTAAATTAAAAACTTTTGTATCTTAGTAATAATTTAGGTGCATTATATATGTGACAAGTTTTATTTATTTGAAACTATCACAACCAAGAATCAAAATTATTTGTGTAAAGGCAAGTAAGAACCTGGCCACATGTGAAAAAACCGCACACCGAAAAAACCTAAACCCATATGGAATACGCCGAAACGAATAAGTGTGTTTATTAAAAAGTCTCATTTTTATTTAAAGAATCAGGAACAATAGACCTTCAACCTATAGTGCACATTGTCATGAAAAATTTCCTAATATTTTTACTAGATCGATTTTCGACCTTATGTACTTTGGACATAAGTGCAAAAAAATATCTTCTTTGTCACGACCATAAATATTGCAATATTCTGGAAATATTAGAAATATTTAAGAAGTTTCAAACCCCAAGTGACAAACTAAAAGAATTATAGAATTTATATATTTAAATTTATAGAACAATATTGATTTTTATAGTAATTAAAAAATTAAAACTATATCAATATTACTGAGCATGCGCATTAAAGATAATTTCATGTAAGCGAAGTAGCTTTGCAACAGGATTTCATTCAAGAAAAGTTTGGTATTGGTTAAGAGTACGTCTATAATAAATCACTTGAAGAAAAAAAAACAATCGATAGACACACTGACACAGCACAACACCAAGAAAAATAATAAAAATACTTAGTAAAACTAAAAAAAGAGAAAATACCCTAATGATGATAGCGATAACATTATCAACAATGAGTTTATTCTTTCCGAGCATACGCATTAGGCATAACACGGCTAATGTTAAATATTTACTTTATTTTTTAGGATAGTCTTTTACACCGTTTTTTATAAGTTTAAGTACATTAGTGTATCTATTTTACCAAACACGTGTTGGTTGTTCTTAAATATTTCTAAATCCTTGTAAATAGTACACAAGGGCCAGATTCGGTCTGTACCATTTCAACTATCACGATTTGTTGCGAGTTGCCTAAATATGTGACGTCACACTAAACGAGTCTATTGTAAATAATTTTTTCCTAATTTAATTTTTGTGTCAAAATTGTTGCCAATGATTAAAATTACAAATTTCGAATAAACTATAAGAATAATCGACTCATATCAAGGGTACTTTTTTCGTAGTAAATAATTTACTTAATGTAAATTTTATATTTAACATTGTTTTCTTCCATTGGCATAGAATTATGCAAGATGTAATTACTAAAAACTCCAAGTTCTACGTCAACGGATTGATATTACTCATAATTGTGATATGGGGTTTATTAGCCTATAGAGCGGTGTCAACTTACCAAATATCAGCAAAATCTCATAAGGCGTTTTAAATTTATAAAAAAAAAAAATTTCAAAATTGCATCTTCCGGGCCGTATACCGCCTAAACGAAGCAACTTTGAACTAAGGTAAGTTTAGCTAAATCGACTCATTTTGAACTGGTGAAGCGTTTTAAAGGCAGTTTTAGGGACACCCTGTATATATATTTATAATACAACACTCACTAGTATCTCGAGAACGAGCTTTACGGGCGTGTTCCATCGAAACTGCTCTGCTTAAAACTACTTATTCTATAATCTAGTAAAGTGTATTGCTAGTAAATATCTATTACTAATAAGATTCCCGTTAAAAAAGTCTTTATTGGAATCTAGCACTTGTCGATAAAAATTTTCCTATTTCATTCATGAAGCAATTAGTGACTCCCTGAAAATTCGTCAACATTGTTCTTCATAAGACGCGAAATTATCAATAGTAGAGATGACGAGAGATAACAAGACAGCTTAATGACAGTGTACATAAAAGCCGTAATTACCTCTTTGTCAGTAATTGAAGACCGCCCACTTAGTGGCTTAATGGCACAGTTTAACTTTAACTACAGATTTCCATGAAGGGGACAATTTTTTTAAGTCCCGGGGTTCAACAACAGGACTTAATTTCGTCATAAACCTACAGAGCGTATGATTAACTTTAACATTAAACTGTAAAGGTTAAGTGGGAGGGCGTACCCCTTCTTTGATTACAATTTAATATCAAACTTGAGGTTTATATACACTAAAATTTATATGCAGTATAGAGCTCTTTTTAATTGAAATGAAATCGCTATGAAAGGTGCTCCTCGAGGATCTGCTTTGAGACCTGAATAATCTTACAAGGTGTCTAAGAAATAGTATAACTGACATCAAAAAGTGGAAAATTATTTTCAATTCGGCACTGTCGTTTAAATCTGTCATATCTAACATAATCCGATGTATTGAAATAAAACTGATACATGGTTCGTAAGGGACATTTTTTGTAAAATCAAGAATTGTCGTCTTCGATAATTTTCAAAATCCTAGTTGAAAATTCTAAAGGATAGGATAATTTTAAACCAAAGTGGTATTTCTTTAAATGAATACTTTTATTATTTCCAAGATTGGTACAAAAAAAAATAGTCGGGAGACATGTAGTCATCTATCATCATCATATCTTTTCTGGATTATGAGATCTATTTTTCATAATATAACAAAGCCATTCTGATTAACGACTAAACAAAACTCATAAATATCGCCTCATGCAAGGTTTTAGTGAAATAGCCATTCTAAACACAGAATAATGTAAAGGACCCCGCACTAATCTTATGGATTTTGGCCCCCGGTGAATTTCTCTGTAACTTTGGGAAAATATAGGTTTCGACCTACTGATCAAATATCTCCATGGGCACAAAGCCCAAAAATCACTCCTATGGGCCCTACCGGGTGATTTTAGCCCAAAAATGATGGGGCACGAGGAGATGACACATCGCTCAAGAAACCAGTTGCGTCGCCGGGGAGAAGGCTGAAAATTGATTTTTGGGGCTAAAATTGTCCTCTCTTTCATATTCTGGGATCAGTTCATGGCTGCTGACCTCCTAAATACCCGAAAATGGAGTGCGAAAGGGGTAAAAACGTGAATAATAAGACATACTATAAAAACGAATGCGGACCACGCAAGTTGCGCCTGAAAGTTGACAATATTGTGGATTTGAGATTCCGAAACTCCCGTTGGACTATATAATAATATGAAATCCACAATGTTGTCAACTTTCAGGCGCAACTTGCGAGGTCCGCATTCGTTTCTATAGTATGTCTTATTATTCACGTTTTTACCCCTTTCGCACTCCATTTTCGGGTATTTAGGAGGTCAGCAGCCATGAACTGATCCCAGAATATGAAAGAGAGGACAATTTTAGCCCCAAAAATCAGCCTTCTCCCCGGCGACGGAACTGGTTTCTTGAGCGATGTCACATCTCCTCGCGCCCCATCATTTTTGGGCTGAAATCCCCTGATAGGGCCTAAAGGAGTGATTTTTGGGTTTTGTGCCCATGGAGATATTTGATCAGTAGGTCGAAACCTATATTTTCCCAAAGTTACAGAGAAATTCACCGGGGGCCAAAATCCATAAGATTAGTGCGGGGTCCTTAACTGTCCACTAGACATTGGTCAATATCAAAATCACTGCTAGTTTAACAAAGTCGCTGTGTATCTTTGTTGTCCGCTTTTTCTTATTGCTAAAGGTCTTTGCTATAAACTATCTAGTTTTATTTGATAAAGATAATGTTTAACAATATTACCGTGAAAATAATACTGTAGTTCAATAATTATTTTGAATATAAATATGTAGTAAAATAATCGTTTGCACGATTAAAAGCATATTTTGATAAAACTTGGTTCCCTATATAATCTTTCTTTTATCTTCGAGCGATCTGCATATGTAGATGATTTATTTTCATCTGACAGTAATTACTTGAAAATAATAAAAAAAACATGAATTTGATATATAGCAAACTTTTAGTTTAATTTTATAACAATTTGATAGATTCAGTTTCTGGGGGTGCAAAAACATAGGATGGCATGGGCTGTAATCGTGGAGAGGGCCACTTTTTTGTATGCCTGAGTAATTAAAGAGAGTATCAAATCATTTTGCTTTGGAAGAGTTCTTATGCAGTTACCAATTTGGCTTTGTCTCTCTTGTCTCTTGTCTTTTGTCTTGTTTGTCTTTGTATCTCTGAATAGTATTTTCTGTTTCCGAAGTTGTGAGCTATGTGGTTGAAGATCTGCCAAATGGTGAGTTGTCGACCTTATGCGATCTTAGCAATGCCATTGCTTGTATTTTTCATAACCTTATTTTTTTGATTTGGCATTTATTAGAGATATGCCACTGTTAAGTCTTTTCAAATCTTATCTTACTGCTCCATGAAGCAATATGTCACTCTAGGAAACAACAGACCTGATTTATTTGCACTGAAGAGTGGGGTGCCTTAAGCTTCCGTTTTGGGACCCCTATTCTTCGTAATCTATATAAATGATCTTTATTCTCTCAGAAATGTCGCCTCTCGAGAAATTTTTTCTTCACATGTTTAATTTATAATAATAACAAAGTGGTTCTATCGATTATAACATTACAAATGGTTCTGCAGGTGATTTGTTCCAAATGTATATTAATATCTATAATGGTCAGTTACGTTGCAAAAGACAAACACCATTTATTAGCGTGCTATTATCCGCAAGTTGAAGCCCAGTTTTACCTTTTAAAATATATTTCCCGTTCTTACAAACTATATTGCGGTGTCACTTTCTGGGGAAACTAGATAGATATTTAGAATCCAAAAAACGCCATCTAAGCTATTGCAAATATCAACCTCAATATTTAAAATTGGTGTTAATGCATTTACATACTCTTCTTATACTTTACCAGCTCTTGGAGATAATAGACATAAAAATACCTTTAAAGGTACCACCAGCATTCTTTATCATGATATTCGAATTGTTAATTATCTGTGTTTATCACGATTTCAACTCATATCCTTTGAAATTACAGTTAAAATTTTATAATACCTCATCAAACAGTGTAACAAATTTAAGTTTACCTGAATTTAAAATAAAAATTAAAAAGTATCTAATGTTTGGGCAGTATGTATCTGTTTGTAAAATACAGTCTTCCGAATGGTAATATGCCGTCCACTCTCCCGCACAATTAATCGACTTCAAGGTTATTTGACAATAACGTGCTACCAAAAAATTAGTAACTGTAAATAATTATTTTACTTTTACATTTTTATTAATGCCCAAATACCTTGAAACCTGTTGAGTTTACTGATTTTAACTTTATTAAAATTAAGAGTAATGTTTTGTTTTGCAGATATTTTATTTATACGCGCTACGTGATATCATGCAGCAAAAAATAACTGTTTCAGGGACTAACCTTGAACAAATGTAAATGTAAAATGTAATTAACAGAAAATCTTTCGCTATTAAGTATCCGCACGCTACATGCTGATAACATTGTATGGCATAAATCTAAACTTTGTTTTGATTCAGCTTTGTAGAGAAAAACGCTAGCAATTTTGTCCTTGTAACTGTATGAGCAAAACAGACTTCAAGAGGGAAACTATTTGAAGGAGAACCTCAATTAAAAGGTTTACAGGATCTCAATGTCTGAGGTTTAAAGTATTATAAGTCGATTTTGGCGGGAAATTACGAGATTTCATCTGTCAGTATTATAAATGAAAATAATGAAGGGATTACTTTCACAAGGGATTTGAGAAAGCTACAAAGGAGAGAATGAAGAGGGAGGAAATAATACTGTTTGTGTTGTTTGTTAGATATGACTTTTGTTTGATTGCATTACTCTAGAAAATGTGACGTATTGCAACTGTCTTTCGTTTAAAAATTAGTTCTTAGGTTCCCTAATTCTATATATATTTTTACACAAAAACAAAGTTTAAGTAATTATAGTGATTCATTTTTACATACAATTCTGGAAGAAACATTGAGTCGTAAGACTTTTTCTATTTAACGCTTATTATATTTTCTAGTTCGAGATATTATCAGTTTTTAAATCATTTTCCCCAGATTTTCTTCCTTGATATACGAAACACGGATGGAGTTAAAGAAATGTTTAGACAAACTTTCTTATTCAAAATGGACGATAAACATTTAACTCCTTTCATTCGTATATCGAGACTGAAAATTTTGGGAAAGTAATTTACAAGTGTTAATATCTTTAAAACAGTTGAAAGCGTAATAGAGAAAAGTCTTACAACTAAAAGTTCTTACCAACGACAAAATATGGAGGTGTGAATAAACCATCAAGATTTTTCTATTCTCTGTGGCCAGTGTTCAGAATTTATTTTCAATTGTTTAAAAACGTTTTCCAAAATATTTCGATGAACTTGTTCATTCTACATCCTTATTTATCTCTGTTGCTTTCTTTTTTAGAAAAAAAAATGATATGGACCCAAAATACCAGATCAAAAAACATTTGAATAGGTATTGTATATGCATTTTGAAGAAGCAAGCCAAGCTTATTTTTTTTTTTTTGACACAAAATTATGTACAGGTATTACATATTTACATATAGCACTTCTTTAAAAATACAGTCATACAAGGTTTGATAAATCTGTATCTAATAATAATGAAGGTATGAACAAAAAAGTAAATCAATAAACTTTTTAGACTCCTTTGACCAAATTTCACATCACATTTATATCGCTGTAATGTTATTGAAGTGTCTGGCAGGGTGATTCAGTCATAATGTCATTAATGTTAAGAGAAAATAGGGAAAACTTAATAGAAAACCTATACGCGATTAAAACAAATTTAGAAAGCATATTTATACTGAAAAAAATATTTTCAAATCATTATTTAAACCCCTTTTCGGAACGCTCCTGACCGCTGAACCACAAAGATTTATCGAGAGTGAATCTTGACCTAACGTATTATTCGGTCACTACCTAGCCTTTACTGTATTTTTAATCTGTAGCGAACGATAAGGAAAAAACAGATCTTTTTATCTAGAGATATGAATGAATAATATATTTTTTTTAATTTAAATATTAACAAATATTATTTATTTATTAATAAAAACCCATGTATAACGATAATAATTGTTAATGAATATTCGGTTCTTACAGTTTAATATTTTTAATATCGTTAACGTTTTCGCTATGTTTCACAATTTACAATCATATGTTTTCGGGGTCGTTGAATACAAATTCGGGTTCCATTTAAACCCTACCACGTCAGGGTTTTTCATAACCTCAAAAAATAGGCCCAAAAACGCAATAAATCCATTGACCACTCAATCCCAATAACCCTAAATCCCTTAACCTCTTAATCTCTTAAACCTTTAAACCACATAACCTCAAAATGTCATAACCCCAAAATCCCAGAACCCGGTAAGAATGACACTTACGCGCGTTTCAATTTTCTGTCTTTGTTAGGCCTTCCGAACACGTGGTTAAAATTAATGATATTATGACTTAATCACAATATAAGTATACAAACAGAAACATTATGCCAAAAAATATACAAGCTTGGCTTGTATTTTTGAAATGCAACGTTCAATTGCTTTTTTAAGTACAGTTTTGAAATCACAAGAAAATTTGCGACAACTTTGGCTCGTAGTTTTTTTCTAAGTACGAAAAAAAAAGAGATTAGAATGTTATGTACCTTGTATACTCTAAATAAAATCTTAGTGATTCATACTGATGATTTTTTTAGAAAAAAATCTGTGTCACAATTGGATTTACCACCTTTCAAAACGGGCTTCTACTAAAATTTATAAAAAAAATTATCTCAAAAAAGTGGTCAATATTCACAAAAACCACAACTTTTTATAATTAATAACATCGAAATTGGGTTGTATATCACTACGTTTACATAAGTCATACCCTCTTTCTTTAGGAAACTATTGAATTAATACTCCCATTTTTAACTTCACTAATAAATGTTTGCTTCAACAGGGGTATTTTTCCCAATGCTTTAAGCTGACTAAGATTTTACCAATGTTCAAACAAGGAGATCCAAATCTTTCAAATAATTATCTCCCAATCTCAATTATACCAATTTTTGGTAAGGTGATTGAAGCCATAATGAAGGCGAGATTATATACTTTCCTTGAAAACAATTCCGTTTTATGTGCGAGTCAATTTGGTTTTAGACCGAATCGGTCTACAACCAATGCAGTGCATGGGGTTGTGAAAGACGTTATCAGAGTACTTGATAAAGGTGAACACACGGCTATTGCTTTATGCGACCTTACAAAAGCCTTCGACTGTGTCCCCCACGAATTATTATTGGCTAAGTTGGAGCATTACGGTGTGAGGGGTTTGCCACTAGTTTTTTTAAGTCATACTTAATGGACAGGTCTCAGTGTGTCACAATTAACAATAATGTGTCCGAATTTAAAGTGAATAACCATGGTGTACTACAGGGATCCATTTTGGGACCAATCTTATTTTTGATCTTTATAAATGACATTCATCACTCTCTTTTACCTAATAAATGTATACTGTTTGCGGGCGACACTACTTTGTTGGTGTCACATAGGGACTGTTCTCAGCTGAATGTTCTAATGAACCAATTAATTGAGCGGGTGGAGCAGTGGTCTTCGTTTAACAAACTTACAGTGAATATTGAAAAAACCCAAAGGCTTACAATATCTTCAAACAGAGCAAATGTAAAGGGTGATCAAGTAAAGCTGCTCGGTGTAGCTGTAGATGATGGTTTAAATTGGGCAGGGCATGTTGGATATCTTTTGAAGGCACTCCCAAGTACTATTTTTTTACTACGCCAATTGAAATCTGTGGTTAGACTTGAGACTTTGATTTCTTCGTATTTTGCATTTTTTCATTCTCGTCTGTGCTATGCGGTGTTTTTGTGGGGTAATTCTAGCCAGTCGATTTTTTCTTTACAAAAAAAAGCGTTTGGAGTACTAGCAGGTCTGAGCGGCAGAGAACATTCTCAACCACATTTCATTAATTTTGGGCTCTTGCCATTACCCTGCATATATTACACTTTAACTGAAATACACAAAAATATAAACAGTCTTCAGTCAGACATTCACATATATAACACAAGAAACTCTAATGCAATTAGACTTAAAAGGTCAAAATCGAATTCTCTTAAGGTTGGGCTTTATAATAAACTGCCAACTACTGTTAAATCGTTAAATCTGAATTGTTTTAAAACTGTAATTAGGAGGCATCTAAGTCAATACTGTTTCTATACAATACACGATTTTCTTAATACAGACTATAAATAATTGCTGTTATATTATGTCGCTTCGTGTGAATTGGATTGTTTCGGCTTGTTTGTGATGATGTACTCTATATGTTATGTTTGATATACTATATTTTCTTTGTTTTATACACATTTATATGTATGACTGTATTCACATTTGTACCTTTGACTTGCCATAAATGTATATGCATGTAACATGGTCCAATAAACTTTCTTTCTTTCTTTCTTTAACGGTTCAGTTAAAATGGAACACCCTGAAGAATTATGAAAGGGGACCGATTAAACTGTCGTTAAATATCTTGCCATCTGAGCGACACCTCATCTATCTCCATTTTAAGCACAAAAACGTTATTTGCATTGCATTAGCATTAATCCCGAGCATGAGCCGTCTTTATCTGTCAGAGGAGGCTGGGTGTCAACCATTATCGCGCTGTAAACACACCGGTGATACGTCAGTAAACAACCCTCTCGCATTGTCTTGCCCTTTGCCGTACCCTACATCATTCTGGAGAGGTCTCCTAAAAAAATGAGGCAGACATTTACGGAAAACTTTGACCTGGGGATGTGGTCTGAAATATGCCCTTCATCTGAGGAGCAGAGTTGGGGTTGGCGTTGTTTATCATTTTTTGAGACGTAAACAACGCGCCTTTTCTCCTAAGATATCCACTTTATGACAAATTACGGAAGTAATTTCTGACAAGATTACATTATTTTCTTGTTAGCGCCACGAAAAACCTACATATTTATGAATACATTGCTTTTATAGGAATGTAAGAAAAAGTTATATCATTATACAGGGTGGTCCTTAAGTAATTGTACATAGAAGTATGGTAGATTTGCGACTTTAAAATATTGCGATTTGAGCCAACTTGCCCTAATAAAATATTGATAATAAGAAAAATACAGGGAGTTAAAAGTGAAATTTCAAAATATATTTTTCGCAATAACGAACATTTTTATCAAGAAGATGAAATTGGTTTACGTTGCAGATGATCTTCAAGTTAGTTAGTACAAGAAGGTTATCTTCAGCTTTAAGAATCAGTAAAACTTCAGTTTTAAAAAGACTAAACCTCGATAAATATCGCCCCTACCATTTTACGACTGTGCAAAATTTATTACCAGCAGATCTACCATTAAGATACCAATTTGCAAGTGATATCCAAAATAGGCAAAAATCTTGACCCCCCCTACCTTTATCAATAGAATATTATTTACGGACGAGGCAAAATTTAGCCGTCGTGGTATTTTTAATTTCAGAATTAATCATATCGAGGAAATTGAAAATCCTCATTTTAAAAGAGAAAGACATTTTCAACACGAATTCAAAATAAATGTATGGTGTGGGATCATTGGTGACCATTTTTTAGGGCCATACGATTTCCCGCATACCTTGAATGGTGAGAACTACTTACATTTTTTACAAAATGACTTCATTGATCTTTTGGAAGAATTGCCACTAAATTTCAGGCAAAATATGTGGATTATACAAGATGGTGCACCTCCTCATTATATGAGATAAGTCAGAACATATTTAAATACCAACTTTCCTGAACGCTGAATTGGTCGTGGTAGTCATTTCCCTTGGCTAGCACGTAGCCCAGACTTTAATCCTCTCGATTTTGGCGTATGGGGCGCAATGAAACAACTTGTTTATAAAAGCCCCATAAATACTCGCAACTAACTTTGGGAAGAAATAAATGCAACTGCAGTTTCTTTTGGACCAATCACGTTATTTAAAATGAGGCCATCTTTTATGGAACGTATGGATAAATGTATCGATGGGAATGGTGGACATATCGAACACTTACTTTGACATAATTAAACTTGTAATGTTAGTTAGCTTAGTTTTTTCTTTTCTTAATATGTATAAAATTCATTTCTAATTATGGTTATTAAACTTATAATTTAACTGCTTTTATTTAATTTTTAAAATTTTTTTAAATTTTTAAATTTTTGATGTCAACTCCTACTATTACGTTAATATTCATCCTGTTGATGTAAACATGATAAGCGTATACGAGTTCTACATTAATATTTCTCGTAATGAATTAAAGAAGAATTATGCAGTCGATTTTTAAAATTCGATTATCTCGAAAACCATTAAGTTTAGAGGTTGTTAACAAGTATACGTTTTTGTCTTTCAATGCCGTGCCTTTACTTCTACATTAATATTTCTCGTAATGAATTAAAGAAGAATTATGCAGTCGATTTTTAAAATTCGATTATCTCGAAAACCATTAAGTTTAGTGTTAACAAGTATACGTTTTTGTCTTTCAATGCCGTGCCTTTAATATCTTGATGGGCAAAAAAGTTTAGCGCACATTTATGCCACATATGTGGCGCCCTCTAAAAGATACATTAAATTAGATATCAAATTACGATTTCCCATACCAAAAAACCCCCAGCTAATTTTTTTTTGTATAAATGTCCAAAAACGTTCAAGTATTGCGAAAAATAAATTTTGAAATTTCACTTTTAACACCCTATATCTTTCTTATTATCAATATTTTATTAAGGCAAGTTGGCACAAATTGTCATATTTTAAAGTCACAAATCTACCATACTTCTATGTACAATTACTTAAGGACCACCCTGTATCAATTTTTATGTGCCTGTATATGTATAGGTACAGGGTATCTCTAAAAGTTCTGGACAAAATTCTACCACATACTCCTGGGGCCAAAATATGATGTATAATTCAAGTTACGTCATTCCAAAATTTGGTAGTTTCCGACATACAGAAATGTAGAAGCCAATGGTCCAAGAATAATAATAATAAAAAAAATGTGAAGATGAGAGAAAGAAGAAGAACTGGAGTTATTCAATTTAATTAAAATAAGTGTTCAAGTGATCCTCATGAATACAAAAGTTAATTCATTGAAGAAAGTGGAACTGAACTCTTCTGATGATCTCTGCATACGTCCTTAAAATATGGGCAACATCTTGTATCCGTCTTCACAACTTTTCTTCTGTGTCAACAGATGTAGAATATCATGGATTTTAAAGTTCCCCATAAAAAATAATTTAATATCCGGTGAGCGTGGTAGCCAGTCCTCATTAGCTTCATTTACTCTATCGGTTCATCTATTCGGAAAATTCTCATTGAAATGGTTACCTACGTTTAAAGTAAAATGACTGCTCCATCGTTCATAAACCACATGTTGTGATGATTGGCTAATGGAAGATCATCCAATAAATCTGGTAATGTGTCCTGGACGTACTTCAGATAATTTCGACCAATTAAACGAAGCAGTAGAACGACAGGACCAAAAGTCTTGTACATGCTGTATGTGTTATTAAAACCCTTTGAACCACACCTTGGATGACACGATCCAAAATTTGTTCTTCGACCCTAGAAATCCTTATCGTCTATCATTTGCAGTCACAGGAGCAAAGCGAAAGCGTCTTTCAACTTGTGTAGGTAAATATTTTGTGATTTGGTACCTGCCGGTTTGGAAATCTTTCTGTGTATACCTTTACAGATTCGCGGCTATTTCCTTAATAATATCCGTAAACTACTAACATGTTAGTCATTTCTACCTTGATGATGGAAGTTAATTCTTAAAATGTAACGATATGACAGATATAGACCAGGCAATAAAGAGAAAAATATCTAGATTTTCGCGGCCCGTTCTGATTTTAATGCGGTTTTTTGCATTTTGTTCAGAAAGCCCGTCGGAAAAAAGTTCCGCCTCTTTTATTATCCGGAAGTGGCGGAAATGCATCGCGGGTGCATAAAGTGCATCTAGAAGTGCATCATATCCGAGAAACTTGCCAAAGTGCACGAAATACCGCAAAAATTGGTACTCGGGGGTTTTTGGGGGCGCAGAATTCGAATATGCATATATATCCAGTCCACCCGACCCCCCGGGGAGCGACTTCCGGCCGTGTGGGGGCGCCGGGGGCACGTGGATTGCAAGGTTCTCCCAATGACTGGAAAAATGGATCTCGGGGGTTTTCGCGGGTGCTGATTCCGAATTCGAGGGTGAAAAATATCCCCTGTGCTCGTGGAGGTGAGGGGGATATGAAATCTAAAGTTCCCGAAATAACTGGAAAAATGGATCTCGGGGGTTTTCGCCGGTGCTGATTCCGAATCTGACCCTGCCAAATGCGTCCGATGACTATTTCTGATTATTTTGGGGAAGGGCGTTAATCTTCTAAGAAGGATGAATATAAATTAATGGAAAATCATGGGACGAAACTCAACTAAAAAGTTCGGTTGGAAAAAGAAAGAGTAAGCCTGATAATTTTTTCAAATATATTTATTGTTCTAAAGTATAAAAGTATATTTATTGTTTTAAAATATATATTGTCTTAAAATATATTCAATGCACATTCCTTCTGTATTAATTGTCACACGGGCCCATTTATCAAACAACTATAAAAAACAACTATAAATACCAATCACAATTATTTTCCTCTTCTTCCCCTTCCTCGTTCTCTTCCTCCTCCTCCTCCTTCTCCTCCTCCTCCTCCTCCCCTTCCTTCTCCCCCTCCTCCTCTTCCTCCTCTTCCTCGAGCTCTTCGCGTTTTCATTGATGACATTCCTGTCGCTCGATGGATTGGTACAGGTGGTACCGAAACAATTTTCGCACGCAATGGTACAGGGAACATTATTTTTTCTACATCCACACGATAACCCACAGCGTGTTTCAATGGAGCAAGAGCAGGAAATCATTTTCAGAAGTTAATCTGGACCTGATTCGATATAACTGAGATTCGAGAGCGTATACAGCGGGAATTTCGAAAAGCAGCATCTCAGAATATTATTGAATTTCGTGCTCTTCTCAATTTTCCCCCGGGGCCTGACTGTCTTAATATATCACTAAAATCACACGTTATAATTTTCTATCCCCAAAACACTCATTATTCTATGTTACCAGGTCATGAATATTATAACCCACCCCTCCCTCCACGAGCACAGGGGATATTTTTCACCTTCAGATTCGGAATCAGCACCCGCGAAAACACCCGAAATACATTTTCCCAGTCATTTCGAGAACTTTAGATTTCATAACCCCCTCCCCCCACCTCCACGAGCACAGGGGATATTTTTCACCCTCAAATTCGGAATCAGCACCCGCGAAAACCCCCCGAGATCCACTTTTCCAGTCATTCGGAGAACCTTGCAATCCACGTGCCCTCCGCGCCCCCCCAGGCGGCCGGAAGTCGCCCCCCGGCAGGTCTGGTGGACTGTATATATGCATATTCGAATTCTGCGCCCCCCAAAACCCCCGAGTACCATTTTTTGCGGTATTTCGTGCACTTTGGCAAGTTTCTCGGATGTGATGCACTTCTAGATGCACTTTATGTACCCGCGATGCATTTCCGCCACTTCCGGATAATAAAAAAGGCGGGACTTTTTTCCGACGGTCTTTCTGAACAAGATTCAAAAAACCGCATTAAAATCGGACCGGGCCGCGAAAATCTAGATATTTTGGGGTAAATCGTTCTTTATTGCCTGGTCTAATATGTGACAGAATATTTTGTAATGCCCTGTTTTAAAATAAAATGTGGCACATTTGATTAATCCAATGATGTCATTTCATAAAAAAAAATCCAAACGGGATGATTTTTTCAGGAAGATTTACAGTAAATCTATACTGTGAATTACGTAAGCGTTTACAGATGGGTATTGCTGTGCCCATTTATAGTCGTTTCTTGAATTATTTATCTATCCCATCGTTTGTAAATTGCAACTCGTTAATAAATAAGGTTCTGTAAATGACCGGACGGTGGTTAGGTAATCAACGCGAAAAAGCCATGAGTGAATGTGGTATGAATAATACTGTTTCCTATTCAATGTTTTCCATACATTCCATTGAGAAATATTAATAGTCGAACTTATGTTAGACCTTGCATTTTGTTGAATTGGATCTAAAATATTATTCTCTTTTTGAACATCTTGATGTAAATTAATTATGGTAGGGCTACTTAAAGTGACAGATAATTAAATAGTGAATTGTTTATCAACAAACTTGGATTTAATATTTAAAACTTTGTAATTTAAACATGCCGCAATTATTTTCAAACGAAGAATATGCTGACATGGTATTCATCTATGGGTTTTGCAATGGGAATAGTAGGGCAGCACAAAGGGAATATCAGCAACGTTTTCCTGGTCGTAGGCATCCTAATTATAAAACTTTTAGTAAAGTCTTCTAGTACTCAAGACAACACGGGAGGTTTCCAACTCCAAAAAATGTGGAGCATAATTTACGAAGATGCTCAAGAACAGAACAATATTTTAAATTTAGTTCAACAAAATCCAAAAACTAGCACAAGAAGAATTAGGTTCTGCCATTAATATTCCTCATTGGAAGATTTGGAGAACATTGAAAAGGGAACGTTATTATCCATACCACATCCAGCAGGTACAGCGTCTTGAACCAGGTGATAACATCCACCGGTTAGCTTTCTCGCGTTGGTTATCTAACCACCGTCCGGTCATTTACAGAACCTTATTTACAGACGAAGCGCAATTTACAAAAGATGGAATAAATAACTCAAGGAACGACCATGAATTGGCACAACAAAACCCACATACAAAACGCCAATGTCATTCACAACACAGGTTTTCTGTAATTCTCCAGTCGGCAGAGGCCGAAAAGTTACTGTTAGTGGCATTTTCTTGATAACTCGGAAATAACTGCACAGGTCTACTTTAAATGATGAGTACAATAACAGGCTAATTTGCTGACAAAGTATTTTATCAGGAAAAAAAGTTATTAACAATTTAATCGTGAAAAAAAATTTTTTTAGTAGTTTTCTTTAAATAACTCAGCGGGATGACTTTGTACGAAAAAATGCTTAGGACATGATTTTGTTCGTAATAAAAATAGCTACAAAATGGCGGTGGTCCGATTACGAAATTTGCAATAACAAAGCCGTGAGATTGAAAAAACGGTATAAAACGCCAATTTTTTTAAGTTGCTGTAAAAATGTCAATTATAAACAAAAAGTGATAAAACTTTCGAAAACTATAGTTCAATATATATACAATAATGACGCTAAAGCCGAAAATCAGGAGAGCAAAACTTTTTGTTCTATAAGGTGTTATACATTCATCGGCATCTGAAACTCGAAACTTTGCCAAATTTGTTCGAAGCTTTGCTGACACTTGAAATTTGGTACACACATAGTGTAAATATGCAGAAACCAAAAGCAATTTGCAAAATTCAAGTATCTTCATTTTTGCAGTTTTGGTAAGGTTTTATACGTCACCCTAGTTTTATACGTCACCGTTTTTTTAATTTTTGGACGTATATTTATGTATATTTATAAAATATTCCATTACGGTAGATTAGCCAGCATAATTACCTACAATTTAAAAAAATATATATTTTCATCGTTTAGATCCTAAGCTACTTAACATTTTGCGCCTGTTAGCCGTAGTCGTACATTATTCAACATATTAACATAAAACAAAATCGTACGTGTGGGGTAAACCTTTAACTTTTCATTTTCGAGCGCGAGCTCCGCTCTTCGGCGCTTGTATACTATTAGAAATATGCAACAGTAAATTTAAACAATTGTTTACTTAAAGTTAAAGGTTTACCCCACACGTACGATTTTGTTTTATGTTAATATGTTGAATAATGTACGACTACGGCTAACAGGCGCAAAATGTTAAGTAGCTTAGGATCTAAACGATGAAAATATATATTTTTTTAAATTGTAGGTAATTATGCTGGCTAATCTACCGTAATGGAATATTTTATAAATATACATAAATATACGTCCAAAAATTAAAAAAACGGTGACGTATAAAACTAGGGTGACGTATAAAACCTTACCAAAACTGCAAAAATGAAGATACTTGAATTTTGCAAATTGCTTTTGGTTTCTGCATATTTACACTATGTGTGTACCAAATTTCAAGTGTCAGCAAAGCTTCGAACAAATTTGGCAAAGTTTCGAGTTTCAGATGCCGATGAATGTATAACACCTTATAGAACAAAAAGTTTTGCTCTCCTGATTTTCGGCTTTAACGTCATTATTGTATATATATTGAACTATAGTTTTCGAAAGTTTTATCACTTTTTGTTTATAATTAACATTTTTACAGCAACTTAAAAAAATTGGCGTTTTATACCGTTTTTTCAATCTCACGGCTTTGTTATTGCAAATTTCGTAACCGGACCACCGGCATTTTGTAGCTATTTTTATTACGAACAAAACCATGTCCTATGCATTTTTTCGTACAAAGTTATCCCGCTCAGTTATTTGAAGAAAACTACTAAAAAAATTTTTTTTCACGATTAAATTGTTAATAACTTTTTTTCCTGATGAAATACTTTGTCAGCAAATTAGCCTGTTATTGTACTCATCATTTAAAGTAGACCTGTGTAGTTATTTCCGGGTTATCAAGGTTTGACACACGCCCAACCTCTACCAACTGGACTATAAACGATTGGATCGGACTTGTAAATGGGCATTTAATAGGGCCACATTTTTTGAAAAGAGATTAAGTGGTAACGTTTATTTAAGCTTTCTTCAAACAATCCTACCCAATCTCTTAGAAAATGTCCATATTAGAGGTATGCTCTCTCAACACAATGAAGCTCCAAGAAAATTTATCAAAGTTGAGGGAGGCCACTTTGAAAATTTGCTATAAAATTAATATGCCATTGTAAAGTACATTTGGACACCTATTATTTTCTTTTGTGTTTTATTGTTATTTGTCTTCCGTGTTTTATTAAATAGTCATTGTTCCTATTTGCTTTTTTTATTTCTATTTTTTAGAAATCCTATTTACTAAAAGAAATAAACTACTATTTTTATCATGTATCTTTTACTTACTCATGTCATGTGTTTCTTACAAGTATCTACCCTTCATATCCAACTCCTAACAGAACTTTTTAAAAATGTAATTCAATAGTATCAACGACAAAAATAATGCAACAAAACTTTTGTGTTCAGCACGTGCTTCTTTAAGCTGTTGAATAAATTTTAAAAAAGCACGAGTATAAATAATAAATGTAAAAATTAAGCTATAAGAGGTAAATTAACGGTAAGTAAAGAGTCCTTCTAGTATCATTTCCAAAAGGAATCGACTTGAAACTGGCTTAATTTTAAATTACTGCGTAATTAAATGCTTTCAGCTATTATCCAACAATCAGTTGTTAAAAGAAAGTCGTTTAAGCCAGAAAAGCATTTCCTATGGATGATAAATCGTCTACCGTTTGTATTTTTATTTAGGCTTTTCTTTTTTTCTCTACAGTGCAAAAAATGGTACGCTAGTGAAGTTATCCCGGATTAGATCTTAAGTCGACAACTTTTATTCCCATTTGTTTGAATTTATTCAACATGCGGAACACTAAAAAATATGTAAATAGCGGGCTAAATTTGATATTTTTGCAAAATAGAAACAGCGCTGAGAGAAGTGCAAAATTGATAATAAAATTTAAAAAATATGAAATTCGGTTATTTTCTGAACAGACTTCGTACTAATGACGAAAATATTTGGACATCTTAATTAATTTAGGAGAAAAACAACCTACCCATTTTTATCGCTTTTTGTAACTCTTTTGTAAAAAGGATTTTTTATGCAGTTTTTGCGTATAATTCAGTAGCATCGAGATACTTTTCTGTAATTCAGCTTTACAAAAACAAAAACAAAATTGTTGAAAAAAAAATTAAAAAGAAAATAGTACAGATATCATTTGTAAACTCAAAGCTGTCTATTAGAAAGTAACTTGTTATAATTTTGACTAAATAAAATTAAGTATGCTTTGGAAATTTATAAATTATCGATTTTTGTGGATATTTTTTAAGCGCGTTATTTTATTTAAAAATTGTGTTGTGTAGGTGTAAAGGGGTGGGTATAAAAAGGACCGCACGGAAAGGTGAACGTAAAACTTTCCACAAAGAAAGTTTTGTATTTCTGTGAAAGGGCAGGTTTTTCTTCTAAATGGATGTAAAGCTTTTAATCTTAATGCTGCCTGTATTCGGCGTGGAACGGTAAACCAACCTTTCATAAACGTACAATAATGTATGGTAAAAACGCGTTTAGATTAAACTAATGCCTAAAAAGCAATCAATCATTTTAAATTTAACGTTGTCAAGTTGTGTGCGGTCTGGTTTACCGGATTAAAATCCAATAAAATATCGGATTACTTCATTCGTTTCATTGGTTTCGGATGTATCCCAATTGAACGGCGTGTGTCTGGCGCTTTCATTTACCGGAAAATGCGATTCAAAAACCTTTACATAAACACCATCTTTACAAAAACCTCTGCGGAAAACGTTACAGTGGAAATATGTCAAATTTTTTCTAGCTTTGAGACTTTTTCTACTGTTTCTCAATAGGCATTGCTGTTATTTTTGAAGTAATGCTGTCAGTAAACTCTTCTAGTCTCTATACATGTCATACTTCGATTTGAAAGAACTTTTTCTCTGAAATCGTTAAAAAATGTGTATTTTTTCGGCTAAATTTGCAAAATACCGTGTTCTAGTATTTTAGTTCGCTACTAAGCCATTATCAGCAAAAAGTACGGGAAAAGTTATTTTTCCAGCTTTTAAATCTATATTTTAGACAGTAATGACTCATAAATACCCGCAGGCAAACTAACTCACATCAAAAATGCATTATTTAGTAAATATAACATTTATTGAACGTATTCCACATATTAAATATTTATTATAACTATTTATTTATATTTATAGTTATGTCGCAATTTGTACAGCTATTAATAGACCGGGAGATATTAGACTGAACTTCGACGACGTCTTTCTCGTTTATGCCTCTGAGAGTACTGAAGGGTAACCGAGAGACAAGTACAACAAACTAAATTTAAAAGATGGGCTGCGGGACACCTTTGTGAAAATTCAATTTTCCTTATCAAAAAAATTATGTGTACGGCGACGTATTTCTCACTTATGCCATGTTCATAAGTTGAAGAGAAGAATCGATTTTATCACAATATTTTTTTGGCATAAGTGTCGCAAGGGACCTAAAAATGGAAAACTTTGTAAGAAAATGTGAAAAACATCACGCAGCCCATCTTTTAAATTTAATTTATTGTACTTGTCTCTCCGTTACCTTTCAGTACTCTCAGAGGCATAAACGAGAAAGACGTCGTCGAACTTCAGTCTAATATCTCCCGATCTATAAAGATTGGCTTAACTCCACGACCCCACTCGAAAAGTCGGCGACATTATCGCTGTTAATTATTTATTTTTCAACAATATTATTATTATTAGCAAATTTCTCTTTGTCTTTCCCCCCTATAAATATTTAATCTGCTATGTCTAGTTTATTTGTAAAAGATTTCTTTATACAGGGTAGCCCATCGAAAACGTACCGCAAGGCATTACAGGGTAGTAAAGAACTTTTCGGCAAAATCCAAAAACAGGTCAAATTTGTTTTTGGCTCAAAAACATACCAAAATCTTCAACCCCCTAAGTGGGGGTGCTATCCCCTAAATTTTTTCAAATGGGAATGGGGGTCAAGTGGGGGGTCATTAGAAAGGGCTTTTAATTCTCTATACATCGATTCTTACTTTTTGAAAATCGATTCATTATTTTAGAAAATATGCAGTTTTGAAAATACGAACAATATTTTTGACGAGAAATGCGAAAATCGATTTAATTTTACTTCAAAACTTACGGTATTAGTCAAGTAAATGCTGAAAATGTTGTCCGCCAACTTGCATACAATGATACAGGTTGTCTTCAAACCGTTGTCGAACATTCTGGAGCACTTGCGGTGTTACTTCGCGACATACATTAATGATTCGTCCTCGCAGATCTTCCAAGGTATCAGGTGGAGTGCTGTAAACTTTGCTTTTAATGTGCCCCCAGAGAAAGAAATCTAAAGGATTTAAGTCGGGTGACCGAGGGGGCCACTCAATTGCACCTCTTCGTCCTATCCAGCGTCCTGGAAACGTCTCATTTAGGTAATTGCGCACATTGAGCGAGTAATGTGGAGGAGCTCCGTCTTGCTGGAAAATCAGTTCGTGTTCATTGTAAGCAGGGTCGTCCTCTATGATATTTGTTAGAGCTGGGTCGATGACATTTTGTAGTAAATCCAAGTACATATCGCCTGTCAAATTTCCAGGAAGGAAAAAAGGACCTACAATGGAATTTCCAAAAATACCTGCCCATACATTCAACTTCTGGGGGTGTTGGGAGTGTGTCTCATGGAAAATCCTTGGATTGGTATCAGCCCAGTAACGACAATTATGGCGATTCACTAAACCATTCAAGAAGAACGTACACTCGTCCGAAAAACACACATTAAAGAGGAAATTATCGTTTATCGCTCGTTCAGTCATTATTTCGCAAAATTGCAAACGACGATCAAAATCGTCTTCATTTAGCTCTTGCACTAGCCGAATCTTATAAGGATGGAATTTGTATTTTTTTAATATTCGTTGGACACTTGTACGACTCACTCCTGTCGCAGTAGCCAATTGCATTGTACTCAGCGTACTATCCATTGCCACTTGCCCCAATACCGCTATTTCCGTAGGTTCATTTAGTACCGGATTTTCAACCTGCCTCTTTTTGTTATGAACGGAGCCAGTTTCGCGAAATTTGGCCACCAATTCGCGAACAATTTTTCCAGACGCATGTTTCTCAGGATGCCGTTGGTTGAACAGTTCGGCGACCCGATTTCCGCATTCATTGTTTTTGAAAAAAAGCTCAATAATTTCTACTCTTTCTGGAATTGAGTACACCATAATTAATCAATTTAAAAGACTCGGCAGTATTGGTACTCTTCAACTACAAGTCACAAGACAGTTATCTAGCAACTTCTTGTGGCCTATCTAAATACGAAACAAAAAGCGGACAATTTTTTGCTCACCAAAATCAGGCTAAAGAATTCGCAAATAAGAAAAAAAAACAGCGAATTCTTTTGAAGGAATTTACCAAGCTAATACCGTAAGTTTTGAAGTAAAATTAAATCGATTTTCGCATTTCTCGTCAAAAATATTGTTCGTATTTTCAAAACTGCATATTTTCTAAAATAATGGATCGATTTTCAAAAAGTAAGAATCGATATATAGATAATTAAAAGCCCTTTCTAATGACCCCCCACTTGACCCCCATTCCCATTTAAAAAAATTTGGGGGATGGCACCCCCACTTAGGGGATTGAAGAATTTGCTAAGCTTTTTTGCGCCAAAAGTTGTCCCCCTCAGAAGCAAACTTTAGCTGTTTTTGGATTTTGCCGAAAAGTTCATTACTAATTTATATAATTTATTTAATGCAATTAAATCTGCCTCAGCATTAACCAAAATGGTCGAAAAAGATCGACTAAAACCATGTCCATTTACCTGCATTTGGCAAATTTTAAAATTTTGTGACAATGTGAGGCGACTGATGTATTCCTACTACTTGCCTGCAACCTTTCCTATTTCCATATTTAAAGAAAAAGTGGCGACATTCAACATTTTCTGGAGGACAGCTAACATATTTTCTATATACAGTCATTTTCTTTTATCACAAATGATCTCGGTTTTTCTGTTTTATTATCCGGTATTTTAATTAAAAGCTCTATTAGTCAAATTTATTTGATACAGTTAATCACGGCGACATACACCGGCAACACCAAATATTATGGCAACCTGAAAAGGAAGAACTAATATCCAAATATTTTAAAATTTTCACAACTAAACGTACTTTTAATAATTAATTATGCATATTATCTGGTACATCAGTAATAAACGTTTCAAATTATTTGCTTAACAAAATTTTTGACTTCTTTAGTTTGTAGTTGTTACCTTGACGTTTCAGGAAGATACGTAATTTCAAATATTAAGGGATATTAAAAAAATCCCAAAATTTTGGATGATTTTCAAAGAGCTGTAACTTGGAGGGAAATGGCCGTAGAGAGAATCAGAAAGAGAAAATTGAAGCTTCAAGTGTCTAGTTTTCAGATCTCTAGTTTAAAATTTTTTAGCGTAAGCAGTTTTTGAGTAATCATAAGAAAATCAACGGAAAAAAATGTAAATTTTTGCTTTTTTTAAAAAGGCCTAAAGCTCTTTTAGATAATTTAAATCTCTTCAAATTGAGCGGTTCTGGAGCCTTGTACGATTATTTGTCGTTGAGTTACCGTCGATCAAAGCATCATCATTTTTGACTTTGGCAATCAATTACTCGGGAAATAATGGTCGTACAGAAAATCCAAACAGGGTTTTGAAAACTGCAAAGTATTTTCTACAAATAGTAATGATAGAGTTTTGATAAAAAAAATTTTTCAAAGTGAAATGTTGGTTAGAAAATAGGTAAAAAATTGTATAATTAACTGAACTTGAATAACTTGACATAACTTTGCAAATAATTAATAAACTAAGGATATTGACTGTAATTTTTCAACCTCAAAGTGTCCTAAAGAAACCTTGATAATTTCAAAACGCTGCGATTTTTTTTCTTGGGGCCCGAAATGTTTAAAATTGTCGTCTTTGCTGAAAATCAATATAATAAGTAATTTTACACTTTTTATTCATTTTTTTTTAAGTTTAAAATGTTTCTTGGCAATAATCCATATTTTCTTCATCAAAAAACGTTGACGATTCTAAAAAAAATTAAAAAATTTTTTTCTAAAATTATTTTTTTCAAAATTTTTTTTAACATTACAAGCTTCACAAATGTCAAAAAAAATTTAGTTGATTTGAAGTTGCAGATCACAATTTAATATCGGGCCGCCTCTGTTCCTGATCTCGCATATTAATGCACCGCCGGATGTCTCGTTGCGTAATTCCTTGCCAAGTTTGTAGAAGAGCCTGGGTCAAATGATGGTCAATTGATTTGTAATTGCGGATAGTCTCGTCGTCATCGACGCCCGAGCATGTCCTAAACATGCCCAATGGAATTCAAGTCGGGACTCATAAGTGGGTAGTTGAGAGTTACCACATTGTTGGCGTGAAGAAACTTTCTCGTACATTTTGCGGTATGAAGATGAGCATTATCCTGCATAAGAATGAAACGATACCTCATGCTTGTACGCATGGGCAGGACGTGTGGTTCAAGGATTTCGGTGATGTACCTTTCGGCAGTCAGTGATGGGAATGATTACCAACTGAGTTCTGGTATTAATGGATACGCCTGTCCATACCATAACTGAACCGTCATTAAAAGCTGTAACTGGCCGCGTAAAATTATCGGTATCACGTTCCCCACGACAACGCTAAACGAGAGATCGTCTGTTGATGGAACTTCACTCGAAAAGTCGGCGCCATTATTGCTGTTAATTATTTATTTTTCGGAAATATTGTTACTATTAGTAAACGCTTTGTTTTCCCCCCTCTAAATATTTGATCTGCTATGTCTAGTTTATTTGTAAAAGATTCCTCTATACAGGGTGTTAAAAAAAGAGTGTAAAATATTTAAGGAGGTAATAGTATGAACCAAAATAAGCAGAAAAGTCTCAATAAACATGGGTCCGCAAAGTAACGGTTGCGGAGATATGGAATGTTTTATGTTTTTAGCCCCTTTTTTTATTTTGCAAAAACGTTGTGTATTTTCTTATAATAGTTGGTAGATGTTTAGTGAAATAAACAGTAGGTATTTGACAGTAGTTCTCAGTGCACAAGTTTTTTTTCGCTGTGGCTGGTTACTCTAACGCAGAATTAACAGACATGCATTTCATGTATGATCGTGCTAATGGGAACGCCACCGAAGCGCGACGTCTTTATGTTGACGCTTATCCAAATCGCCAGATTCCTTCACAACGCATGTTTGGAAGAATTCACCAAAGATTGCGTGATACCGGTTCCTTGAGCAAACAGTGCCATTTATCCGGAAGACCAAGGTCGTATCCACTCCTAGAGCAGAAGAAGAAATTCTAGCACTGGCAGAGCAGAATCCAGGTACGAGTGTGCGGAGAATATCAGCCGAGGTAGGAATTAGTGGTCCTCTTGTTTGGAGAATCCTTCACGAGCAACTGCTTTATCCATACCATGTGCAACGAGTACAGGCCTTAAATCCAACAAATGATCATCAAGCACGTTTGGTTTTTTGTCGCTGGTTTCTACGTTATGATGCTGAAGACCCTCGTTTTCTTGCAAACATTCTTTTTACTGATGAGGCCGGGTTCACAAGAAATGCAGTGTTTAATTTTCACAATACGTATATTTGGGCCGACGAAAATCCTCATGCTTTAATAGAATCTGGACATCAGGCACGTTTTTCATTAAACATTTGGATGGGTATTGTAGGTGACAGGTTTCTAGGTCCTGTTGTTTTACCAAACCGATTAACAGGCGCTGCTTACCTCAACTTTCTGCAGAACACACTGTATGAGTTTTTGGAAGACATTCCTTTGAATCAGAGGCAACAAATGTGGTTCCAGCATGATGGTGCTCCAGCTCATTTTTCCATGGCCGTTAGAGAGCATTTACAGCAAACTTTTCCACATAGATGGGTAGGAAGGGCCGGACCTGTTTTAAAGCCTCCAAGATCGCCTGATCTGAACCCTCTAGATTTCTTTGTTTGGGGATTTTTGAAGACATTACTGTATGGTACTCCGCTAAATAGCCTGGAAGAGCTGCAGCTACGGATAAATCAAAAGTGTCAAGAAATCCAAACCAAGGAGGGTGTTTTCGAAAGAGTACGAATATCGTTGAGACGAAGATGTCGTGCCTGCTTGGAAATGGACGGAGGGCACTTTGAACATCTTCTGTAACTTTGTTTTTTGTTTGTTAAAAGCTTCCTTTGTCGGTTTATTCCTAATAAAATAAAATGTTTGAAAAACGAATAGTGGTCCATATCTTCGCAACCGTTACTTTGCAGACCCATGTTTATTAAGACTTTTCTGCTTATTTTGGTTCATATTATTACCTCCTGAAATATTTTACACTCTTTTTTTAACACCCTGTACAGTGTGGATCAACCAAATGGAATATATTGAGTTGGTGCACATTTATAAAAAATTCCGAGGCACGTCGATTGTGGAGTGGCAGTTGCAACCCTTAAATTTTTAAATCAACTTTGTAGATAAATCGGAAAAGTATGCAATCGTAAAATTTTCGGATTTCGGAAATTTAGTCACATTTTTTGCAGCTGCTACTACCTGGTGATGTCCCGGGATAACCGAACATTATCACCACTGTTCATTTTAAATATTTTTTAATATATTTCAGCACTTATAGGTATTAGAACGAACTTGACTTTTATCATAACAATAAATAAACAATGATTGACAAGGAAACGATCTCATAAGCAATTAGATTGTAATGAAGAAATGTTAGGTATGCATTAATAAAAATTTCTTAGTTTATATTATTTAATTAACATTGTTTGCGATTTCAGAAAAAAACAGTATTTGTCTCTCGTAGTAAAAGCACATTCCCGGACTCACTGTTGCAATTTGTATTGAAGTCATGTTGTCTTTAATTCAGATATATTGTAATGCCCGATATTTCTGTAAACAGCAGCTACAGAAAAAGTAACCTGAGTGTACAAATCACCACAAAGCATGACTTCTGTTTACAATTACAAAACGTAGATTACCTTTGATGTACAACCACTATCTCTAATTTAAACCCACACTGTAAATATTGCCACTATTTATTACCGCATTTTTATTTTTGGTTTAGTTTTGAAGAGGATAAGGCAGCACTGATTTGTTAATATTTAGAGCAGTAATAAATTATTCAATATTTGTGACGTTTCGTTCTTTATTTTTTCACCATCAGGACATATTAAAATAAAATTTGAATGTTCATCAGAAATTACAAACGAGTAAAATTTTTTTTAGCTATTACCCAATTAGTCTGGTCGCAATGAAAAAAGATTCCACAAAATAATTGAACCCTTCGGTGATGCAACACAGAGAACAGAATATAAAGGTTTATTTTCTTTGATATCTTTTATGATCTTCAATCGGGAATCAACACAACCACAACATTGTTTACTATTTGAAATTCCAGCGTTTCACATTATTTCGTAAATTATAACGTACGAAATGCGATATTTACATATTGAAAACGAACTGAATCAGCATGTATTCAATATCCCCCATTTTAAAATAAAAGCTTTGACCACAAACGAACGCGAACGTAAAAGTAGCTGGCGTACATACATTGAACCGTTAAAATTTTATTTTAATTTTGCTGTGCCTTAACGAGCAGCATATCAAAACAAAATCGGATTATTGCATGTTGTAAACGCAAACTATTTCTATTGTTTGCCTGAAGTTCGTGGCACACGAGTTGTGGTTTTGGTAACTGTATGCAAAATAGGGAAATAATGCTATTGAAATAAAAATATGGAAAAACATTCCTATAACAAAGTAATAATGAAAAATAAAAACTTATATCTGTTTAAGTAAAAATTAATTATAAGAAATATCAAAAACTAATCAAAACTATTCAGTAAGTATATTTAGTTTACTACAAGACACAATAGTTTTTTTTATATAGAAAATCAAACAGATACGAGTAAATAATTCACAATTCACCTCATGGAATGGAAATTTCGCTTTGCCTCTTTACAAAGCAGTAGTGGTATGTATATTCGAAGGTAGCTTCAATGTCTTCACATAGTTTCTGGAAACTTTGTACAAAGTTTTAAATCGAGTTTGTATCCTTTGTAGCTGTTACAGTCAGATAAGCTTTGCGCAAATACGTGATGAAATTTGTATTATCAAAACAACTATTCAGTTTTTCACTTCTCAGGATTTAAATCGTACCTTATCTCTAAGATTACAGTTACATTTTCATTAATTATAACAACAAAAACGTACATTTCAAATGATAACAATTATCTTGTATATTCAGTTTTTATTGTTGTTATTCAAATAATAAATTCAATTTAATGAAAATACATTTTCGTTTCGCTTCTAACTGTGATAGCTCTAGCATATAACAGATAATATATTTTTTAGACATCACAGTTGAGAGAAATGTATGTACAATTTCTGAAAGCATTCCTTAGACGTAATAATGTCTGAAGGAAAAAATGTGATATAAAGGGAATACAGAAGAAGAGGACTCTCGGGAGCTGGTCTGACCCCGATACGATCGTAGTAGTCAATGGATATGTGATGGTTAGGCATGCATATCCATTACGATTTTGCTGCTATATACCTATAAGCTATACTGTTTTACAAAAACTTATGTGATAGAGAGAGAAATAAAGGCAAATTGCCGGTTTTTTTCATATTTTTCAAACAGTAACAGTAAGTAGTCGAGCAATATTTTCTACAAGTAATAACCATCTATAGCGCGTTTACCAAATTCGATATTTATTTTTAATCAGAGAGAGGTCTTAATAAAATACGTTTTAGTAATACAAAATCCACTCACACTGATCGTTCTTTTATTATTTCCACCGATTGTTAACTACTTTCTTTTTCACTCACAGTAGTTTGCACCCAACCAAAGATTTATACACTTGGGAAAGAAAATGTAAACAGTAGGTGCAAGAAAAACCGCATAAATGTTAGTGGTTATAGTAAACTTAATACGGTGTGTAAGGTTTGTGCGTGTCTTTAGCTAGTAAGTTATACTTATCTAAGTATCGAATTATAAAAAAGTAATGTATTGTAGATATTAGATTTGCTATAGCGAGATGGAAAATAAAAGAGATATATTAATTTCTAAATCGATACCTAACAAAAAATTAATTGTTTAAATGTTTTGTTGATCAGTACATCTGCTTGCATTAAACTGGCTGTTTCTTAACTGTCATATTTACGCATTTAAAAACCAATTTGTTTCTGGTACTAAATACTGCCAAATTCGCCTATCTTTCGAATTGTGCCAACATTGCTACTAGAGAAGCCTATATGGTGGAGTTGCCCCGTAATAGGAACATCAAACACGGAGAATAGCTCGGCTCGCATAAAATTCACCGATCTTTCGAAGATTTTTCGAGAGGCTCTGGAGACGGCGCGATCGCCATCAAATCGCACAAGAAACATCTACGTCGAAACACACGTACGAATTCAATAAATCACCAATGTTTCGAAATTTTTCACCGAAGTTTCGATTCAACCGCCAAGCCGCCAGACGAGAATATCAACGCCGAGGGTCCTCCGTGCCATCGAACGAAGATGACAATATGTGCCATTTCCTCTCCCAAGGTCGCCCACGAGAACCAAGAATGGAAAATTTTTCAACACACTCGAAAAAGTGTTAAATAATTCCACAACCAGATGTCTTCTCACAAGACCTTATGGTCGGTATTAACAACCACTAAGTTTCAGGCCTATAACAACGCGATGGTATTAGCTGACGACAAAGTTTTTCCCCATTGCCACCCTGCAGAATCCACCCTGCGGCGAACTAAATTCAACCTTTGCAGTTATTTAACCAGGACATCTGTGCCTGTCAAGAATGTGTACTCGACTAGTAAAAAGAATTCACATTTAAACCATTGCATTTTCTGTATAGGAAAACCCTTCACTAGCGAGCAGGCGTCTAACGTCTTGGCACCGAGGGTGAAAATGGACCCAAGTCGATACGACCCTTCCGAAATCATCATGAGGGTCTACAATCCTCTTATGATTCTGAAGGAAGATGAAGTAGGTCAATTCCACCGAGAGCTAACCAAACAGAACAAAAATCAGCGTGGGGCCATGACTAAAAAAAGCCAACCAACCAACCTATGTAAATCCGCGACATGGCGCCCTACGTAGGGCTATGTTGCCCAAGCTAACAAGAGACCTACGCGATGCCACGATCTATTAAATTATTAACGCCAAAACCTACCCGCTGCAATTCTATTCTTCAATATTTTATTCTCAGAGGAAGCTACTTTAACCCGCAAATAAACTTTATTTTTATTCTTTAGGCTTTTATTACATGGAATATTATTAATATATACAGTGTATGACAGAGAAGCCAATTATGTTAAAAAATTATCACTTCGGATTGAAGCTGCATCACTGGCTATTAGAAAAAGCAAGAAGGTTTTTAGTCCAGGCGGTACTTGTTTCAGGTTGGGTAAAACGCATATGATCGGAGATTTTTGCTTTAACGGCTTCTAAATAACATCAGAAATGATAATATTTCTATGCAAATAAAAAAAAAACGTGGGCTTAATTGTTATTGCAAAAAAGTATAAAAAAATTGCAAAAAAATTCATTTTTTTTCTTGGATTTCTTGTCGACAATTTAGCAACTATTCGTTTTAGACAAAAATGGAAGAGGAAAAAAAGTTTTGTAATTAAATTTTGATCAAGATAGAGTTAGTTACAATTCGAAAAAATAATTATTGTTGTCGCAAAAATCGGAAAAATCATTTAAAAAATTGCAAAAAATGCTAGTTTATTTCTATTTCTTCATACTTTTTCCAATTATACTTCTTAGTTCATAGAATCATCACACCAAATTTCATCCAATTCGGTTCGACAGTTTTTACATAATAATTGTTTAATTTTTTAATTTTTTTTAAATTAAAGAATTTTCAAAATAAAATTCCTAAAAATCTAAAGCCTTTGAATACTTGAAAATTTCATCACAAAAAGAAGAGCTCTCAAGCTGATTGTTTAAACATTTTCGCAATTTTCACGCTTATAAACAATTGCAATAATTTAATGTTTTTTCAATTTTTTTTATTTTAAAATATGGTTTGAAAGTACTCGGAAAGGCGAGTATTTAAAAAAAAAACCTGATGATCCGCCCATTATTTTCGGAGTTATAACCCGTTAAAGTTAACCCTTATTTACAGCAAAACTATAAGGGCTGTTTTTTGAACCAATAGGTTTGTTATTCCGAGTACTTTCCAGATATAAATTTTCAAAATTTGCAATCACGGGCGTCCCATTTAAAATGTCACTCAATGATATTCAAGACCGCGTAAAATCAATGAGGTATCAGTGGTGGGGGGAGCAAACACACAGCTACTCCGATCTGAATTCTCGAGTTCAAAATTGCGACACTCGGAAAAATTTCACTTATCTCAGCGTCCAATGGACCAATTTCGATGATTTTTTTTTAAATCGATGTCTCGCAACTAAAAAATTCAATTATCATATTTTCAACTACATTTTGTTATTAATTATTGGACTTTTGACATGCCGATAAACAGTTACTTTAAAAACTGATTAATTTATTGTTTATTTATTTACTATGTTAATTTTCACGACCAAAATTTTTGCATGTTGCACCATGTTGTTGGTATTAATTAAGTATCCAAAAGATGCTTATACTTTTTTTATAAATAAAAAATAAATTTTAGATAAATATTTTAAAAGCAAACGAAAAAATTAAAATTATAATTATTCACAATTTATGTGAGTAATAATTTTTGAAAGACTTTTAAAAATTTATCGTACAACTAAAACTTAATAACAATTTTCAGTTGTTTATTTAAATAATTATTGTTTAAACAATTTTATAATATTTAAACAAACTTACTAGTAATACCAAAAATTTGAAAAGAACATTAAGTTATTGCAATTGTTTATAAGCGTGAAAATTGCGAAAATGTTTAAACAATCACCACGGCTCTCCTAATCGTCCGATTTGAATTTTTCAAAAAGCATTTTAAAGCTTGAAAGCTCTTCTTTTTGTGGTGAAATTTTCAAGTATTCAAAGGCTTTAGATTTTTAGAAATTTGATTTTGAAAATGTTTTAATTTAAAAAAATAAAAAAAATAAACAATTATTATGTGAAAACTATCGAACCGAATTGGATCAAATTTGGTGTGATGGTTCTATGCACTAAGAAGTTTAATTGGGAAAAGTATAAAGATCCTAGGTATTATTCAAGTGTCTGAAAAAAATTGACAAATAAACTAGCATTTTTTGCAATTTTTTAAATGATTTTTCCGATTTTTGCAACAACAATAATTATTTTTTCGAATTGCAACTAACTGTATCTTGTTCAAAATTTAATTACAAAACTTTTTTTCCTCTTCCATTTTTATCTAAAATGAATAGTTGCTAAGTTGTCGACGAGAAATCCAAGAAAAAAATGATTTTTTTTTTGTTATTTTTTTATACTTTTTTGTAACAACAATTAAGCCCACGTTTTTTTTATTTGCATAGAAAAATTATCATTTCTGTTATTTAGAAGCCGTTAAAGCAAAAATCTCCGGTCATATGCGTTTTACCCAAGTACACCCTTTGTAAGACAGATACCGCTTGGACTATTTGTGCGTTATTCTTTAATTTAACGGGCTTGTTTATGTGTTGATGAAGAAATCAATCAGTTACTGTGATGAGTCATGTACAAATATAACGTGGTATTCCCGCATAATTCCAGCAGATCTCAATATGTTTTTTTTTCTTAAGGTCTGTATTTATTTATGTTTTTATTTTATTACGTCATATGGGTTAAGGTAGCAAATTAGAGTTATCCTTAAAAGATAATTTGAAAGTTTGTAAATGCACTATATAAAGGGGAATAATTAGAAAAAGTAGGAATATTGTAATTCCAAAAATAATCCATAATAAAATAATCATTCTTTCTATTATTCTTCAAACGATCAAACAATATTGTATTTAACTTATTTTTTCTGTGTAAAATAAGTTGTCTCATTGTCAGCTAAGATATTCATGACATAACCTGTAAATCTGCAACGTAGGTTGTAGACCTAATCGAGTGTAAAATTGTTCCATATATAACGATGTCTCACGCGTATAGGTACCCTATTTTTATTCCAAAGGTAATTTGTAGCAGGAAATCGTTAAAAGAGGCTAATTTTAAATATTTACAACCCCTATTACGGAGGCTTACAACATTATATTTCTTTTTCTTAATTGCCGTAGTTTGAAAGAACTTAAAATTAGCAAGCGAGCGAAAACAATTTAGCTCTTCGCCAGAAATAATAAATACTTTCGAATTTAAATTACTTTGTATTTATTTTGGAGTAATAAAGCTTAATAGGCCGTCTGGAGAGGAGACGTATATCAAAATTCATTACCCCTGACTATATACATTACAATAAAACCAATTATTTTATTGTAGTTTGGAAATTAGTTCGTTTACAAGAGTAGTTCTTAGGCAATTTTCCAGAAGTTGGTCATAAAGTTCGTAGTGAAATAAAAAGTAGAACAATGTATACTTGTATTGTGACATATTTGACATACATAAACAATTGAACAAAATGATTCATAACTTCACTACAGGAAATTTATGAAGTAATACTAATTTCAATATTTTATAGTGCTTTGCAGAATTAAATTTTACTACAATTTTTTGCCTTTCGTAAATATGACGATTTTCTTTTAAGAGAATTTTTCAAGTACTCTGCAGTGCCAAAAAATCAGTCATGAAATGAAACAGTATGTTAACAAAGAAATAATATAATCAATCCTTGGAATTTTTTTATTTAAATCACAGTGTCGTAATATGTATCCCAAGTCGATTTCGAGAATTTATTCCAGTTTCAAATTTAATCTACGAAACCGACTGCAACTTGTCTATGCTTCAAAAATCCCACCGAAAAGTAGATAAACATATACAAAGAAACGAGAAATGAAATTTTCTGGATTTCGAAAATTGAATTTCCAAAAAAACCCTACAAAGCTCACGATTTGCTCCAAGCACCAACAACCGTAGCAGACTATGCCAATGAAGGACGCTGTTGAAGACAAAGCCACCGCCGACAGAACGCAGGTGTGTGAAAAATCCACTTCAAAAACATTCCTGTTTTGATAAATAATGAAATCCGAACTGAAGTAGGACCACATAATTACGTAACACCACATTCTGTTACATGGTCACTAACTCGGTTGAGATGACCACCATTCTAAGATGGACCAAATTCGAAGAAAAAAAATTTCCAAAGTTAAGGCGGATACCTCTACAAGAATCCTGCGGACCAATCGTAAGAGGTGTTCGAACGTCTTCCTTGGTACCTTGCATCTTAACTATTGACACATACCTGACCTGTACACTAGAACGCTCCAATTTTTTTTACATTTTGCACTGTATAAAGCCTTCATAAATCAATATCCATTTATTGTCAATACGATATTTTCAATAAATCCCATAATTTTTAAAAACCAAAACATTGTTAAAAGCTTTCGCAATTTTTTTACGAGCGGCTAGACCATAGCTCCAGTAGCTATAACGCCCAGGAGCTTCTGAGCCTACGAAGATCCCACTCCAAGTAGCTTCCAAACCTAAGTACTCTCCGGAGACCGTGATTGCATAAGCAAAGTCTACTAAAAGAACAATGATAATAGATACCAGATTACTATACTCGCAGTGCCAATAAACTTAGTCGAAGCTTATCTCTAGGTAAAACGTGCGGCGTTCCCTAATTCAAACGTCAGTTGAGCTTAGTGTGGTGAGGAAGATTTCCGAAAATTTTGTTCGCCTCTTTGCAAGTGAACAAGAGGATAGAGTCCAAGCATCGCAGGAAACACAGGAGGATCTCGCTATAAACGACAGTCTACCCTGTCGCGTCAATATCCTTGACAGGAAAAATGACCTCGGATGGGGCGGGGTCGAGCGGGATTATCGCTCTTTACCTGCGTCATGTCTGAAAGTCCGTACGCCTTGTAGAGGCAGACCCTTTCCTCATCGTCTCGGATCGTTGGCGCGGCCGGGATTGAGCGGTTCCTGGGGCCTCCTCCTGTTCTGGATGGGGCTCGCGCTCTTTTTTCTTCGTTAGCTGGTGTTTACCCCGTTTGAGTATTTAAAAACAAAACCATGCTCCAAGACAATATCGCTCACACGCTGCTCACTATCGATTATGAAAACACACGTCACACAAGTCTAAATACACGACAATAGTTTTACACCTCACCCCAAAATGTTATAGCCGATACAATGTTTATTTTTTGATAAACAGTTTAAACAAATAATTTATTGTACTCAAAATACGGTTGGTTGGTACTAGACAAGTTATAAAAACCAATCACAAAAACTTCGGTATCACGCTATACAATGTTACAGTGCAAAGTCTGAAAGTACTCAATTATGCAAAGACTTAAATACAATTTTTTGCAAGTGCTGAGAAGAATATTGATATTTTGTAAATATTGGAAATGTCTGAGGCTAAATTCTTCCTAAAAAGAACGCACAACGTTCTCGGCTCTAAAATGTTGATACATCCTTTTTCTGTATATTCGGCGAGTCCATTTGCATGTCGATGTTCTTGTGTTTTCCAAATGTGGTAATTTAAGGGGCGATGTTTTCCGTAAAAACATACGGCGCTGCCATGTTTTATATATAGAAAAAGGCGGGCATAACAGAGAACAGTTGATATATCTTGCCATTTGATTTTGTTTATACAGCGTGGTAATGTAACTGAGTAGAAAGTTATCCCAATTTTAGGTCTCTAACATAATAAAAAATTGAAATTATTCAGCAAAAGTATAGAATCTATTAGCCACGAATTGTCTTATAAACAGTTTAGATCACTCATTTTTTATAAAGATTTAATTGGTTGGACAAAATAATGATGTAGTGGATTTCTTGTGTAAATTTACCATTCAGGCCTAAAATGTTGCAAGACATTTTCAAAAACAGCTGCAGTCAAATCAACTTTGACACGGAGATGGTACTGATTAAAGTATCAATATATTTTCCATACTTTATTTTTTTTTGCTCTTCGAGAGGCTGATATAAGCTTGACTTATTATTAATTTAAATATAGAATAATTTTTGGAATAGGGTTAATTCTAGTGCTAGTAAGAATATTGCGCTGGACGGAACTGTAGACCGCAGAGTAGTTGTATGTCACAAGATCATTTATCGATTTTTTCTAATAATAAAAATTGATTATATTCTGCAATAATAGCACTATTTCATAAAATATTAAAAACAAATGGTGATAAACCAAAATTGTTATTTATGTACCTACGTCAAAAGTTGCACTTTTATAGACGAAACTATTTTTGTCGGCGTTAATCGAGACCATCAAGCTGGTGGGACCATAAAAATGTAGTAGATTTTAGACGAGGTGCATATAAAATTTTTCCGTTGATCTTAATAATTTGATTTCGCTTCATATACATTGTGTTACAAATTAGTAGGTCAACCCGTTAACCACATGGTCTTTGTACTAAAATAATGTGACATTTCTTATGTCATTTTCAAAATACAGGGCGGCAAAATTAAAATTTTAAAAATGATTTTTATTGATAACTTCAGGGATTGTAGAGATATTTATTTGAAATTTAGCACATATTTTGATCTTAAGTCGGTACACTTTATGTATAATTTTGGTTTAAAATATCAAAGCGCGAACGGAGGGAGAGGAGTTGCAGTACCCATGGACCCATTTTTTTTTGAGTACGCCTATGCTTTCCGAATGTCTTTTTAGATAAAGCGGCATTTTATTCTATTTTTTTCACTCTTGTAAGATTTTTATTTGGAGCCTCGGAAATATTGTAACTTTTTCTTTCATATTAACTGCTTGACCTACTAATTTGTAACACCCTGTATATCATATAATTTTACGGACGCAAATATTTCACAGGTGCAATTAATTCACGTCCCATTTTATTTCACGGACGCTGTAGTAGCCAATACTGTTTTCCCATAAGGTAGCATGACCATAAATATGGAGTATTTGACCTATTTATTTTACGTTGCAAATGTTTCGCGGATTTTACGTCCACTTCATGGAGTCAATCGTGTTCATGGTTTTAACGCCGTACAATTTTGGCATATAAATGTTTTTTATTTAAGAACAATACTAAAAGGTTGTTCAAATTTTTTGAAAATTTAAATAAAATTAAGGAAAAAGGCAAATAAAGGGTGGTCCAATTTGACATTTCTTTGTTTCAGTGTTTGACAAATTCAACCATGGAGAGGTACACAATTGAGCAGCGCGTTAAGATTGTTGAAGCCTTTTACGAAAATGGGCGTTCAAATCAAAATGCATTTCGTGCACTTCGTGATTTTTTTTGGTCAGCATAATCGACCAAATGTGTCCACAATCGGGAGAATTGTGCGCAAATTTCAGCAAACCGGGTCTGTAGGAAATGTGAAAACACCTGTGCATGCTCGCCCAGTTCGTTCTGCGGAAAACATTGCTGTTGTTCGCGATAGTGTGGCAGAAGAGCCGTCAACCTCGACTCGTCGTCGTGCCCAACAATTGAACATCTCACGAACATCACTGATGCGAATTTTGAATAAAGATTTGAATTTACACGCTTACAAGGTTCAATTGACTCAAGAGCTGAAGCCTACTGACCATATCAAGTGTCGTCAATACGCCGAATGGCTGGTTGAACAGACAGAAGTGAATGGTGACTTTACAAAGAAAATCATCTTCAGCGACAAGGCACACTTTCACCTCAGTGGATTCGTTAACAAGCAGAATTGTCGCATTTGGGCAAATGAGAATCCACGAGTGATTGTTGAAAAGTCGATGCATCCACAAAGAGTGACTGTTTGGTGCGGTGTATGGACTGGTGGCGTCATCGGGCCGTACTTCTTCGAAAATGAGGTCGGCCAAGCAATGATGTTCGCTATCGCGAGATGATAACGGACTTCTTGTGGCCAGAAATTGAGGATATGGACCTGGACGATATGTGGTTCCAATAGGATGGTGCCACTTGCCACACAGCCAACGAAACAATGGCTCTTTTGCGCGAGAAATTCAATGTCCGTGTTATCTCAAGTCGTGGCGATGTTAATTAGCCGCCATGATCATGTGATTTGACACCGTTGGACTTCTTTCTATGGGGATATTTAAAAGAAAAAGTGTACGTCAATAAGCCAAGAACAATTCAAGAGCTAAAGGATGAGATAATTTGGCATATTAACGACATTGAACCTCAATTATGTCTCGGAGTCATTGAAAATATGGACCATCGGATAGAGGTATGCCACCGAAGCCGTGGCGAGCATTTGGCCGATATTTTGTTTCACACATAATTGTCATAGATCCTTCTATCATAATAAAAAATATTAAGATAATTATCTGAAAACTTTTTGTTTTATTTACAATTAACATCGTTTTGGTTGGACCACCCTTTAGAATAGCTTATTTTAGTTCTTTTAAGAGCACAAGAAAAGGGGAGTATATTGATTTTATGATGTTTCGTTAGTATTATACCCGTATTAAAATTTATTTTCCTAACTGCTGTCGTTTTTGAGAAATTTTAAAAAATCATTATTTCTCTCTTATAATTTCATTGGAAATAGTCGGTTCTATAGTTCTAAGTATTCTGTTATATCAGCTTCCGTTGATCACGAGCCACCCCTGCCTAGTTTGCCAATGGAATCCGAGCAGATTTTAAATTAAACCCATTCAAAGCTCATTTGAGTGTATTTTTTGCAGCCAAGGCCGGCTTAGACTACTTGTTGGAGTATTTAATATGGCAATCCTAGAAAGGCCAGATGGAGATGGCATTCCAGCTGATACGAACTGCATTCCATGCTTAACAGAGTTTTCAGTCGGCGAAAGCAGCGAAATAATAGGTTTTTCTTGAGGGATGGAAGAGAATTTCGCATGCATTGTTTTCAACACAGCCCTGATGAGAAGACATTGTTTTTTTTACTTTAAAATGCAAATAATAATTTCGGTAATATATGGTTGGGAAATATTTCCAAATGTTAGTTTTAAGTATAAAAAAAATTGCGTTTTGTGTTCTCCCATTCAACACACTTTCATTAAAGCGCATTAGAAACTAAAAGAGCAAGAATGTGAGATTTTATGGTCACGTGAATAAAATGAGTACCTTAAAAATTAATACACATGATCTTCTAAACAATATATGCATATACAGGGCGTTAATGAACTAATGAAAATTTAAAAGGGTGAAAAAGGAGCAAAAATTGAGTTAACTTATGTCACAAACTTGTATCGGAAGTTTAATTTCATAGAGAAAAGAGCTAATTCAAAATGTGTTTAAAACTGTTTTGGAACTGCTGAAATACATGTATTTTATCGCGGCGAGTACTTACAAAAAATTCTATAACACTTTTTACGAGTTTGTAGTTTTCTTATGAAGCCGGACTGTATTCGAAAGTCAATTTGTAATATAACTGTTGTAGTGATTGCTGTGCTGTTTTTCGAAAGTACATGTAGTAATAGCCGTTTTTCAAGTTTTTTTTTTCGCGCATTTATTTAGCAATCGCGAATATTATGATATGCTCATAGTTTATGGCGAAGCAATCGAAAATGCCTACAGAGCTTGTCAAGTATACGGTGCAAGATATACTGAACGATGTGCCCCTGCACCGCGAATAGTACAACCGCGTCGAGGTCGCGACGGTGGCCCAGAGCGACCACTAAAAATCTTATATGTCGAGGAGATGATTTAAATCTTGTCGAAGAAGATCCGCATCGTAGCACCAGAAATATCGCACAGCAAGTAAATATTTCGCATCTTGTTGTGTGGCGGACATTATGAGAAGCTCAGTTGTACCCATTTCATATTCAACGTGCTCATGCGCTTACTTCTGAGTATTTTCCACCACGTCGATGTTTTTGCGAATGGTTGCTTCAAGAACATGCAAGAAATCCTCAATTTACAGCGCAAATACTTGTTACAGATTACAACATTCACGAAAATCGAAAATCCACACGAAATACGTCGCGGTGCTTTTCAGCAACAGTTTTCAGTAAACATGTGGACCGGTATCGTTAATGACACTTTAATAGAACCTTTTGAATAGCCTAGACGCTTAGACGGCGCTTCATATCTAGAATTTTTGCAAAATCGCTTACCGGATTTATTGGAAGACATGCCATTAATTGTTCAGCAAAATATGTGGTTATACTGAATGACGGAACCCCCGCTCACTTTTTTCGGAGAGTGCGCGACTTTCTAAACATTACTTTTTCGGATCGCTGGATAGGCCGCGTCAGCCTTATTAGATGCCCCCCGGTCCCCGGACCTCACCTTTAGATTTCTTTTCGTGGGTATATATGAAAAGTGTTGTGTATTCCACGGAAGTTCGTGACATCGACCAACAGCGACATCGTATTGCCGAAGCGCGAATACGATTCGAAAGGACGTGACAATGTTGCAACGCATGTGAGCGAATTGGATACGTCGCGCTGAAGCATGTGTGCAAGCAAATGGTACATCGAACATCTTCTATGAAAATCAGCAGTTCTCAAAAAGTGGTTCCTTGCAATGTTGAGGTAAGTCAGATTTGAAATTACATTTTACTCAACACAAATCCGTATTACCTCATTTTGACATAACACCCTGTATAAGGGATTCATCATGTCATTTGGCTTTTTCAAAATTTATTAGGTACCTACTTGGCTTGACAAAATCTTTTACTATTCAGTGCTCAGTGCTACTAAATTTGATCAAATGGTTTTAAAAGTACCGAAATATAATATTATTTTCGAAAAATGTCAGACATTTTCCAAAAAAGAAACATCAATAAAAAAACGTGTTTTTCTTGTGAAATATCTAAGCTAAAAAATTTGTATTAATTAAAAGGAGCCTATTGAATATATTTAAGTAAAAGTTATCTTCCTTTAAATATTCAGATTTAAAAAACATAGCGTCTTTTACCTATTCAAACAATCGTTTATTTAACTACCATTTCGTTCCCGGCTTCCTAAATTTTTCTATCTGTTTTTGCCCGAGGACAAGTACTTCTCGTTTTTTGCCCATCTAACATTAAGGACTGGTTTCGGGAAACAAAGGATAATTTCATTCCTTCCCATTTCTATATAAAAGTCGCAATGTTGTTAACGTAAAAGGAAGATCACTCTTTTCATACAGAGTTCCCAGAAGCCCATGTTAATTCGTGGAATACTCCTTAATAGGTAATTTTACTTTACTGGCTTCCCTTGGCTGTACCTTTATTGTCTGTTTTATCGAATTTATATCTAATTATTTCCTTGATGGAGAAAATTAGAGCGATATTTGAGGTAGTAGATTAAGTGATTAATTTCTCTACTTTTTTTATGTATCAACGTTGTTTTAAATGTTCAAGCACCTTAAATTTTTTGATATGCGATTGCTGACTGAGATTTTGCAAATTAGAGCAAGATAAGAGTTCCCCTTAAGAGATCTCGTCCCCCGGGAGTAGGAGCTGCAGGCTGTTTGTATAATACTCCCTTAATACCACTACAATCTGATGTGAGAGGACTTAGGCCAATGAAATTCGGAGAATAAATAAAAAACAAGGATTGTCGGTTGTGCTACATTATTATCGTAAGGAGGTTTAACGAAAACAAGCCAGAGAAGTTAAGAAGAGAGTAACTAGTTCCTAATAAAAGTCGTATAATTAATAGGAACGTGATGTGATTCCACAATTTAGAGGGCGGACACCCTAAATCGAAATTTGATTAGTGCTTTTTATGTTATGGAGTTGCGAGATTTCCACTTTTCACGGAAACTCGTTTGCTTGATTGAATATTCTGTGTTAATTGAAAAATGACTTTTGAAACTTGGAAGCAACTGTACATATTGATAGCGGACGATAGATTGACGTATCGATAGGTATGTACATCGTTTCCTTCTTCAATGGAAACTCTGAAAAGTCTTCTGGTCAGTATTTATATTTGTTGTGCTTGATTTACTTTATTAATGATTTTTTTAACTATTAAATTAAATCTACATTACATTGTTATTAAAGTAACTAAGACGATAAAGTATTTAGGCATTAGAATTGATAAGAAGTAGAAATTAATTTTTCAAATAAATTAACAAATGAAATTGATCGTTTGATCTACAAATTTTACTTTGTAAGAAATTTTTTAAGAATACTATTAGGTGTATTTATTATTTGAAATGGTATTATAATTTGATAATGTTTTGGAATCACTGAATGCAGTTCAGAACTATACCACAAAAATTATTTTCTTCAAAACAAGATCATATTCGAGTGATCCTACTGTAAGAATCTGCAATAAGGTTATTTTAAATCCAAAAACAAACATTTTGTAAAACATTGCTGTATGACTAGATACGAAACAAATATATTAACAATACTATACAGGATGTCCCCTAACGTATGTTACATACTTAAAGGGTATAATCTAGAACTCAAATGATGTCGAAGCTGGCTTAAACGAAAAATATTAAATATATAAATCTTTTGTAATATCTTCATAACCAAGCATAATTTCGACTATTGATAGGTATACATTTTCTGTGTAGAATAAAATTCTCTACCTATTTCTGATAGTTGCGTAAAAAATTTAAACGTACAAAAAGTTACAGAAAATTCCCAAAGGGTTGTAGTGAAATGAACGCCTTGTATGATTTATTATACCTGTTATGATTTAACCTAATAGGATCATAATCACTGCATATTTCATGAAGAGAAACTAAGCAACAGCAAATTTTTGCTCAAACCTGTTGACTGGGTTCTGAGATAAGGAGAAAACAAGAAATAAAAATATAAATTTTAACACCCTTGACCTTTTTTTGCGATATTTTTTTTTTAAGCAAGTATAGTTAAATCGACACAATTTGAGTTCTAGATTATACGAAGAAATACGATGCTAATAGACGAATTGGTATAAAAAATTTTCAATATTTTAATTTTCTCATTACCACAATTTATAAAATGGTCAGTCATATAGGTACGTTTATCTTATTATTTATATTTTTAATTTTATTTGTGTGATACCTAATTTTAATAACTGTATTGTAATTGGATTTTAAAATAACATATTTGGGACAACGCCCATTTTAGATTAAAGTTGCTGACTCTAGAGCCTTTTTGTGATGGCTTCCATGTATTAGCTAGGGCTAAAGATAAGAGGCAATCACAATTACTCTTTCAGTTTGTTCATAAAACTAATTTCTGAAGAATAAAAAGGTCCATTATTTAATTGACACTTTTGTGAGCAACGACATTACGTCAAAACTCAGTGAATCGTCCTCTGGATCTAATTGGCTTCCCTTGGTCTTGTTGATAAACTCCAACGCTTTTGACATGGGACCTATACTTCCCACAAGACCTTTAATTTTATGTGACACATACTGGGTGAGCGACTGATCCCACTGCACTCACTCAGAGTATTAAATTTGGTTTGTGAACCTTTGGAAAGCAATAAATTGGAAAGTTTATTGAACCACTTGGAATGGGATCTCTGCACAATAACTTGGGAATGTTGGAGGCTCTATTACGAGAAAGAAGAAACTCTACAGGGAAGCAATATAAATCCAGAAAAAAGAAATAACTGTTTCACAGTTTTTTTGAAGAGGCAATATATCTCTCGAAACAACAAGAAATCTAGTCCAACGAGAATAAGCTAATGAAAATTTGACACTCGGTTTTCAGGCACTTTTTCATATTTCGTTCATAAGAGTTCAATATTATGCGGGAAAGCCCCTGGCATTATTATCATTTTACAAATCTGGAGCCTGATAAATTCGTTTGAAATTAACATAAATTTTTAATTGCTATATCCACATCTGCATTCGGCAAGAATACGCCAGGTAGTAAACCAAACAAAGCGGAATTTTAAACGATCGACAATATTTAAAACATAAACAAACCCGCAGAATGACCTAAAATAAACAATGGAATGTATTTTGTTTGCGTATATACGTGGAAATGTATGCAAAAGCAAGGGTGGGGAATTGTAAAGAAAGTAGAATTGTTTATTATTTGTTTTATTACATGTTACTAGAACATAAATAAGAAAATAAATCGTATCTTTCAATAAATGTGTAGCACGGTTTCTCAGAAAAAGCATATTTATTCTAGATATGAAATATATATTCAAATAGCTTGCTTCTAAGCTACGTTGGCAATAAAAATATATTTAACGACGCTATTTGTCAGGATCTCAAGAATTTTTGAAAATAATAATTTTATTACTATGTTCTTTCATTTTTATGACTTTTTCTTTGATGTATGGTCGACATATTTATTTAATACTAAAACAAGAAGAGCACTTAACTTCACCAAAAATTTACGGCGATGTCTTTAGGAGCAGTGTCTTCTCTAGAAAATTTCTAAAGGTTATTAATCGGTATTGCATTTAAATATATGTATTCAATTTTTTAATATACGTAACTTAATTTGACTACTAACTTTTACAGGGTGTTCCTTAGCTAAAAACTAACACAAGCAGCTCAAATGAACTATTAATTAATTCTAACCCCTTGTTAGAAATGCTAGATGTTTTTTATTATGATTATCTTCAAAATCATTTGAAATATCGGTGCCTTTGGTATACGTTTTCGACTATGATGACACATAGTTTAGTTATACAGAGCTACAGAAACTGTGTAAAATTTTTTCGTATCTTTTAAAATGTAGATTTTGACTTCATAGCATGAAAAAGTAGTGGTGGATAAAATGTTTGTTTTTGAAATATCTTGATAATGGACACGATTTTCGAGTGAAACTAAAAATGTTTCATTATAACACAAACAAATAACAAAAAACTGTCAAGTTCATCTTCTGACATAAATAAATGTTTCTAACATGACTAAACATAAATGATTTAAGACGTAGTATTTTTATTTGTCTCCTGAAAACAGTGTTTAGTATCAAAATTTTTTCAAGAACTACAAATTTCTTAATCGGCAACTTTTTTTAATTCTGCAGAAACTAAGCTATTTTCCAAGAGACAAAAATGTTCGACACTAAGTTTAAAGAGATAGTTATATAAAAGTTGTTATACAGGGTGTTTGGAAAAGTTGGTACATAATATAAGGAGGTGAAAGTAGAACCAAAAATAGTAAAAAAAGTTCCTATAAACATTGGTCCTCTGGAGCACTGTTACTGAGATATGGGCCTCCAAAGGGGTCTCATCATTTGGATATTTTTTTAAAATAAGTTTCATTCTAATTAAGATAACGGAATGAAAATTGTAGGTAATAATCATACCATAAAGGCCTTTAACTATCAAAGGTTTCACCAAAAGCGGTTATTAATAAGGATATTTTTCTAACTACTCTTAACAGAAATTTTCTCCTTTGAATTATCAAGCAAATTTTTTAATGAATTAGACTTTTTTTTTGAAGAAAAATGTTTCTACTTTTATTTCGAATTCTGCGAAGTTTAGTCAGAAATAATTATTTTTTAAATAATGAATGGTTCAGAACAGTATTTTTTTTTAACATTTACGCATAGTAGGCACCTTTTATGGTGACAGTTTTGTTGTAATGATACTAATGATTGTCACTTTCGCATGCTATCATTTAAATTCTTACGTTTCTTAGTTGTGATCTTTGTGCTTGACTTTGCATTTCAACCGATTTTTTTACAACCAAGAACCACCATGCTTTTACTAACCGTGAATATAAAAAATTCGAAAAATTTCTGTTAATAGTAGTTAGAAAACTATCCTTATTTATAGCCGATTTTGATGAAACTTATAATAGTTAAAGACCCTTATGGTATGATTATTACCTACAATTTTCATTACATTATCTTAATCAGCAAGAAAGTTATTTTAAAAATTATCCAAATGATGAGACCCCTTTGGAGGATCATATCTCAGTAACGGTGCTCCGGAGGACCAATGTTTATAAGAACTTTTTTTACTATTTTTGGCTCTACTTTCACCTCCTCAAATTTTGTACCAACTTTTCCAAACACCCTCTACCTATATTGTCTAAATATGTCAGTTAATCTCCAAGAACCTGTCCCATTCGGCATATACAGTGCAGGACCATTGTTAAAACGTTATTCTCAAGTTGGCTTTTTACTCATATAACCCATTTAACATTTTAGCAGTAGAAATTTGGTAATAAGTTATATAAAGTAGTTTATAAAAGTGATGGTTGTACCAAGAAGATCTGTTTAATTCTTGACATTTCCCACAGTTCTAGGCGAGCTTAGGCCGTTCGCTGCCAGGAGGCAGTGTGGTCGACGCCGTTAGATCTCGAACCGCTAGGACCGCTCTAATGTTCATATCGGTTCTTACCGTGGGTTCTAAGAACCGAAATTAACATTAGGACGGACCTAGGGTTTCGGATAGCGGGACAGCCCCCGCAGAGCCCAGCCCAAGAGCAACAAGGACAATTATAGCTAAGCCAATAGAAGTGCAAGGTAGGTATGTAACTGGTGCCGACTAGGTACAAAAGCCACGGCATAGACAGGAAAAACCAACTTACTTTAAAGATCAGCACGGTCGTGAAAATATTAAAATCACTAATAAACAAAAGTTTTAAAATGCATCTCTAATTTTCGGTTGACAGTTAAATTTTGTAAATTTATTGCCTTGAGTGACAAAATACTCGAAACAAAATAAGTTTACCCCCATAATGGCTAGTTGGCCACTACAACGTGTCCTCAGACACATAATTTTACTTAATATTCTTCATCGTTGTAATGTATTGCCTAGAAAAGGTCATATATTTATAACTGGATGGATACGTCTCAAGCCATCCTTAGAGTCTGATACGAGGCTCATCTGACATCAGTGACACGTTTGGCTGTTGTTACAGATCTAAAAACACGTAACACAAAAAGAGGTAATTTGTTATTGAAACTGTTTAAGAGTCAAACAAACGTAATAAATGTAAGACATAATAATGGTATATGTGTAACTTATCAGATCTGAAAATGTCGATCACAATGCCCCCTAAACACTCACATACTTTAACTTATCTGCTAACGTACCTAGTTTATAAAATTGTCATCTTATGAAAAAAGTAAAAAATTTTACAAAAAAAGTTTGTTTCATGATACTACAACGTTGATTTTAAATTTTTATTAAAATTCCCCTGCTCCCACGGAAGTTTTGTTTGCTCTACAAAATAAAAAAAATAGATGGGTAAATAAATCCTTTTTTATAACACAGTAACGTGATAAACTTCAAGATGTATACATTTGTATCTTCATTTAAATAAAATACGTTCTTTCCGACTCCCTATACCCTACAGACGGTAAATTATTTTCACATCTGAACGGAAACACTTTTAAATCCTCATTGAATAATCGTTTTTGGATGTAAGACAACAACCAGCTCGCGCTTTCTTATTTTACAGCTTTCCGCGACTGCCATTTGTTCTAAATTCAATCAATTTGTAACGATTTCGATTGTCGCAGGACTCCCTATTCCTGCTGAAAACTTTAAAATTTTATCCCCGATATCCGCCGAATGAAGCGTGGGAGGAAAGTGATGGAGATCTGTCATTTGGCTCGTAAATACCTCCGGTCGGGCAAGGGGTTTGTGTTACCTTTGATTTTGCGAAACGTAAGGTTAGATTGGTAACCATGATACAGAGGTTGGGCGCTTATAATTATGTCACAATGGAACTTCTTTGAAAAAGGAATTGCAAAGTAACAATAGACCATGGCATTGGCATGAAGTTTTATGTATGTATAAATAAATAAAACATATTGTTTTCCTACAGGGTGTCTACAATATGTGTGCCATATATAAAGGTGTAACAGAATAGACTCAGAAGAACTCAATAGTTTCATGCAACATAGGCCCTAAGTCCTAAGTCCATCCATTTCAAAGATTTAAAAAAAGAAGGCTAACATTTTTCTATTGTCTGAGTAAATTGTTCATCACCGTATTCTGAACGTGCTCTAGAAATGCAATTCATTTGCAACTAGAATTGTTTCTTTGAAATCAAATATTGTGTGGAGCGAAAAGATCGGAAGTCCTCTAGCTTCTTCTAAGGTGGCGCCATCTGTGGTTTCAGCTATACATATCTTTCATAAAGGATTACAAGCCACGTGACCAGTAATTTTGTGTTTGGAACGGTAATTTTATTTCCTTCATGTTGTCAATCAAATTATGAAAACAATAAGGTAAAAAAAACACAATATTCTTATTCACCGGCTGTGATTGGTGTAATTTTTCATGAAATTATATTCAACCAACCAGCGATCACTTATCTCGGGCGCAGACGTAAGGGTTTGTCATTATTCACTGTAAACGAATCATTAATATTGGCGACGCCAACATTCAGTATGTCTGCAATGTTGGTTTTTCGTCTATTTTTTCAGAAAATGACTGTCAGTTGTCAAATTTCGAACTGTTGGTTTTTATGTTTCTGTCTATTTATTTCCCTAAATTCATATTTTTGTTTTCCATTCCTTTTTCTATTATTTGGTTACGTTAAATTAAGAGTCACGGTTTGTGTTGTAGGAATACTTAAAGATGGCAGTAACAATAAGACAACTTAGCCAATATCCAGTTTTCACTGTCCCAATAAATGTAAGTAAAACTTTTAGATCTTAATATTAACATAGCAAAAATCTGTTACTATCAAATGTTGCATTTGTTTCACATAATACGGATGCAATTGTTTAAATATTTTCCGAGTGCTTTCTGTTGCTTGACGATTGACAATTCTCCTTATGCTTGTACCGGAGTTATCGTTAACAATATCTGCTCTTATCTGCTATTCTATCTGCTTGACAATTTGTTACTATAGTCTTCGTTCAGGACGAGGAATAACACTATCTGTATCCATAACATGTTGGGATACCCACCGGAAGTTGTGTGGTAAACGTCCATTTACGTTTATAAGAGAACATTTTGCTCTCTCATAAATTAAAGCAATGTGATAATTATGTATCGGTAAATATAATACATCATAAATAAAATACTACTCAAAAAATTATTCACCAAAAATTCACCTGCCTATTTAGATAATTATTATTTGAGTTAAGTATTGACTATAACAAAGAATAAAGAGAGTTAATTAACAAATTTCAAAAATCATCGGTTGATGTTTTAGAAAGTAATTTTACTACCTCGTTAAAAATAAATAACAAATTAACAATTATAATAAGACTGACAGTATTATACAGGGTGTCCGCGTTTTTTGTAGCAGGACTTTCACAACTTGTACTAAAAGTCCTTTAAAAAAAAAGTTTATGTAAACTTATATGTATATGTAGATGCGTCGTTTTCGATTTACAGTGTTCAAGTTTAAAATGAGAATTGATTTTTATTCGTAAAACGAAATCCCCTTTTTAGACTTTTTGAAACTTGGCATCTTTGTTTGTAATAATAATACTCATTTTCTCACCTAATTTAATTTGTCCTATTTTCTCCAGTGGCGTCACAACAAGATACCAGCTTGATAAAAATAGAAAAAAATATGGTACGCCACTGCTTTTTGGTAACCTATCTCGCTTTGTTTAGACAGAAATAAAACTTTTTGTTTCACACAGTTTATTGTAAGATAATAAAAAAAATAAACAACACGGTATGGAAAAACAACTTATTGTATAAATAGACCTCAAAGGAGCTGTTCAAAATGCCCGCCATTTCGTTCTACACACAAATTACAGCGTCGTATCAAAGACCGCCTAACGTCTCTCAAATGATGCGTAGTTATTCTGAGAGCAGCATTCCGGATTCGTCGTACAAGCTTCTCTTGCGTGTTAACAGGCGTAGAGTAAACTGCATCCTTAATAAATCCCCAAACAAAAAAATCCAAAGGTGTCAGATCAGGCGATCGCGGAGGCCACCCAACTGGACCTCCACGATCCACCCATCTCTGTGGATACTCTATATTCAGCCAGTTTTGTACCACCAAAGAGTACTGGGAAGGGCATCCGTCTGATTGAAAAAACGAGTCTATTCTTTGTTGAAAAGGAACATCGTCTAGCATGTTACCATGCTGGGTAGTTAAAAATTCAATAAATAATTGACCGCTTAATCTATTGGGCAGGATGTAAGGTCCCAACAAAAAATCCTTGGCAACTCAAAAACAGACATACTCACGTCACACTTTGTAACACTGGAGAAAATAGGACAAATTAAATTATGTGAGAAAATGAGTATTATTATTACAAACAAAGTTGCCAAGTTTGAACAAAGTCTAAAAAGGGGTTATCGTTTTATGAATAAAAAATCAATTCTCATTTTAAACTTGAACACTCTGTAAATCGAAAACGACGCATCTACTCGTATACATATATGTTTACATGAACTTTTTTTAAAGGACTTTTAGTACAAGTTGTGAAAGTCCATCTACAAAAAAAACGCGGACACCCTGTATATAAAAAAACGTTTGAAATATTAATTCTAAATTGTACACCAGCCGTAAATTCCGGAAAGATAAACAATAAGTTACACTCTGACATAAGAAAGTGCATATTCTTAATTAGCTATGTTATTACTGATTAAATATTCCTAAAAACTTCACAGACTCCTTGGGAGGAGATGGCGTACTACAAACAAAGTAGAAGATTTTGAAATTCGACTTTTAATTTAGCGAGTTACAGGAAATCATTTTTTATTAACGAGATAAGAAACCATTGTAAGCGACAAAAAAGTTTCTAAATTGGGGAACAGGGAATTAACCCTTGTTCTAGAAAAGACCAGTGGCGTACCGGAAGAAAATTTATGGGGCTGAAAAGGGGCCAGGCCCCAGAAAAAGTACCATCCTGTAGATCATTACAACCATAGAAAGGGCTAAAGTTGCAGCTAATCTACGTTCCAAAATAGAGCTACATATCACCAAAACTGTGGGAGATTCAAAGAGAAAACAGAAAAATTATTGAAACTTTAACACCCTGTATCTTTAAAACGAAGCATTTACGGACATATGTTTATATGAACTATTTTACTTAAAATCATGCGCAGATGGGGACCGCCTAGCCGGGTGTCTTGGCCGGTGGATTTCGATCTGCCGAGGTAAGCATCACGGACGCAGGCTGGAATTTGGATGGGTGACCTAAGGCAGGCTCGGGGACGTGGTTGTGGCAGCCTAGCAGAGACCTGGGTCGCTCAACATTTTCCGCATGCGTGTGGTCCCCGATAAATGGTAATGAGAACAGAGCAAAGAAAATCTCTGTAACTCAAGACCATGCTATCATACATAAACTGTACGAGACTTTTCCACCAAACCACCCGCGTAGTAAATAGGATGGTTTGAAGAAAAGTACTCGAGTAATGAAGGAGGGTGCACAAGGGGCCTAATAAGGCCTAAGTACCGCGGTGGGAAAACAATTCCACCACCCTCCGACATACATACATACATACATCATGCGCAGATTCGTTCTCCTGAATAAAAACATACTATTATGAAACACTCTCTATAATTAAAAAATTCAGAAATGATACCTATATTTTTGTATTAAATAATGTTTGCAGACGTAAGATATTGTCACGCTTAAAAACAAACTGTTTTAACTCTTACTGTAATCTATTTACTTTAAAGTTTTGATTTTGAACTTCATAATGTTCCAGATATACTGTTTTTTCTCGAAAACTGTTTGGGTTAGAACCCATGTTGTTACATTTAAAAAAATACAATTTTGGTGAGCCCTCCGAAAACGAGTCACCCTGTATAAGTCAATTTTTTTTCAAAATGTGCATTTCTTGACCCCCCCTCACCCGAACCTATTTTGAAATAATTTGCCCCAATTATATTCTAGCTATAAATCAACTTTTGTTCATACTATCACTTATGAATGTACGGCGAACATATTGCGAACACCCTGTAAACAATAACAAAAACAAACTCATTTTTATCAACGTGGCAATGACAAGGACGGATCTTGACATAGTTTTCTGCGACTGTCGAGAAGGAGGTAATTGGTTTATTTCCGAGGATACGACCAGCGAAAATGGTTTTTCGTTTAATCTCCTGCGGCGCATACTGGCGCTTTCTCATTTGTGCGGTATCTCCATTTTCATTAACGAAAGGTATAAATTAACGGTTAAGCACAAAGAGACAGTCGTCTGCGACACAATTTTATTCAGTGTAAATTATGCTGGCTGTTGGTCGGTTTGTTTCAAATATAAATAAGCTTTTCAAGGAAATAAGAATTCGAATAACGCAGATTTTTGACTAGGGGAAAATTTAGATAGGATATGGAAATACAGGAAAAACATTTAGATTACATTCATTCGCTCCTGCAGCATAAGTATTTCTAAAGCTGTCTTTTAATTATTTCACGTTTTACTTCTCTCTTTTGTTTTCGTTTTCTCCAATTAAATATTGCCTTCCATAACGCTTTATTAAAAAATGTGCTGTTGTAAGCGCGATATTTCCCTGCTAAATTACCCGACAGAAGCAGTTTGGGACAGTATTTTAAAACCGGGGTTATCATAAATGACCATGTGGTATCATATAAAATAAACTACCTACTTAGGGGGAAATTTACACAGTGCTATACAGATGCACTACGCAATAAAAAACTATGATCTATGAACATCTTTTAGTGGAAATTTTACACAGCAAATACGTTTTAAAGATTCTTTTTTGAAAAAAAAAACTAATTCGTATTTTATTTAAAATTAGAGTTGAATTTTTGGTAATCATCTAGTATAATGGAAATAGTAGGTATATTAAGTATTCAGGTCAGTAAGTTCTTTACTTACCTGAAACCAGTAAGTCACATTATGACAGTTTTGCATCCTCAAATATTGAATAAATTTAATTAAAACTAAGAAATGTAGTATTTTAAAAATATACCGTGTGTTTCAGAGTTGAAATGACAAAAGCCTAGAAGAGATTCCGCTCAGCAAAATATGTTGTTCATATGAACATGGGTCCGCAAGTGCTTCGTTTCCGAGATCCAGCGTTAATTTAAAACAAAAATGAGTTTCTTAAAAAATGCTTTAGCCGATTTGAATGAAATTTTTACGGTTTATTAAAACAATTATCAAACATCAACTGGACCAATTAGATTTGATCCAGAATTTTCTGGGGCGTACCCAGTGAGCAAGTCGTTTTTGTTTTGTAGAAAACAATATCACCCTGTAGTTTTTTGCGGTTTTTATGTAATATTCAGATAAAAAAATTTAGTGGGACCCATGTTTATATGAACTTTTTTACATATACAAACAAGTCATTAGAAATTTCTCCAAGACAATATTTTTGCCACAACTTAAGCTTCTTGCAAGTTATGATTCAAGAAAGAGACGATTCAATCTTAGAAAATAGTTGGCAAGTAGGATGTTCAGCCATAATTCCCGAGAAAATCTTCAAGTGTGGCGTAACAAAAAAAAAAAAATGAAAATATCACATAAAAGATAATGCGAACTTATTTTGTTGCAAAAAATGAATCGCTAGTTTCCAGGAAGCTTATGGACTTAATACTCTATGCTGAAGGCCTACGTTAATAGCTTTTCTTAAGGAGTTCAGCCACTATTCTGGCAAACTATGGAATATATATTTAAGGTCTTAAATTACTTACTTAATATATCGAAGACTCTGTGGAAAATAAAAATCAATTTTCAGACATGATTTTACACGGGAATTCTTGAGAAAATTTTACGGTGACGAGGTGTCAAATTATCTGAGCGTGCAAAAACGTCTGTATCTCCAAGGCTGGTGAACACAAATCTGAAGATAGTTTTGTTTAGTCGAATCTAGATTTCCAGAAAAAAAAATTGTAACCTATACACTTCATTTTAACACTGCAATTATCACTATTCATAACATTATAGTCATATATCTTTTAACTGACTTGCTATTAGAGATTTAATAACTCCTGTCAAACTACATATTTTCCAGAAATTTATAGGAAAAATATTTATATATATATTTATATATATATATATAAGTTTTATGTTAATTTGTACAATAATAGTGGCTACATTTATAAGCTGTAAAAAAAAAACTATACTCAACCTAAGCAAACTTTATACAGCAAAAGTTATGTTAGGTACATTTTTTTTATATAAAATAAGAAAGAAATTAACCTGATTTAAATTAACTTTATGTAGAAGATTTATGTAGGAAGATACATGAAACTAGATTACATTAGCTTAAATTATTTTATATATAGTCCAATTATTCTGCGACGGCCTAATGTTAAATTTGCAGAAATTATTTATATCCGGAAAAAATATGACCTTATAGGAAATCAAATTTTAAATTGAGTTTCTTCTTTTTTAAACTCGATCCAAAATGGAGAACATGGCCAAAAAAAATCACAAATTTGTAAAAAATGATTTTTCTTAAATAAGTAAAATACTATAGCTCCGATCGAAAAATTTTAAATGATAAAGTTGTAGGTTTGTTACTATTCCAGATATATCGAAAAAACCGTTAAAAATCTTCTCTTTTCTCTTCTTCTATAACTCATTTACATTTACATTCCCATACTTACTATTGTAAGCACACGGCAAACCGTACCAAAAGTACATTTTTAAAAAATAAAAAAATATTATTTTTTTAGGTATTTTAGAAAAATCATTTTTTGCAACTTCGTGAATTTTTTTGGCCATGTTGGACCGAGTTTATAGAACAAGAAACTAAATTTAAAATTTAATTTCCTATATGGCCATAAGTTTTTCCAGGTAATAATTTCTGTAAGGACTTCTCTATAATGCTTGGACTAAATTGTAATATAATGATTTTTACAAAAATAACATCCATTCATTAGCTGCATTAAATTAATAAACTATTTCGTTGGCCAAATGAACATAAGATTAAGTGAGTATAATTCTTTTTACCAGACATTATTTGCTACCTGACAAATAAATTTGCAATACTTGGTAACGTTATTTTAGAAGATACCTGATAAATGAGAGGAGAGGGAAATTTGGTATGACCTAATGAAATAAATTATTACATGTATTTTACCATTTTTCAGACTACACAGTGCTCAAAATAACGATAATGCGAGTGTTGCGTGATTGTTGCAATACTAAATATTTATTTCCTCGAAAACTAGGTTCGACAGCACAAAGCTAATCTCAGATCCATGTTAGCATCCTCAAAAGTAGGAGGGTAGGAAAAATCGTAAGCGTTCCCTCCTGTATTAAATAATTATATATTTTTTTTAATATTTATCATTACCTATCTGTTATTATTGCACTAAACATTTGATTATTAGCTTTCGTTATTTTAATTTAATTCTTAATAATAGCTACATCAATTCAAAAATTGAATGTTACTGTCTCGTTCAGGGTTAGAATTTAGCAAAGGCATTATGCAAGGCGATAGTAATAATTCAGACCTTCCTTTGTAATAAATGTCAAAGTAAGGAATACCAGATAACGCCCCTAAAGAAGAAATTTATCGACCGATACGTGACATCACGTACAAACTATAAAGTTTTTGTGCAAAAATGCTGTCTTTTTTTCTTTATGTGAGTTGTCTTATTTACAACTCAGTATATTGTAGTGCACTGTAATTAAATCTTCTAAAAAATATTCTTTCATGAACATAGTAAAATTAAAACGTATTTCAAATTGAATTGGGTGAATTGGGAAGGAGAAATGAATCAACTAAAACGTATTGGACCGAAACTATAATTGACTCCATATCGGCTTTCCAAAAATAGATTCGTGTTGCAAAGTAACAGCTTAATGAACAATTATTGACAGCAACACTTCAGACTTATTAAAAATCTATTTATTTCATTTACTTATCGCCCAGTCTAATTGGCGATAAGAATGCAGGATTGTGCAGCTGACTGACATTAGCGAAGGCTTTGTTTGCTGATAGATAATGGTGCCATTATATTTCTTTTGTGATGGAGCTCACGTAGCACTTCCTTTTTATTTTCGTGATAAACAATAACACATCTCAAGATACAGGCTTTGCGTTTTATTCTACGATATAGTTTCGGAATAACGTTTTTCAATAATATATCTATACTAACTATACAAAGGGTCCGTTAAGAAGTTTCATTTTAAGTTGCATACCATTTCTTACTTGTGGCTGATGAAGCTGGTATATTTAGTAGCAGTTAGTTAAAAATAACGCCATTAATAAAGATGGATCGATATTCCTTTGAACAACGCTTAGAAGCAATAAAAGATCACTACAAGTAAGATGCATATTCGAAACATGTCTTATTTCATTTTCGATACTGAAGAAGTTTAAAGTAGCTGTTAACTTAGAAATCAAATACCTATCTTTTTATAATTGAAAATATTGACAAACAATTTTCGAGGTTAGAAAATTATGTTGATCTGCTAACGTGGTCAGATTGGTAATGAGAAATTTTCACAGCAGGGGTTGAGGTCTCTATTAGTATCACTGATTTCATGGGAATAATATATATTTGCATTATTTGTAGCCTTCATTCTAAAATTCGAGAATATTAGCGATTTTCAGCTATTTTTTGAGGTTAGAAAATTGTGGTAATTTGCAGAAGCAATTCTGACATCCGACAGCGGGTCAAAATATACGGAAATACATAGATCAGACCACGATTTTCAGTCGCTATTAAATCATACCTGGATTATAGGAGCTAATTTTGCGGATTTTTAAGCTTTTTAAGGTTAAGAAGAATTTGTGACATTATAGGCCAAATCTGACTTATGATTCGTGTTCACCGGGTCAAGATACATGGGAATATAAAGATTTGGCCACTAGTTTCAGCTGCTGATAAATCATACCCGGATTTTAAATTCTAATTTGTCAATTTTGTGGATTTTTTAAGAATTTTTTGACGTTCTGGTGATTTGCTGGTGCAATTCTGTCATCGGATTCGAATTCAGCGGCTCAAAATACATGAGAATAATGTATTATGGTCATTTGCACAAGACTTTTTTTGTGGAACTGTGTAATCAGCGAAGCAGCAAAACTTCAGTATAATCGCATTGATTTGTACCGGATACATTACGTTTAGCGTTTGTATAAATTAATCTAAAATATATCCGCTGCACTCACTTTAGAATAATTAATTGTGTTAGTGAAGCACTATTTATTTACATAGGGACTGTTGAAAACTTAACTAAAACATCTTGTCAAACAAATTCACGTAACAGAAACAAAGTAATCATTGCTAATATATATGTACATTATGAATCAAACATAGGTGATAGAGACTTAAAATCTCGATAATGATCTGTTGGGGAAGTTCCAATCTCTATTCAAAGTAAATAAATAAATAAAGTTGACAGTTGCCTGTCCTTAAATTAAAAAATATTTTCTTTCTTATCACACACAACCTAATATTAGGCAACGCATAAACTATACAAGGTATTCAGTTATTAATGGGAAAAACACCTTTAGGAGAGGGTAGTCCAAACAACGTTGCGGAGGAAAATGTTTTGTTTCCTAGACTCCTACGAGGTGTTGCAGCTGAAAAAAATGTAATTAATTTCAGGTATATCGCAGAAACCACGGAAGTATTTTTTTTATAATTTGACTAAAGGCAGCAGAAAGCACTAACGTGAACCTTCATCATCAAATACGATTTCATGTAATTAGAAAAAAATACATTCAAACTTCATTTTTAAAAACATTTTATAGAAAATAAATATTACGCCATTATTTCTGTTGTGTGGCATAATATTTATTTTTTATAAATGGTTTTTAAAAATGAAGTTTGTACGTGCCTTTCAATGGTTTTTGAATGCCTCTAAAATCTATAGTTGTTGTATTTCGCTAAAATGCATCGTCTCGAAGAAAAGAGACTTCAATTTTCAGCCGAGTATATCTTTTTTGTTAAATACTTCGCTGGTCATCTATACGGTTGTTATTTTTTTTTTGATCTGTATTAGACGAAGTGTAATAAATTACAGGGTGATTCACTATATTTTGACCATTTTGTTTTAATAGTTATCAAAAATGTGATATACAAAAGTTGCACGATTTTTTATGAAATTTTCGAAAATGATAGTAAAAAAACAAATGAAGTCCAAACAAAATGGCCGCGGATGTTAACTTTGATAAGTTAAATAGAACACCCTCTATAATTTACATATTTGGATAGAATGTTCCCTGTCGAGCATAGTCAAATAGGTTTGCTTGGGCCAGCTCTTTTTGCTTAATTATTTTCTGAGATATGGCTGAAAATAGTTTTAATTTTTTCAACTTCAACACCCTGTCTTGGAAACAAAGCATTTTTCTACAAAATTTTATTTAAATTACCTTCCTTAATTAAGAATATATTAGTAACATTTGGCCGATTAGTAACTTAACACCTTGTACACAATTATTTTTCATTCTCAACAAAGTTATATTTTCCTAAAGAGATATTTTTCGAGATTTTTATTTAAGTGCTTTCCATTTTATTTTTAGCCGTTCTGGCCCGTTGAGAACTGTTTTTAGGACACCCAGTATATATTATATCTCAGTCATAATCTTATCGATCCTTACCAAGCGGTAGGTACCTTTCAAGAATGCCGGTATTTCTTAAATTTCTGGAATGAACTACAAACTTTGGGGCGACGTCACTTTGGTGGAAGGAAACGTGGCATAACACACATCGTTGGCTTCTCAGCCTTCGCCTTTGAGAAACGCCAGAATGAAAAAATATCGTTTCTTTCTTAGCGTAACGTATTTACGCGTCATTTGAGCAAAAATTTCAATTGAGAAGGTGCTCGTAGAGCAAACGGTGGGGAATGAAGTTAAAAAAATAGGTCTAATTCATAATTTAGCGAGAGAGCTGATTGAAATATATGCGTAGAAATGTGACCTTGTATGTGAAATTTAAAGTTCGTTATTATTAAGATTTTTATTTACACAAGCGTAAAATAGCTTCCAGCAAAAGTATCGTTCTCATTGAGAAAAACGTGTATATTAGTGATACAAAAACCTTATATTGTAAATCATTTTTAATAGATTGAAGTTACATGTCTGTGATCGTTTAGCTGAACAGAATGTACAAAATAGTTAATAATGAACATAGCTGTAAAAGTCAAAATTATTAATACTCAAACTTGTTAAAACTTTTTGAGAACTTCTGGAATCATTCCCGACTTAGATACTACATACAAAAGAGGTGAAAAGTTCTGGCCGTAAATGGTGTGTCATCCACTTCATGTTCCGTTACTTCCGTTTGTAATACCTAAACAGAAAAATTTCTAGTTCAGTTGTTGGTTATCATCAGTTCTATTATTTTTATTACTTTTCATTATGGAAACCTGTTTTCTTTTTAAGTTTTAAACAAAATCATTTAAATGTAACCATATATTTCTCTATATGTTATTTTTTTTGTAAAAGAACAATATGTCTGTGGTGTGTATATTAATAAGTACAAACAATCTAAAACGGCCAATCAATACAGTAGCAATGAATTAATGGACATGGTGGTAAAATATGGAAAAGCTGATGAAAACTACGAATTGGCTGCATACCTTTATGTACAGCGAGTTTCAAATAAGCATGCACCAGCATATTATGTAAACAGAGACAAGCCATCGGTGGAGTCAGCGCCAGCGGTTCCAAAAAGTTTTCTCAGTGTTAACGTGGTCCACTGATTATTAAAAACTATTAAAAAATATATTATTTGCAAAATATATTTCTGCAAATCTTGTTGTTTTACCTCGATTTGTTCACTCTTCAAATTTGTCCTCCAAGTTTGTAGACACCTGTATCTTTCAAAATGTCATATGGAAGATAATAAAGTCTAACACCAACAGTCGCCGAAAAGCTGACAGATTACAGCTTACCAAATTTTTTGAAGTGAGCGAAAAATATTTTGTCGGAATACAGGATGTTTGACTATTTTGTAGTAAGTAATTAATAGAACAGTATTTTTCATATCTGAATAAATGGTGAAAACTGCATTTTGTTAATAAATTTAGTAGAAAATATTAAATCTATTTGAGAATGTTATACTCGTCATTTTTTAAAACGTCCAAAAAAAAACAAAACTGTACTTTTAGATTGAATTTTTTTTTATCGAAGTTAAATTCAATGAGAAACTCAATAATATGTACGGTGTTCCGTTTGAAACAATAACGTAACGCCCAGAAGAAAAGAGACGTCCTGTATGATAGAATATAATTTAAAAAATGGAGAAAATAATTTAATACTGCTTAAAGGGGACACCTTGTGATAATCGAATTATCTCAAAAAAGACGTAGTTATTTAAAAAATATATATATAATATATAAGTAAATCTGCATTCTGTCAAGAAAAGTTTCTTGATACTGAATGAAAATCAAAAGGTAAGTTTAATTTTATATAAATATGTATCTATATACATATTTAAAAAAAATTTGCCTTACTAAAAAGTAGTAAAACAATATTAAATAAGTAATCTTCTATACCAAAGGTATTTTATACATTTTTAAAACATCTTGTATTGAGAAGATAGGTAATTAACATAGGTTATTGACCTCTCTGCTTTTGTTCTCAAAACTCTAATCAAAAAGTTAAATGTCACTATCTACCATCCATATAGATAAGATATTACAATATAATTCTCTTGTTATTATTTGCCTTGTGTTGAGAATATTCAACCAATAAATTTACCAAAATTCAAGAAATAGTGTGAAACATATTAGCAAAATACACGCATATTATTTTAAATTACTTTTTATAGAATTACATACTTCTTTTTCCTAAAATGTATGTATTATTGCACTGATTAAACGTTATCTCCTGCAGAAATAATAGAGGCCTACTTTGTAATGTGTCTTTAAAAGCCGCTTAAAAGTGATGGTCTTAGCGGCTCTTTAAAAAAATCTGTAGTAATGGTATTTTGTATGCTTATATTAATTATAACAGCCCTTTAATATAAACTATTTTGAAGGATCCCTGTACAAGTTATCACAGAATACCTACTTGATAATGTAGCGATTATTGACAGTAGTTCAACAATTGTTTTTTTTTTTACTTTATTATTAAAGTTTCAACCTAATTCAAATAAATAATTTTTTTCATCTAAAAATACTACGTAGTAAAATCTTTTTTAGCGAGTGTTAAAGTATAATTCGTTCAAGATATATCTTTTATCAATAAGGAAGTACACGTTTTTATAAATGTATTTTAAGGGGATAAGAATTATAACATTGAATAAGTAAATCATATTAAAATGGAGTATACTCTTTTCCCTTCTGTGGATCTACGAGCGGGGCGGGTTTTTAAAATTTCTTAAAGATATTATTTCTTTGCACCTTTACATGCAAAATAAAAATAGTTATTAATTTGTTCCCTAAAAATGCTGAAAGGAAAACAATAATAACATTAAATATAAATGGCTAGTAATAAGTATAATTACCTTCTTCTGTTATTGTTTAGATGGATGTATTTATTAATCATTGTCAGACAAGAAGAAATATAAATTATTGGGCATGTGGTATTTTGTAATGTTTAGCTTTTAAAGAATCCGTTTTTTTCTTATTACTTTACATAGGCATAATTTAAAAATTCAGTTAAGTAAATTAATTAATAAATTAATAAAACACAGATTGTACAAATGTAAATAAACACCTGCATTTTATAAAAAAGTAGATTGGATTATACGCGTGTAGAAAAAATCGTTATGGAACAACTGAAATAACAAAAAAAACAAATTCATCAACACTTTTTTGAAAACTTTTTGAAGAATTATCCCATTACAATTTTAAAATGATATTACTTTTCACAACTTAATTGAAAACAATTTAAGATTTTAAATTAATTTATGCCTCGCCTATTCATTTATCATATGAATTAATAATCTTGCAACATCTTTACTGAAGCGAAAATATATGTAAATTTTAAATAATAAACATATGTCCCACCTTTCTTTATTTTCAATTAGTTCCTCGATTAAAGCTTTACCAACATCACATAATGTTAAATTTAAAGTCAATTTTTAACATCCTTTTAAAAATGTGTGGATTTATAAAAAAACAGTCTTAAAAGGATTTTTAAAAAAGAACTTAGAGAAAACGAAAATTGTTGCAGAATAGACCTGACCCAATGCCACAACGATTGAATCTTATGGCAACTCTACAACTCTATGAAATAATTATTCCGATTAAGTATTTCAAAATACAAAAAGACAGATAAGAAATTTTCTTCTCTGTTCCCTGGGTAATTTTAAAAATAATAGTTTTAATAACATATTCACATTATTCATAAAGCGACTTACTTTTCATATACTTTCATCAGACCATGAGGGCGAACTACTACAACCACTCTAAAAACAACACAAATAAAATTTCGATTTATGAAAGTTATGAAAAAGTGGCGCGCTGCCGCCTTCCGAAAGTTTCAAAAATTGTTACGGACGACGCTCGTCGCTTCCCGGGCCCGCGTTCGAATACGACATTTAGACGGTAGCCCGTGGATGCACTGCGACGCCGGCGACGCCGGAGGTGGCTGGACCGACGCCGTGCGTGCGTCGCTACGGTTACACCTTCGCCGTACAACGGGATGCGTTTCCAATGCTGCGATGTATCGAAGTTGAAGACCGTGAAATTTGATTTATGTTTATCTTCTGCTTTGTTTCCGGTTTAAGACTATTTTGTTCTTTTTAGAATAACTTTAATACGATAGTAATAGTATTATTTTATCTACATCTGCGCAGCAAGTAAAGTTACTAAAACAAACGAAATTATTATTTTTTTATTGAAGAAAAGGAACGAAAATAAAATATTTTAAAATGTATCATTGTCTATGTCCTACACATCCATTTAAGTGAATTGTTATGGTCAGATTCACCAAAGAATGTCTTAGCAGGAAAGGTCGTTGCTGTTGATTCGTCAATTTGAATCGTTCTTTCGACCTTACTGATTTTTTTCGATACTGCAATCTTATTTTTTACCGAATTGGCCACAATGCCTCTGCTACAGCGAGCGACTTCCATCCACAGTGGCGTTTCAAAGTCATGAGATCTCTTTCGTCCTCTGCCCATACCGTCGATAAAGTTTCTAAGGTTGACATTCGTACACAGCTTTCCTGGCTCCGCGACATGCACCATCGCCGGCTGATTTCAAAGGTAAAAGTAAACGTCGTTCTCCCTTTGGCTTTCATGACTGGTGTTCTAGCGGATATGACAGGTTGTCTCTAGTTTAGGAAAAGCCGATCATTAAACTATTTGACTACTAAATTCAAAAATTCGAAGTACAGTGAATTTTGCTTCAACCATCCCATGTAGCGTAACTGTCTATTTTGGTCCTCTGTATGTCGCATTTCATCTCGGAAGACGATAGAACGGCATTTCTGCTTATTGGGCCTGTTACCGATAAGTGGGTAACTCTAGAGTTACTCTCAGATTATACGATAGTATCACATAGGTACGTTCTGTCAAAAAAGTATTCCGTTGTCAATGAAACAAAATATATTTAATTAATCATCAAAATTTATTTTGTCTCCTTCAAAATAGGCTTCATTTGAAGCAATACACTTTTTCCAACGAGCAACCCAATCATCAAAACACTTTTTAAACGCATATTCCTGTATGGACTTCAACTCCTTCAGTGATTTATGTTTTATGGCATTTATCGACTAGAAACGTATTCCACAAAGTGGTAATTTGAGTGCCATATCCGGGAAGACGGTGGCTTCTCGATGACATTCACTGAATTTTTTGTCAAAAATTCATTCACAATTATCGCTTTGTGTGATGGTGCATTGCATTATCATGGTGCAAAATCCAAGAATTGCTCTTCTATAAATCTAGCCTTTAGCGACAGATACTCTGTCTCAAACGCCTTATAACTCCCAGATAATATTCTTTGTTGACTGTTTCTACATCACAAAAATGTTCCTATGACGTTATTATTACACCACGAACTTCAATCCTTCGATAGTGTCTGGTCCTTGCCTTTTAGATAACCCCACAAAAAAAATCTAGTGGAGTTACATCAGGGGAGCGTGGTGGCCATTTAAGCGACCCTCTTCTGCCTATCCATCAATGTGGGAGAACTTTATTAAGGTAATTTCTTTTCTTACATCAAGGCGAAAATGTGGATGGGCGCCATCGTGTTGGAACCAGACATCACCAGCAGGCATATCGTGCTCATTAGGGTTAGGAAAAATTAATTCTAGGGCTGGAATTGGCAAAAAATCCAAATAAATGTCACCTGTCAAATTGCCCTCAAAAAAATAAGGTAGTATGCGGTTTCCTACTATTCCAGCCCAAACATTCATTTTTTTCCGGTCGTTTCTTGCACCCAATGCCGATTTTCTGGGCTCCAAAACCTAGTATTTCGTCTGTTCACGATTCAGTTTAAGCAAAAATTTGCTGTGTCAGTGAAAATTATGTGATTTCTAAAGTTTGGTTGTCTTTCAAATAAATTTCTAATTTCCTCGCATCTAATGTCTGTGTCATCTGCGCATAGTTCTTGTAAGACGTTAACTTTGTAAGGATACCACTTTTGAGATTTCAGAGTTCTGTGAACTGATGACTTCGACAAGTCGAAGTTGGCTGAGATGGATGTAATGGATGAGTGAGGATTTTCAGTAACAGCGAGCTTCACATTTTGACGATCATTTTCGCTTACCGTTCTTCCTGATCCAGGTAAATCTTTTATACTCGTACTTCCGGTTTCTTCAACCGATATTTCCCGATATTTTATTTATTGTAGCTCGACTAATTATCTGGTCTGTATACTTATGGTGAAATAAGTCACATACTACGGATTTTATCTCCGCATCCAATCATAATTAAAATCTCAATTCTCGGTTCATCATTTTTCAAAATAATTTATCAATGAATAAATTGGAATTAAAACGATTGACGTTATAACTAAGATACTCTGGGGTAATCTATGTGTTTATCGATGTGTTTTTTTTGAGACACTGTATGTAATGTTGAGTGCGCCTCTGTTATTTACGTCATGACTTATTACAGCTCTGTCGATAAAACACCGCATTTTAACCAAAAGTTATTATAGTATCAGTAGATGAAGTACGAAAAATGGCCTACTTGTAAATTCAGAACCTGTTAAGAAAATAAATTAAAAAAGTGTTTTCATGTTAAAATAAGGTGATAAATAGGGCCATCATACACGAAATATAACATTCTTTAAGAAATTTTCACTTTCAGGTTCCGGAATCGATATACTTAAGCCTGATTTTGTATCGAGATATTTTTGGATTACTGGAGACCCATGTCACTTGTCCCTTTTCAATAAGCCTCTATCGGATATAATACATTGTCGGAAGCCTTGCCAGACATGATTTGATGAAATTATGGTGATCCTGGAGATATCGGCAGAAAATTTTATTTTAATATCTTTAGGAAATATTCACAATGGCCCCCATGCACAAAAACTAGTATATGCTTTTTTTGCTATAAATACTATTCTCTCAACTTTCGTGTAAAAATTCCAAATTATATACATCACAATGACATGTAAAAAGTTGGAGGATCGACTGGTAGGAACAAATTACAATCGGGAGAGAAAACGTTGATATATTATCTCACAAGAAACACATACAGAACCTTCATAAATGTTTACAAGCCGTGTGACCGCAGATCTTAGTCAACCAACATTACAGGGCTGGTCATCAATATTAATGATTCGTTTACAATGACAAATATATAAATCATTTGCTGCTGCAGTATTAAATATAACCTCTGGTTGCTGTATCGTCTAGATAAAATTTACCCAATACAAAATTATTAGTGTAAAAAGTAACGTAGCATATACGTAGATGAAAGCTCTAACTCTACTCCCACCACTGTACTGCGCAGGTCTAGATGCGGGCACAACGACAGCGACGTTATAAGACTGGCGACCAGTTGCTTCAGGTTGCTTCAAAGGATCATCATTGTCTGAGTTAAAGCTGTTTTATATTGACAATTTATTGTTCAATTAATTGATGAAGTCGCTTCATCAAGAAATTGGACAAGTGTAATGCACAAAATCAGCTGTCAAATAACTTCATCAATTTATTCATCAATTTCTTGACGATTTAGAGCATGTTCTAATTTTCGTCAATTTCTTTGTGAAGTTGGGGAGTACCAGCCCAACAGATTTCCAGCCTCAGATCAGTAATGAGGTTATGTTATTGAAATATGTAAATAATTGTGTGGCGTCGTGCTAGTTTTACATTGTTTTTACTGATTTGTTATTTACAAAAACTAATATTTATATAATATGTGTCAGAACGGTACCGCTGTTGTATCACTACAATTATGAGTGGAAATGTGACATTTTTGAAATTTATTTGCTTCTTTGATTCATTGGTAGAACTGATTCATACGTCAAAAAACTTGACAAAGTCTGTAGCAGTGTAAAACCACACTGTTTACCAATAAATTCGTGAATTAATTGATGACGAACTACGTCAATTTATTGATGAATAAATTGTCAATATAAAACAGCTATAACGAGTCCGTCTGTCGCAGGGTGAGTCGAAATTTTTCTGTCTGTTTCAGGACTGCCATGATCAAGAAACGAAAACAACACTCACACACCCCAACCTACCTCGGAGCTAGCAACCGAGAAAGCGGTCGCGAACGCCGTTACCATATCCCCTTTCGCACCAGCCTACGGATCACCTTAGCAGTGCGTTTTCTAAGCTTCATAACTGCACGACCTCACCCCAACCTACCACAGACGAGCCGGCGAGGAAAGAAGAATTCCAGAAGAAACAGCACTAGTGGCGGGCCCAGCAAGGACAGGTGAAGGGGAAAAGGTCTACGAGGCATACGGACCTACAGAGAAAATTTTTTGTGTTGAAATTTTTTCTCTATCTTTTCTCCTTAAAATGTTATAATAACAAACATTACACAAAAATAATTCTATTGTATTGGAACGACTTAATCAACATTACTGTGAAAAACAATTGCTGTAACTCCTATCACAATTTTTTTACATATTAGTTGTTCTTCAATACACATAATGACGATTAAATAGGATAACCAAATATAGAAAATATTAAACAATTTTAATTGTAACTAATATATTTAACAATAACTAATAACAAAACACAAAACAAAACATAAAATTATGATTATTACTTTAAAAAAGCATTTATCCAATCTGTCGAATCTTTTGCTTTAAATGCTCCAAACTTCTCGTGGGTGTCTTATATACTTGATTTTTTAATGTTCCCCATAAAAATAGTCTAGGCGCGTCAAGTGAAGATTTTGAAACCCATTCTACAGACCCACTAATTCCAGTCCACAAAGTATTTTTTAAATAATCTGTAATTATTTTAGCTTTATGTGGAGGAGCACCATCATATTGCTCCCATATATTCAAGCAGTGCTGGAAGATCCTCTTGCAAAAACTGTAAATAGTTATTAGCTTTCAATACATTTTCATAAAAGTACGGACCAACTAAATGCATTCCAATAATGCCACAGCAAAGATTTATTCCATAATGACCCTGATTTTGAATGAGATTAACACAGTGTTGATTTCCAGTGGCCCAGTAATGTTCATTTCTTTTATTTGGCTTGCCATAACTTTTAAAGCGACTCTCATCGGTCGAAAGAATGTGTTGTCCATTATCTATTTCCAAATTAATCATTATTTGGACTACATAATTAAGTCTTTTTTCAGCATGTATGTCATATAAGTGTTCCAAGTTATTTAGCCTATAGTCATGGTAACCATTGGAGCTCAAAATTCTTTGCCAGAGCTTCTTTTTAAATTTAATGCAAAAGTGGATTGTCGAATAGAATTTCTTGGGTAATATAGTTACACACTGATTTTGAAATTCCTTTCTTTTTTCTTGATGAAAATGCATTTTCGTTAACATGCAAAATTCGTTCTAATCTGGCAAATACTTTTGGGTCAACGCTTGACGCTCTGGACATAAGTTTACAGCTCTTCTGGCACATTTTTTTGACATTCACCATAAATTAAAATCATGTCAACTTTTTCATTGTTTGTGAACATTTTTTAATTTTTAGCAACCACTTACTAGTTTCTTTATAATGCAAGAAATAGCGTTTGACAGAAACTAATATGTAAACAGACTTGTGACAGCAGTTTCAGTAATTGTTTTTACAGCAATGTTGATTAAATCATGATGACTAATCCCAATACAATAGGATACATCTAATATTTGTTATTGTAATAGTCCAACCAAAATCACCCAGAATACGGAAATTTTTTTCTGATGAACCGAACGAGTTGCGGTTTTCGGCATTGTCTTCGGAAAAATATCAGGAAAAAAGTCTATCTATTACACTTTGGGGCTGGATCGAAACTGCATTGCGGGTGCATAAAGTGCATCTTGGAGTGCATCAGTTTTTCCGAATTTTCTAAAAATGGTAAAAATTGACTAAAAGTTGTAGAAATTTGTGTGCACGGGTTTTCGGGGTCGGAGATTCCGAATCTGACCCTGAAAAATATGCCCAACGGCCCTGGGGCCCTCCAGGGGCGCAAGCGGGGGGCCTTCTGTAAAACATCGAATAGCTGAGTAATTGCCTTCTAAATCCCAACTTGGGCGTTTTTGGGGTAGGGGATTTCGATTTTGTCACTGAAACGTATGTTCGACGCCCCTGGGGCCCCCCAGGGGGGCAAGGGGGGCCTTCTGTAAAACATCGAATAGCTGAGTAATTGCCTTCTAAATTTCTACACGGGGGTTTTCGGAGTCGGGGATCCCGAATCTGACACTGGAAAATATCCATTAATCTTAGCTTGTCTATCACTGAGAAAAATTATCGTAGAATTGGAGAAATCCTGGACAATCCGTTCCAAGAGACACATTTCATTAAATCAAAGAAATATTCCTTAAAATCGAAGAATATTTCATGGATTATGGATTTTCAAAAGAATCTCTTGGACCCGTGCGACTGCGGATAATGCATAAAAATTAGGCGACAAAATCCGATTATCGACAATGCAGGTCTTGTGGGTACAGGAAGCATGAAATTACATGCACAATAATTGCATGTACAAATTGTTTTGGAATCAATTGTTCCAATCCGCAAATAGTCGAAAATGTAATAGATGATAGTGATGGAGACAGTGATGGCAGTACTGATGATGAAAATTGTGATTGATAGTGAAAGTGTTAGATAAACATATGATAGTAGTTGTCTCTCTAATTGCCTTGCAAATATAAAGAAAATTGTTTCTCAGAATAAAGTGGATTCTTTTCGACTCATTAATTTCCTGTTAGTTTTTCTTACCCTTCGTGTCTAATCTCTGTAAATTTACGTATGTTACAATGTAAAGATAAGCCTACAAGATCATGGTTGGTAAGCGGGTGGAGCAGTTTTATTGCAAAAATCTGATGTGTCTCGGGCGTCGGGCATATTTTTCAGTGTCAGAATTGAAATCCCCGACCCCAAAAACCCCCAAGAGGAAATTTTGAAGGCAATTACTCAGCTATTCGGTATTTTACAGAAGCCCCCCCTGGGGGGCCCAGGGGCGTCGGGCATACTTTTCAGTGTCAGAATCGAAATCTCAGACCCCAAAAACGACTGAGTGGAAATTTAGAAGGCAATTACTCAGCTATTCGACGTTTTACAGAAGGCTCCCCCCTTGCCCCCCTGGGGGGCCCCAGGGCCGTCGGGCATATTTTTCAGGGTCAGATTCGGAATAACCGACCCCGAAAACCAAGTTTCTACAACTTTTAGGCAATTTTTAACATTTTTAGAAAATTCGGAAAAAATTGATGCACTCCAAGATGCACTTTATTCACCCGCAATGCAGTTTCGATCCAGCCCCAAAGTGTAATAGATAGGCTTTTTTACTGATATTTTTCCGAAGACAATGCCGAAAACCGCAACTCGATCGGTTCATCAGAAAAAATTTCTGATTTATTGTCTAACTTGCCTGGTCTAACTTTTTAAGAAGAGAGAAAAAATTTCTGCAAAAAAATGTTCATAAAAAATATATAATTTTAGTTATTATAAAAAATGGGTATGTTTGTGGAAAAAAAAATGATGTCATTTTTTTTATATTCCGAAATTTGAAAAAAAATGTTTTTTAAGTGCAAAACGGACCTTAGCGAGTTTCGATTCACGCCATCTAAACAGATTTTTACTGTCGTTATTCGTTTGTCTGTTATGAGTCCAAGACGCGAACTTTGGGACACCCTGTACATGGCCTAATATTATGGTGAGTTCTTCCAAGCGGCTATATCTTATCGCATCTCATCCGTCATGTCTTCAAGAAAATCATTATTGCCATTTCTCAAATTTTTTACACAAAATAGGTCATACAAATAACATACATATTATTAACAAAAGTAGGTTTTGATTTTCAGAAATCGATGCATGTGGCCGAATAATCCGTCGCTGATGTGGATGCCGGTCCACTCGATGTATAAAAAACGGAGTTGTCGTTGACGTGCACATCCATTTGTTTGCCGGGGGCATTTTTCAACTTCCCATCGAAAAAGCTTCTTTAAACCGTGTAAACGTGGTTCTTTGTCGATGCTATTTTAGGAGGGTTGGGCGAACTAAATCGTTACCACATAAAGGAGGAGAGTGTAAGTGACATAAAATCACACACAACCATTACACTCTTTTTTAAAAAGCGTCATAAAAATCGGAACGGGAGCGCTGTTTAAAAAATTATTTTTGTAGATCAGTATAGTTAGAAAGGTTATTTTTACTTTTTAGCAAAGCAGTGATAGAATTTACTGAAAAATCAATACAAAGAGCAGTGCGAAAAGGTCATTCAATTGTAACAACAACGAAACATATGAAAGAAACGTATAAAAGTTGTAAGCTAGGGCTTAGGCTAGAAGATACTTCTATAGAATCGTTGTACTCTGGCAAAGTAAATACTCGAGAACTTTCTCGGAGTTCAGCCTCTTTCAACTGTTGATGGGCATTTCATTTGAAAAATGATAAATAAATACTGACAACAGTTTTTCAATTCGCGTACAAAGATATATTTTCTGAGGTTTACCTATCTTTTGATACTAAATAAAATGTAAACAACGCTGATATGACAAAAATAACTATTGTTAAGAACTTGTGCGCGAAAGAGGATATTGTATATTAATATTATACAAGATGTTACAGAAAGTAATATTATCTTCTTAGTATACCTACATTTATTTATTGGAAAAATTATTATGAGATTCAAAAGTTATGAAGTTATGTTTCTAGCCACTACAATGTCTATAATTCTGCAGCGTTTTCGATTATGTTCAATCATGTTCATTGTCTTTTGTTCCACTAATGTATTGTTATGATTAGTATGGTTGTGTGATTTGTTTATATAATAATGAATAGGTATATCATAATTAATATATTAATAACACATCCCCACAAAAAAAGTATCGGATCTGGTATTCAGACCCATGTATTTCCATGTATTTTGTTTTCGCTGAATCCGAATCTGCCTTCAGATTTGGCCCAACAGGTCTGAGTTTTCGAGAAAATTCAAAAAACAGGTCAAAATTCACAAAAAACGTCATTTACGATCGACGAAAGTTATAAAATTCAAATTATTTTACCAGCTCACTAGACGTATGATTTTTCACTCGTTTAATTCCAATTTATCATCATAGAGTCAGACAAGCTGGTCTAATTTCATTCAAAAACAGAAAATAGATCAAAAACTCCATTTTCATGGCATAATTCGTGTTGCAGAGTTCTGGATCCATGTTTTTATCCACCCAACCATTTATGAATTCATACATCTTTTTATCCAGTCGTTCATACATGAATACGCAAACGCATATTTATCCATTCGCCTGTACCACCTATAAAACCCACCCATCCACCCATCTATCCATCTACTTTTTGTGCTGAGAGATGAGATAACAGCCTAGAAGATTGAGAATGCAATAAAACTTGTAGATTACTCTACTTTCTAAACAAAAGAAAACGATATCTACAAATCATTCTTATTTTTGTTGCTATAACGTGTTCTCTTTTCTTCAAAGGATCTATGTAAAGTTTTACGATTTCGTTTAGTCCCTCTATTTTTCGTTTCTCTTTTTAACAACCAACAAAAATCGGCCAACATGTTTGTGATCCCATCTTCCTTGATATCGCTATTCTATAACCTTCATATCCTGATGAGATCGTTCGCCTTGTTCTTCGCTATAATCTCTAAGATTTTCAGGAAACCAATCTAGATGTGAATGAAGGAAGTGCAACTTGTAGTCCATCAAACATCCCAGGTCTTGGAAGTCTTTTATCAATTTTAATACAATTTCTTCGGAATTAGGACTCTTGTTGTTTCCTAAAAAAATGTTTTCCATTCTTAAATATTTGAAATTTATATTCTGCTCTAGTAATACGATTCTCCGATAATAATTCACAATACCCTATTTAATACTAACAATTTTTCTTTTACTCAATTTTTTTTTTAGTTTTACAATAATTATTTCAACTTTATCTCTTCACAGTGTCTTAGTAAATAAAGTACAATTTTAATTTAAATGTCTAAATTTCTATCAATAATTTTATTTCATCTCAGTATATTCATATATCTCCTTATGGAAATTACTTATATAAAAATCGCAAGATTACCAGGATTTAAGTTTAGAGTTCTGGAGTCATTGGAGTCATAAAACTGGACCAATACGTAAGTTATTGATTAAGCTGGAGTGCGTGGAAAACTATAATCATGAATTTTCTTCGTTGCATTTGACAGTGCTGGTTAGTGCCTGTCATTCTGAGAAACAAAATGTTTTAAATGATGTGCCCCAAGGTTCAGTGCTGGGTCCTATCTTATTTCTAGTTTATGTATCAGATCTTACACAGAACTGTTCATCTGCATCGCTTTCCTATGCTGATAACTTTAAACTCTTCTTTGACTTTACAAAATCACCTTGATCTCATTAGTTGTTGGTGCTTGGAATGGTTACTACCTCTTAATTACTCTAAATGTTGTGTGATGTGAGGTATATGTTCAAACACAACCCTAAATTAAATTACACAATTGAAGGCCATAACTTAACACAGTCACAGTATAACTACGCTGGCGTTGCCATCATAGAGTCATTGTCATGGAGTGCCTTTGTATCCAAAATTGTAAGTAGGTAACCAGTTAATTTATATGATTCGTAAAACTTTCCAAAACCTTAACACAGTTACATTTTTGAAGATGTATACCTAATAGGTACATATACTCGTCCGCATCTTGATCAAAGTTTATTTAAATTATAGAGAATAGTATGTAACACAGACCTTAGAACGTCTCATGTCACTTCCAAAACTACTTCTCCTGGTTAAAGGGAGGCAGGAGATGCCTCATATCGGCTGAAACAGTGGGGGATGTGGTTAGACAAAAACTATTACTGGGGTCATACAACAAACAAACTTCTAGTAAAAACGGATAACATTCTTGGAGCTGCTGCCGACAAGATATCCCTTACCTACATATTTCAAAGAAATTTCAATGTAGAGATGCGGCACATAAACGCCAATCGTGATGTTCAGGTTTGGAAAGGGCTCCATGAAATCGAGAGCAAATATATTTTATCCTCTGCCAGGATCTACTCGTGCACCAGAAAATCTCAAAAGGAGATACGTGAATCACCATATTGAAATATGCATGCATAGTCAGACAAATGCAGGCTTTGAAAGGACGTACATGTTGACCAGACAGAGCTCAAGTAGTACTTATGAGGTCAGAATCAGTATTCGACCTATCACAATGTTAAGTAATAAGATTTATTGATACTAATTGGATGAAAGGGCAATCAAAGGAAGGGTAGTTGTGCAGATTTGGTTTGCAGCAGGTTGGGTTTCTGTAGACAAACCTTAAAAGGCTTAATGCTATTAAATGTGAATATTTCTGTAATTAAAATTATTATATTAAGGTTTTATTTTCAATATATTTCTTATATTTAAAAAATCCTGTTAAAAGTGAAACATCACTATGAGCAGCAACCAGTATGGACCGCTTAGATAGTCAAAAATGTATGCTTCTAAGCTACAAATCAACAAACTATCAGCACTAAATGTTAAAGTTTTATCTGCTCTAATTTCGTAGTACAATATTTAGCCACTGCGAACATGTTCATTGCGAAAGCCTCAAGACAAGATAAGAAATACTGTTTCCGGTTTGTATATGCGATATAACTCAAGTAGGAGGTTAAGATTTAGTGGGCACTAGATTTCAATTAAGATTGTTTCATCTCTACCACTAGTTTACAGCTAGATACTTTCTCAATATTTCTCACACACAAGAGGTGAAATGTAGAGTAAAATTTACAAAAAAGGCGGTACACAGTGTTTAAATTTCTGTTATACTACATGATGTCTCAGAACGACTTACCATAAATCTTAAGGGTAATAGAACACAAAAAAAATATGATTTTTTTGTTCTTGAATTGTTATTTTTCAATGTACAGTGACAAATATTTTAATGGATTTTGCCAATATCTTCAACAGTTCTAAGCATGAGCTAATCATATTGAAGGATTCTAAATAGCATAGTTTCATTACTTTTTAAATAAGTTATACAGGGTAGCCCATCAAAAACGTACCGCAAGGCATTACAGGGTAGTAAAGAACTTTTCGACAAAATCCAAAAACAGGTCAAATTTGTTTCTGAGGGGGACACCTTTTGGCTCAAAAAGCATACCAAAATCTTCAACCCCCTAAGTGGGGGTGCTATTCCCTAAATTTTTTCAAATGGGAATGGGGGTCAAGTGGGGGGTCATTAGAAAGGGCTTTTAATTCTCTATACATCGATTCTTACTTTTTGAAAATCGATTCATTATTTTAGAAAATATGCAGCTTTGAAAATACGAACAATATTTTTGACGAGAAATGCGAAAATCGATTTAATTTTACTTCAAAACTTACGGTATTAGTCAAGTAAATGCTGAAAATGTTGTCCGCCAACTTGCATACAATGATACAGGTTGTCTTCAAACCGTTGTCGAACATTCTGGAGCACTTGCGGTGTTACTTCGCGACATACATTAATGATTCGTCCTCGCAGATCTTCCAAGGTATCAGGTGGAGTGCTGTAAACTTTGCTTTTAATGTGCCCCCAGAGAAAGAAATCTAAAGGATTTAAGTCGGGTGACCGAGGGGGCCACTCAATTGCACCTCTTCGTCCTATCCAGCGTCCTGGAAACGTCTCATTTAGGTAATTGCGCACATTGAGCGAGTAATGTGGAGGAGCTCCGTCTTGCTGGAAAATCAGTTCGTGTTCATTGTAAGCAGGGTCGTCCTCTATGATATTTGTTAGAGCTGGGTCGATGACATTTTGTAGTAAATCCAAGTACATATCGCCTGTCAAATTTCCAGGAAGGAAAAAAGGACCTACAATGGAATTTCCAAAAATACCTGCCCATACATTCAACTTCTGGGGGTGTTGGGAGTGTGTCTCATGGAAAATCCTTGGATTGGTATCAGCCCAGTAACGACAATTATGGCGATTCACTAAACCATTCAAGAAGAACGTACACTCGTCCGAAAAACACACATTAAAGAGGAAATTATCGTTTATCGCTCGTTCAGTCATTATTTCGCAAAATTGCAAACGACGATCAAAATCGTCTTCATTTAGCTCTTGCACTAGCCGAATCTTATAAGGATGGAATTTGTATTTTTTTAATATTCGTTGGACACTTGTACGACTCACTCCTGTCGCAGTAGCCAATTGCATTGTACTCAGCGTACTATCCATTGCCACTTGCCCCAATACCGCTATTTCCGTAGGTTCATTTAGTACCGGATTTTCAACCTGCCTCTTTTTGTTATGAACGGAGCCAGTTTCGCGAAATTTGGCCACCAATTCGCGAACAATTTTTCCAGACGCATGTTTCTCAGGATGCCGTTGGTTGAACAGTTCGGCGACCCGATTTCCGCATTCATTGTTTTTGAAAAAAAGCTCAATAATTTCTACTCTTTCTGGAATTGAGTACACCATAATTAATCAATTTAAAAGACTCGGCAGTATTGGTACTCTTCAACTACAAGTCACAAGACAGTTATCTAGCAACTTCTTGTGGCCTATCTAAATACGAAACAAAAAGCGGACAATTTTTTGCTCACCAAAATCAGGCTAAAGAATTCGCAAATCAGAAAAAAAAAAAGCGAATTCTTTTGAAGGAATTTACCAAGCTAATACCGTAAGTTTTGAAGTAAAATTAAATCGATTTTCGCATTTCTCGTCAAAAATATTGTTCGTATTTTCAAAGCTGCATATTTTCTAAAATAATGGATCGATTTTCAAAAAGTAAGAATCGATGTATAGAGAATTAAAAGCCCTTTCTAATGACCCCCAACCTGACCCCCATTCCCATTTAAAAAAATTTGGGTAATGGCACCCCCAGTTAGGGGGTTGAAGATTTTGCTATGCTCTTTGAGCCAAAAGTTGTCCCCCTCAAAAGCAAACTTTACCTGTTTTTGGATTTTGCCGAAAAGTCCATTACTACCCTGTAATGCCATGCGGTACGTTTTCGATGGGCTACCCGTATAGAATGTCTGTAATGCTGATATAATAAGCAGATATTTTAAGACCCAACATTTTTGAGGTTAAAACTTTAGGATCATTACTGCAATTTTCTTAAGTGCTTTCTGTTTCTACACACAAATGTATCTACTCTTATGAAAATTTGCTGAACCACTATTCCTCTAAATTTTGTTTTATTAAGGTGGCCAGCTTTATTTTGAAAAACCGTAAATATTTTTTGTTGTCAAACCGTTGTCAAGACATGGTAAATTAATTTAAAAAAAAATACATACGTACAAAAACAAAGAATGAAAAAAACAGTTACAGTAGATATTCGGAATCTCTATTATTTTTTTTAATTTTGTGAATTATTTCTAAAGAAAATATTGTGCGTTCTGTTGGTATTGAATGAATCTAGTAATTTGTTCAAAGCATTAACTACACAGCCACACAAAAAAAGAAAAGTAGTCTGTACTTTTCATGCGACATATGTTATCTGTAGTATTTTTGCCCCTGATCACGAATCCGGTGTCAGAATTGAGCTATCACATCACCGGAATTTCCTAACCTCAAAAAACAAGTAAAACATAGCAAAAATTCTTGAAAAAGTGCTAGGCAAAACACAATTTTTTTTTCTATATTCAAATATTCATTTATATAGACCCCGCCCAACGTGAATCCGCGGTCAGCATTAATGGTTCTTTTTCTAACCTCAAAAAAAACGTATTAATTAAAGTCAAATATCACGAATTTTCAAACAATAACAGATTCAAGCCATATGGTATGGTATGATATACGGGGGTTTTCTGGGTCGCTGATCACGGATCCGAAGTCAATTTTGCAAAATTCAAGATGGCGGATCCAAGATGGCCGACCAAATTTTCAAAAAATAACATAATCGCAGCAAATTTGGTATACAGGGGTTTTCGGGGTCGCTGATTACGTATTCGAGGTCAGAATTGCGAAACTCATTTTATAGTATTTCTAGTATTTCACATTATAACCTGAGTACCCAATCATGTGTTAATCTACTTTTTTCGGCTATATCTTGTTTTTTTTTCTGTAAAAGATCTATTCACGGGTTGAATTTTGTAAATCTGATCTCGGATTCGTGATCAGTAACCTCGAAAACCCCCGTATACCAAATTTGGCGCGAAGGTGTTATTTTTTTAAAATTTGGTCGGCTGCCATCTTGAATTTTGCAAAATTGACCTTGAATTTCTGATCAGCGACCTCGAAAACCCCTTTATACCTTATATTTATAAATAATTATTTAAATACACACGGCGAATGCAATTTACAGCAGACGTAAAAAAGAAATATATCGACGCGACACCAACTACTACAAGGTTCCGTAAACAACAGAACAGTTCAAACGCGAGTCAGCTGTGAAGGCCACGGACCTCCGCTTCGGCTCTGTTAGACTCTGCTCACGCACTAAGCCTATTTATGGCAAACAAAAATATGTCTACCAGCACAAAATAAACTTAACGGAATAGTACTTGACAGATCCACATTTAGTCATTGATCCTTTATAGAAAACGAAGCGGTTTAGCCAGTTTTAGAAGACTAATTTCTGAGTGAGATGAAAAAAATATACCTAACAGAAAATTGTAGGAAAATACGTTTTGACCTAAAAATCGGGAAATAATACATGACAGATCCACTTTGAATATTTGGGTCTTTTCTCGAAAACGAAGCAGCAAGAACGAGTTTTGACAGAAGTATTTTTTGTGTAGAATGACAAAAATACATAAGAAAATTTTGGGACGAAGTGTCAAATTATAAAAAAGCCTTTCGGAACATTCATTTACCTAATTTCAATACGATAATTTATTATTGTAACGCCCTGTATCTTTAAAACAACAGACGGGAGACCCATAATTCAAAGAAAAAAGTATTTTAACTTTTCATGTAGATCAACATTAAATCAAGATTTATGGGACACTATTTTGAAACACCTTGTATGGGATGACTATTGCGTATTATTTTATTCACTTGCCTCAAATTTTCTAACAAAAATATTTTAATAAAATGAAATCGTAAGACATATTTCTATATCTTAAAAATTATCGACGAAAACAAACTCATAAATAAACAATCACTATTCATTAATTTTTTAATATATTTATAATTTGCGAAATTACAAAAACAATAATAATTTTCGATGACCTAGTAGAAATTTCAAAGGCAGATAAATCTTTAAACGTCACTATGTTTCCTATAGACCCGTCTTTAATAGATTTTCTATTACTTTCAAGAAAATTGCGAAGGTGTCACTTTTCTGGACTCAAAGACATTTTCATAATTCAATTTAAATGGGAAAGAAAGACCACGGCAAGGCGCCTTTGAGGAAGGGGCTGTCAAAAGGGTTGCATTACAAAGGATGCATTGCTGTAATAGTTACCTGTTCTTTTTTTACATGTGAATATCGAACGAGATTTAAATTTGCAAGGCACCGAAAAATGTGTCCCACGGTAACACCGTGAATTTCAGAGAAGTTCAATAATTGAAATGGTGCTTAAAATTAGTAATCAAATCTATTTTTAATGCTTATTGAGAACCGCTGGAATCGTTCCTGACCTACATAATGCATAAAAAGATGTGAATAGTTGTGGCTGTAAATGGCGGTTTGTACGCTCTTTGTCTCGTTTTTTATAATAAACGGAAAAATTGCTAGTACAATCTTAGAAATCATCAGTTTTAAACATAAGCAGAGCTATCGGTGTAGTCAGCGGTTGCAAAAAAGTTTTCATCGTATCAGTGCGGTAGGTCAGTAGGTATTAAAGAAATTCTGCCTGCAAAAAATATTTCTTCCAATCGAGTTTTTGCGTCTTAAATAAAATCTTCAAATATATTCTCCAAGTTTGTAAAGACCCTGCATTATAATATAGCTTCCTAAAATTGTAATAGAAGCAACTAAATCAGTTGACACTATTACCTCTTTAAAGTCGGTCGATGAGATTTTATACCTTATTGCAGCTTTAGACTATATGGAAACTTTTGTAGGTAAGGTTAAAAATTTTTCAATGATGTCGTAAACTTTGCTTTTACTGGAAACTTTTAGCGGTATCCGATTTATGAGTTTCGATAATGGTATTAATAAGAAAGGCACTTAAATAAAATAGAAGGAAGCGCAGTGAAGAACTTTTAGTTTTGTTTCGAACTTTTCATTTAGTTTGCTGTTACTTTATAAGAAGTATAGTTCCGATATATTTCATAACATTGGAAATTGATGATTGTTTTAAACTTAACTACAAACTTGTTAGTTAGTTAAAAGTACACTTTAAATATGGTCGAAGACAGAAAAATCGAAGCGGCTTAAAAATTATATTTCAAATGTTTGGTGTTGTTTTTTTTTCATTCTAATGAAGCAATCAATTAAAAGTTTTTCAAGATGGCACTTAGCAGCAAAAGAATAAATACGGACGAAGAATATTTACTATATTATTGTTTTTTTGCATACAACAACAGTAGTAGTAAATGTTACAGAAAGTTTTAATGTTTAGGTTATGTTTAAGTTTTAACCGGCATTTACAATTTGTATTAATTTTGTAGCAATTATTGAGAAAATGATGTTGATAAAATATTGTAGTAACGATTATGGTAAATCCGGTGGTATTATTATTCATATAGTCGTGTAAACATCACGAGCAAGAACATGTTTACCTAAATTTTAAAATCAATTACCGTTATATATATAATAATGTTATTTTGCAATCAACTTTGTGGATAATAAATGATCACAGATCAGATTCAGCTTTTTTTTCTTGAATAACTGTTCTAACACAAGTACCGAAAAGAAGCATGACCATTTTGTCTAAAAACACGCCATGTCTCCTGTTTTATTACGTCATGTTTTATTCATTTTATCCGTGTAATTTTGTAAGTATATAGTTTAAATCGACCTAGAATACAGGGAGATTCACAAATTATCCAATCGATGCGGCATGAGAAATGGAGTCAATATCGTAGAAAAAATTTTTGTAAAATCCTTATAGTTTCCGAGAAAAAAATATTGAAGTTGTAGTACTTTCAAGTATTTCATCGCTGGACAACTGTAGTCTTTAGCGTCAGTCGCAATACGCGTGGAGAGTTCGGGGCCTCAGCGACTGCGAATACTGAAATCCGATTTTACAATCGTCGTTGCATTAGTGTTTACAATAGTTTTTTAGTAGTTAGTCTTAAAAATGGCATGCGTGTATAGCAACTCGAAGTTGATGAATATTGTTTTAATTTATGGTCAAGCAAGACAACATTTATGTTATGGTGAAACATTTGAGCTATGGTGAAACAGGACATTTGTATTAGTTCGTAGAAATTGAGTAACACGGACCCAAATGTATTTACACGTCGGTGGACAAAATTTTGAACAGGTTATGTCAAAATATTTTATTAATTAAAACCACAAATTAATTTAATTAATTAATAATAACAATAGCGACAAAAGCAGTTGAATTTGTTGATATAAAATAGGTATTATAAAATTCTATTATTTTCTTTCCTTGCGAAATTCTTACAAGTTTTTCTCCGTTTTTATCACACTTTGTCTCCCACCGTGCCGGTTGCATTGTGCGAGGTCAGGTTTTACAGTGGACCAGTTTCCAGTGCCGTGTAGAAGTGTATTTTTAAATCGTTTTCGAACTGTTGTTTTTGATTTTTTCTTTACAAAATTGTATTTGTAAGAGTTCCCTGTACATCCAAATATTTTTGGATAAGTTCTGAATCACCCTGTATAGGAACTTTAAGCTGGACTTAACAATTAATGTATTAACTGAATTGTATTTTGTAGTGAGATAATGGAGGAAAATACAACAGGAAAAAATTATTCAAACCAATTTTGCAATTTTTTTTCCACCGAATAATATTCCTTAATAAGTATTTCTATTTTGTGTTATACTTAAAATGTGTTTGACAAATTTTGTTAGTGAAAATTACATTAGCAGACAGTAAGATTTTCAAGGCTCTTATTTTAAAAATATGTACGGCTCCAACATAGTAATTAAGTCCAATTAAAAATTTAAAAAAATGGCGAAGGCGCTGCTCGATGTGCACAAATATTTCCTAAATTGTTAATTTTACCAAGTTGAACGAAGAGGGTATTATCGTTGGCAAATTCTTCAGGGAACTTATTTTTGATACAAGCAGATTGCGATTGTCATCTATTCAAAAACTTTGGGTTGTTAACCATTGGGCATGGAGTTCTGGGCATAATGAAGTTTCACTTACAACATCAAAAACAAGCTGTAAGCATGTGTTATTGATCACCAAATTTGCATCATGCTGAAGTTAATACTTTAGAGACTAAATAAAATTAACTTTTTAATTTTCATCTTTGAGGGCCCGTAACTTATTAAGGAAGGCCCGTATGAAAAAAAATTATATGAAGAACTGATATTATTTTGACCTCATCTACGAGTAGTTGTACACCGGGACACCCTGTATATTACCTGATATTTCTTTTTATTACTATATATATGCTGTACCTACTTGTTCTTTCTAGCTTTTATTTACAGCAGGAACTTCTGGACTTACGTGTAAAAAATATATGTGTGGTGAATTCCTTGGCGAATTTTAAAACGGATTTTTCTTATAAATGTTCCTACACACTTTTAACTAATGATATTGTGGGATGTAGCTGTTCTGCTGGCTATAGGCCCCATCCAGCATCTAATTACACCTACAATATCTAGTAAATAACATAATTAGTCAGCAGATTCGTCAAACTTATCTCGAAGTATCCAAATTATTAAGACATCCCTTGTAGGTTATATCTCACTTATACTCCTACAAAGTTAGAGATTGGTTAATACTGCCTTATATACTTAATACTTCCTTGCCAGAATTATTTTTGCATTTGTAAATTTTGACCCCAAAAATAGTCCATCAAATGTTTTAATAATAAATGATTTACCTAAACTATGCTTGTAGTCGGAAATTTACTACACAACTTCTGTACTTAGTGATAGAAAATGTCTACAATTGCATGAACATCCACAGAAAAATAATTAAATATGGATACATATTTATGTATCATTCCCCTACTATTTGTTCTTTAAAACTAAAATTCCCGATAGCGTCTTCTTTAACTAAAAACATTATTTTGTCAAAGTAAAATTAACATAGAATGCAGAGGTGAACCACCCAGACGCAGACATAGCGCGCCATTGAATTTTCAAAAGCGGAGTAAAAGAGAGAATGAAATCTGGTTTTCCCTCGATACAACCAACAAAAAGTTTTCTTTAGATTCGCATCCCTAACGGAGTAAGGGTAGATTGTTTTTGTGACATTCGGGTTAGAGCACTTCAACGCTAGGTTTATAAGTTTATGAAAGGTTGTCGCGTATCCTTAAGTCATTGTCGAGTAAACACAAAAAGAATTGTAGTTTACGAAACTTTATTGTGATAAACTAAAAGGCTATCGACCAAACATATTTTCTTAAAATAGAATATTCATTGTAGGTATCACATATCTATAGAGTGTTTTGTTATAATTTCTATACGACAATTATTTAATAGCGTAAATAAATAAACAAATAAATAAATGTATCCAACTTAGGCTACTATTTAGTTTGGGTGTTCCTCAGAAATATCTTTTCAAGTCACAATTTTTACCGTTCAACAATATTAATGATTAGCCTTCGGTGTATTCAATGCCTCGAAACCTACTCCAGCATTAACAAGTTATAGTTTTTTTTAAACAAATATCAAAGGGAAACCGACCTAAATTATCTTTGCAACATTTATTAGAAAGTTTACTTTCTACCTTGATAATATACACAACAAATTTTGTTACGATCATTTTGAGACAGCCCGTGTAATCACCAGCAACTCTAATTATTCTCCTTTAAGTTCATTAGCACATTCTGAATATTCTACAAAGGTAAATCCTGGGAATCTTACCACAGAGAGCGTTTCAGTTCAAAGTTGAAACTATGCAACAGTGCAAGGTTAAATTAGCAACTATTTTACAAATATTCTGTGCCATTTGCTCAATGAAGATGCCCTAGGTATTAATTTAATTTCCTAATCAATTTTGTCGGTAATAGATTGTAAGTGAACAAGATGATATCTATGATTAAATCAATTATTCGGAACGAATAGGTTAAGGGAGATCTGCGTCGAATGTTACAAAAGTTGCATTATAGACCAGGCGATATCTGTTTTGGTTTGGGTGAATCGTATATCCTTGGAGATTTTTGACTTTTTGGCTTTAAATTATCACTAGACATGAAAATTTTTCTGTGCGCATAAAAAAAACGTGGGCTTAACTTTTAGCGGCACAATGTTAAAAAAATTCGAAAAATGTGATATTTTTCTTCCTATTTAATATCTTTTCAAAAGTTGATTTTAGGCGAAAATGGAAGAGGAAAAAAAATGTTTGTAATTAATTTTTTTACGAAATATGACTAGTTATAAATCGAATGGATCATGATTATTATTGTAAAAATCTAAAAAACCGCCAAAAATGGGGTTAAAAAATATTACTTTTTAAGGAATTTTTTTGGGGTCTTTAAATTTTGTATAGGACCTTCATACTTGGCTCAACAAAACTATATGTTATGTAGAATCATCACACCAAATTTCATCAAAATCGGTTCGATAGATTTTGCATAATAATTTTGCAATGCAGATTTTGAAAAAAAATTCGCAAATTTTCAAAATTTTGCACATCAAAAACCAAGGTCCTTGGATACTTGAAAATTTAATCACATATAGAAGGGCTCTCAAGCTTTCAAACGCTTTTTGAAAAGCAAAGAGCGCGGCCGCTTCGGCCATTCTCGAAATTGAATATGCGAGTTCAAAACCGCGACGCGCTTAAAAATTTTTAATATCTCAGCTTCTGGAGGTCCGATTTTGATTATTTTTTTTTAAATCGATGTCTCGCGATTTTAAAAAAAATTAACGTATTTTCAAATGCCTATAGCCAATAATAATTATTGGCCTTTCAATAGTCCGATAATTATTTATCTTTAAACTTCCTTTAATTATCAACTTTATTTTTTATTGTATCAAAGGTAAGTGCATAAACTTATATACTGTTTATCAAACATCAAAAACAAATTTATTTAAATATTCTAAAATAGTTCAAACAACAATTATTTTCAAAATATGTTGAAAATTAGTAATATAATCAGTTAATTTAACTTTGATCGGCTATAACTAATTGACCAATAGATCTGTTTTTTTTTAAAGAAGGGTCTTTCCAAGAACTTTTAAAACCTATTTTAAAAAATGTGATTAGGTTGGGGTTCACAAAGTTATTCTAATTGTTGATAAGCACAAAAATTCGACAAATCTTTAAACAAGCGCCAGAGCTCTCCTAATTGACGGATTCGAATTTTTCAAAAAGCGTTTGAAAGCTTGAGAGGTGAGAGCCCTTCTATATGTGATTAAATTTTCAAGTATCTAAGGGCCTTGTTTTTTGCTGTGCGAAATTTTGAAAATTTACAAATTTTTTCTCAAAATCTGGATTGCAAAATTATTATGCAAAATCTATCGCACCGATTTTGATGAAATTTGGTGTGATGATTCTACATAACATGAAGTTTTCTTGAGCCAAGTATGAAGGTCCTATATTCCCAATTTAAAGACCCCAAAAAAATTCCTAAAAAGTAATGTTTTTTAACCCCATTTTTGGCGGTTTTTTCGATTTTTACAATAATAATCATGATTCATTCGATTTGTAACTAGTCGTATTTTGTAAAAAATTTAATTACAAAAATTTTTTTCCTCTTCCATTTTCGCCTAAAATCAACTCTTGAAAAGATACATAATTAAATAGGAAGAAAAATATGACATTTTTAGATTTTTTTTAACATATTGTGCCGCCAAAAGTTAAGCCCTTTTTATGCACATAGAAAAATTTTCATTTCTAGTGATATTTGAAAACGAAAAAACCAAAAATCTCCGTGGATATACGATTCACCCAAATATGGACTTTTTGAAACACATACCGTCTGGACTATTAATAATATTGAAACCTAAAAGTATTGTGTTATAAATTTTATAACTATAAAATATGTTATAACTACGGCAATGGTTGTCCGATGATAATTGATGATTAATCAGGAGACACTAGTAGAGTTATACAAGTAACTTTTGACGACGGCGACGGTCTAACCTATCTATGAGTATATAATTTACTGTACCTATTAACTAAAATACAAACCATACATTTTTAAACGTTAATAAATTTATAAAATAAAACATTTTCAGTTTAAAACCCATATCTTGATACTTTTTTGGACAAAACCTTTGATTGTAACCAAAATTCCATGGATATGGTTATCACTGAGGGTTCTCGTTAATCTGGAAAGAAAACGACGATTTACCACCCGTGCACAAGGAAACATCGACATTATCCTTTTATAAGGGTAATCTGGCAATATGCATTCATGGCATCCTGTGACACAGATATCCTGTTGTTACTTTATGTCATCCAAATGCAGATATCCACTTTAGCACGCATCGACCCACTCCAACGTTCTCAGAAGTTACACGGACGTTAAGCTGAACAATAAATCGACTAAAATCGGACTCGTGTCCACAGGAAAGCTGAGATAAGACGAGTGGACCGGATTTTTTGCAGGGCAAACCGCAATGTATTAACAGAATTATTTTTATCACACTCTTTTAATTTTTGTTTCGTGTATTCTTCATTATGTAAAGAAATAGAGTAATCGGAACAAAGAAATTGTTAATTCGGCTTTAAAATGTTTGAATGTTTCCTGACTTGTAAGATTTGCAAGTGAGTAATAATAGTATTTATATAATAATTTTATCCACAATCACCGGACTGGACTTTTATCCACACATATGAACCATCTAAAGTGATACTATCCACTAGTGAAATAGTAACTAACTTTATTTCACTATGAAAAAACAATAAACCTATAATAAATCAAATTTAATTTATTTACTTATTAACATTAACATTTATATTTATAGTAATAGACATTTGGTTTTTTTGTTTTATTACATTTAACTTCCTTTCTGTTAATAACAACTCTTGTAACATTGTTGCTATCATTTTCGGACCGCATAAAATCTGACGAAGTTTGTGAAGAATTTGCACAAGTTACGGATGTCTCTTCTTGTAAGGAACAGCTATATTTTCCTTGGATTTTCCTTGCAATATCAAGTCTGTTAGATATAGACTCTTCAACATAACTTTCTGCTACAGAGGAGCTCTTCCATCCACCATGCCGTTTGATGGATGTACGATCAGCATCTTTATTGGCCAATAAAGTTGTGCGCCTCATACAATGGCCAGTATATGCTTCTGGATTTGCGACATTTAGGAATGAAGCAACTATTGAGGGTATCTTCGCCAATGTGTTGATTCCAACAGGCTGAAAAGTAAAATTTTGATTGATGTATCTTAAAAAGAATCTGTCTTGTGTTAGGTGAATTGAAGGCAGAGAAATATATTTTCTGCATATTTCAACAGCATTCACGCAAAATCCTTCTTCTATAATTGAAAATTATGCCCGTCTTGGTGTCAGGTATTGAAACAAGTTAACGCTCTGTTCGTCACTAATTTTCAAATTCTGATGTTGAAAATTGACATATTTGGCACCAGAAACCCTCATTATTAGTGCAACCTAAAATAATTCAAAGTTCACTATATGCATGTAAAAGGTAAAGAGATATTACTTTAATCATTAAATATTCTTTATCGGGAGCCCCAGTCAAAAATTGTTCAATATGTGCTCTTTCCAATACTGCAGCATTTGTTGCTTTGTATTCTCTCAATTCACTGTTCAAATAAACTTAAAAAGTAAGCTTGTTATATTTTGCAATATCTATATTTTTGTAGACCTTTATAGTAGCCTTCAACATCAAATACTTTGAATTTAAAAAATACGATAGCACGACTTCTTCATTTATTGTCATTACTCTCCGTTTTTCCCTCCATTCGTTAAATTCGGCGAACACTTTAATGTTCCCTGGATTTCGCTGGCAATAAATGGAAAATTGCTTCTTGAGCTTCTTCAAAAACAGCCACAGGAACACAATTACTTTCTTGCATTTTTACCAAATTCATCATATAGAACCGTTTATTAAATAATTGATAATAAACAACGTACCATAGTAACCAGTATGTATAACAAAACCTACCATTGAGTACTATTAAGAAATATCAAGTCGTATGAATATTTTTTATTAAATTCCAATAATTCTGACTTCACAAATATGATTGTGATGTGATTATGGATAAAACAATGTATTGCATTCGTGTCTTAATTGCCTTTTAACCACTTAAAAATATTAAACCCTCAAATTACGTTCTCGCGTTTAAACATTCTTGCGTGGATAAAATACTACTTAAAACACATACAGTAAATATCTATTATTAGCTCAAGAGAAGTAATTTCAATTACAGACCTAAATTGCACATTGATATGTTAAACAAGCATAAATAATTATGAACATGCAGTCAAAAAAACATAGACATCTTAGTAAAGTAATTATTAGTACAGTAACTTAACCTGAGCTATAATTTAAAGAGAAAGAAAAAATTGAGGTAATACCTACAGAGCCTTCATAAATGATTACAAGGCACGTGACTAGGAATTTTGTTTGAGACAGTAATTTCATTTCTTTCGCGTTGGCAATTAAATTCTGGGAAAACTAAAAATTACTAAAACAATAAAATCAAAACTACGTTAAAACGCAGAATTTCGATATACCGGCTCATGATTGGTGTAATTTTTTACGACATTTCATTCAACCAATTAGCAATCGGATTACTTGTCTCGAGTGTAGGCGCATTGGTTTGTTACTGTTTATTATAAACAAATTATTATGACCGATGACGCTAAATTGGCATTTGTGCATTTTTCAGTGGCGTCCGTCGTCCGTGTTTGTTTTCGTTTCATTGTGAGTTCATTTGCTGCCATCGTTTTATTGTTTCTTTTGCTTCAATATTAAATCATACACATTTTAAATCAATCAGTTATTTTCACAGATAAACTTTTGGCAATTGGTCGGATTATTGGTAAGTTATAACAGAAACAAAATTTTGAGGTTAATAATGTCTATTTCAGAACGCATTACGTCGTTTACTCCAGAAAAAGATACACTGAAAGAAATGCGTTTTATTCTTTATTAGAATTCTATATACCATTATAAGACCATTGTATACTATATGTGACTGTTAAACAGGTGAATATTGGATATAAAACGCGTATTGCTAGCACAGTTGTATAGTGACTATAAACCTTATTCTTTATTAAATTATTGTATAACTAGTATACAACGTTTTTTATACCCTTTATGAAATAATAGCAATAACTGTTATTAAAGTGTTCCATATCGTTATTAGAACATCTAGTACTGGTTATAAGTTTTATAATAATAAATGTATTAAACTGTTGTATACTCTGTATGAGTTAAAAACATGTCATTAAGTTTTCAGAAATTTTATTGGATAACTGTAATTACAAGCTAAGGTTCTAATGTAAACATACATAAAACATACTTTTAAGCACTAAAAATGATGACAAATCGCTCCCAAAACTGTCCAGTTTATTTTCTTAGCAACGATGCACCCGTATTTTCTTGTATTACATGCGAATTTGCACTATAACTCTTCCACCTTAAGAATGAAGCATCCCCAGAAAGGTTGAGCTTCTTTCCATATAATTTTATTTCCTCTGGTTGATTGACTTTATACCCATGCTTTTCTTTGTCACCATTAACCTTCTGTTTCTCCATCTTATGTAAAACTTAACATCAGCGATTTCTAATAGGACATACAAAATAATAATTTTTAAGATTTGGACAAGATTTACATTTGAAAAAACAAAACAATTACAAGCTATAAAACAGTTAGATACTTACATAATAACTGTCCATTTCACACAACGCGATATGATCATGTATCCCACAAAACATGTGCATATACTGTCCATTTTCATCAAACTAGACGTGTGTAAGTCGATGCACAGCGGACTGTCGGAAATTTTACGATTGTAGTATTTTCTCTTCTTGAATAAAGATAATAAAGACGTTGTGGTTTTGTGTGTTTATTTTGACAATGATTGAACATCTATGGACAATAAAAGTGGACTGTATAAGATAGTTGAGTACCGTTCTGCTTCATGCATAGCATGCTACTGAAATCTTAAAAGGGAAGGGATGAGCTCGTGCGGCGAACCCTAAATCAGCGGCTGGAATAGCCAGATTTCTTATTGAGTCGGCGCACTTAGCTCTCGGGTCTGACATATGATTATTATTACAAGACTATGAATATAACTTAACAACGATCATAACCGATTATGCACCGAGGTGACGATCACTTAACCATTATAAGATGCGTTTTACACGTTAAAAACGGAAACATATTCAGTATAAGAACGAATAATTCTGTTAATACAATTGTTATATACAGATTCGGATACTGGTCTTTATATAACAAATCTTCCCTACTATATAATTGGAATATAAAGTCTATAACACCTAATAATATATAAGTAATTCATTATAACCTTTATTTCATAGATGCATAAGGTGTATTAAGCACCTTCCAGTTAAACTCATTGAATAATGAGTATGGAGATGATTGCTTTTTTTTAATAAAAGTTGTATATTGGTTATAAAAGTTTCAAAACAGTTTAATAAGCCCATTTCTTTCAGTGTACCTTTACTGTAATGGTTCATTTTTGAAGCGGTACTCGTATTGAAGACAGGTCATGGACATACATTTTACAATCCTGCATTGAACAATTACCTCTCGTTGAAGGTCAGTTCAAGGTCAAACGTAGAGAATTAATTGCCAACAAAGTAAACGTACATATGTATACGTTTCTGGGGTCGGTGAATCCGAATCCGGCGTCCGTTTGACCCGATCAGGTCTGTATTAAGGTCAGTTCAAGGTCAAATGTAGGGAATCAATTGCCAGCAATGTAAACCAACGATTTTGAACTAATCGGATCAAACGGACACCGGATTCGGATTCAGCGACCCCAAAAATGGTCTTGTCTTTCGGACCATCCACTTTTTTTTGTGGGGTTGTGTAATTATTAATCACTGATGCGTCACCATTTTAAAGTATTGTTTTGTGGGTACACATGTTCTCAAGTGACCCATTTTAAGTATTATGTCAAGAGTGCCAGTCTGACGCCGGACCGGTCCAATAGTTACAGGGACAAAGAACACACGCGGGACGCATCAGGGTTCCAGGAAAGGTCCACGGCAGATTGGCGCCAGGACCAGATACATATACATGCGAGCGACTCCATACCAAGACTCTCAAGCGAACGCTCGCCCCGACAACAATTCTTTTACTTACACTTTGTTTCCAATAAAAATACTTTTATTTTTACTGTTGAGAGATATTTTTATTTTGCTATACATCGAAAGCAACCCTCAGTACTAACTCTTCCAATGTTCAAGAAATACACCAGTTTTTATTGTCATATTCAAAAAGTAACTTTTGAGGTAAGAAGTTAATTTTGGCCAAAGTTCTTGATTTTTATTTCAATTTCCTGAATCTCCAAAGAAGATAAAGATGTAGTTGGTTGGAATTGTGATGGTAATTCTCTTTGTCTGTAAATATAACCAGAAGAGCTTTTTAGTTAAATCATTTTGAATGGACGTCCTAATGGGGAACACATTATATATTGTAAACAATTAAATTATCGCCGAGCAGTAATATTTCATCGAACAGCTATTCAAATTTTTGCTCCAGTAATTAATCGTACACACAAAGGCAATATAGTGTTCCTAAATTTAGTAACGCGAGTGATAATTTAGTGTGCAAATAAATACTGTTTGAATAAATTTATAACCCCCAAACAGAAGGAGGTAACAGAGAGAGTGGAACGGGTCGAATTCTGTTAACCCGGAACGTTGTTTGTCTAGGTCATGCTTAAGTAATTCGTTCCTGGGGTATGCTGAGGTTGCTCCCTGAACTCATGATCTGACTATGACATACAGTCGCTACAGACGCGTAATTGAAACGCGCGAAAAACTAGCCGTAACATTGCTAACTGCCCACGTGGAATACATTTTGTTAGCCACTGTTCTGTTTCTATCGTCAGGAGATAAACAACTACGAAAATTTAAATTTATGTAGGGTAAATTGAAGGGAATTGAAACAGTAGTAGATATGTATTATTAGCAATACCTGGTGAGATACAGCAAGAAATTAGATTACCAATTTTATAAAGAATATATATATAAAATCTGTAAAAATGTGAAGTTTATTGATAGCTTTAACTTTCAACTGCCCTCAGGAGAAGGGAATTGGAATTTAAGTCATGTGATCGATTATTTATTTATGCAGTTACGATATCTAGACGATATCCTACTGTGTTTATTGTTGACAAAAGTGCTAATTAAAGAATCTTTTAAAGAACTTCGTCCAAAACCCATTGCAGAAGACAACGACAAAAATTTAGTAGAATTGGCAAAGGTGTGAATCAGAATGACCTTCCTTTCTTTTAGGGTTCTGTTCCTGGACAAATTGGAGGAATAGCTATGGGTTTATCTGCATCCGCTTAATTTTCATCTGAATTTTTAAATTAAATTCGAAAAACACTAACATTACTTACTTATCAACTCATTACACATGTTTCCATACATTTAATATCTGACCTTAAACATTTCAGTTCACTATAAAATTGGAAGGAAATGGTACCATTCTATTCCTAGATGTATTGATACTTGAACGCTGAGTCTCATCGCAATATGACCCGGAAACAAGGTATCGTCAATACTTCCTGCCGGCCAGAACACTTGGGTGAAAAACTACATCACCTACGATCAACTATTAGAGGATAATGGATATGCTAACAGAAACGTTGAGGAAGACATCAGAAAGATATGTAAGAACAGTGAGGTAAGATGATATACTTCTCCGATACGTTAAATTAATTAATTAGTTTCAGAGTTCCCCTGAAGAAGAGAGGGATACATTTCTCGAAACGTCAAGACATCTAAACCGACGACGTGGCAACCAATTCGGAAATGGTTTATTTAATAACTGGCATGTAAGACAAATTCAATTTGTTCAAGAAATATGAAGGTAAATGAAGCTGCTAGATAATATAGCTAAACACTAAAATAAAACATAGCCTTATAGTCACTAATATGAAAAACTTCAATATATTGGATACACAAGATATTCAGATTGAATCCTGAATACCCCTGTTTAGTTTTAGTACTTCATATCATTTCAATGTTTTTCTTCATACAGGGAGTGTCACCAAGCGCATAGTGATTGTGCCACTTCTCGACCTGCTATGATCTTTTGGTTGTAGTATTTTTTAAAAGCATATTAGGGATTATTTTTATGCAAAATCTATCAAGGTGTCTCATGGAGTAATCTGCAAAATCTCTGGACTTTAAGTAACATGAATTTAGAGCTCTTCTCAATTTTTTATGGTTTCTTTATGTTTAATGTATATTCAGTATATCTTTATCAAAATGGTCCAACCTTCCTCCATTAGGAGTGGCCTTAATTGCCTTAATTTTAATACTATTTTTATTTATTATATACTATTATTTATTGTATAGTTTGTCTTACAATTGTATCCTGAAAAGAGAAAACTTTTAATTTCTGAATTTATGACATAATGTCATTTCATATCAAAATTCCGGCTTGTACTCAAACTGCTACATATATTACTACATTTCATATTTATATTCTCTAAAAGGTGTTAAATGTTTAGAAAAATTTAAAAGTGACTGCAAAATTACCCGAGGGGTAAACCGCTCCCTGTACAAAAACTTCTCTATACTTCCTCAAACTTCCTCGGACCTTCTCTAGACTGCTTCGTAATTCCTCCACTTAAATGTTTAACATTCTCCGCATTTTTATACCACGATTAACCTCGGTAATAACCATTTTTGTTCGAAGGACGTTTCAACTCTGTGACAAGCGCACGCTTGAATCCATATTTTGGCCAGTTTTGAGATTTGTAAGGATGAAAATGTGAGATATTTCTCTCCCTGATGCCCAAAAACACAAACTTTTATCGTAAATACGATCAATTGTGTTTTGTCTAAGTGTCTATAAGAGCGTAATTAATATAATGCATTCCTTTCAACTTCCTCAGCTTCCTTATAACTTCCTACAACTTCTTCCCGACTTCCTGGGGACATGTACGAAGACTTCCCCAGTGGTTTACCCCTCGAAAATTACCTACATTTTTTTAGACATCAGAAAGAGTCACTAAAATATATTGTTCGAATTAGTTATTGGAATAGGAGGTCGTAAATGTGTGGTTTCAAAAATTTTACAAAAAAATATTACTTTAGTTCATATCAGTTAGGTCACAATTATGATTTCGTATATAAGCCAGAAACTGATTAACAAGTGATAATTAATTATAATCCATTGAATTCAGATCGGGACTTCTGGCAGATTATGAAATTTACTGTTCCCTTATTGAATTATGGATGTATTTTTTTGAATTCTGAGATCCTACTTTATATTACAATCTTAGAATTATGGATTTTTCCCAAAATCTCAAAACCCTGCAAAAATTACCAAGAAAATAATGTTACAATACCAAGTAGAATTTCATAATTCACAACTTTGAATAGAATACATCTATAATCCAATAACGGAACAGAAATATTCAATAAAATGTTACGATATCCTAGGAGCCCTGATCTGATTTCAATGGATTTTTGTTAATTATTATCATTTGTTAAATAGTTTCAATATAATGACGAGAATCATAAGCGTCTTTAAGATACCTAAGCAATATAAAATAAAGTATTATTTTTTTACAAAACAATTTAAACTTCATATTTACAGCATACTCTTAGCGACACTTTCCGATATTTTAAAACATTGGGATACTTAGCTTGAGGATAATTTTAGATTTAAAAAAAAAATTGATATCCTGTATATAAAATCAAGAAAGTAGTAACATTCTTAGGGGTATAAGCAAGAATTTTTATACATTATCCCATAATGCTTTTCTTTTGAGGGCACAATCGTGTGTATTTATTTAATTATTAAACAAAAATATTACTTTTATTTTGCATTGAAAGTAATCATTAACGTTCCAGTCCTTTTTATAAAATTATACATTTTACAACAAAGTGTTTTTTTTTAAGTTGTCCATGTCCCCTCGTCTTACTCTAATTGTTACATATTTCCAGCCTTAAGTCAGTGTGGAGTGTTCTCTTGAAGTTATGCCCAACATCTCGAAGGCATTTCGAATTTCCCGACATCTTTGAGAGGTCCGAGGGGTCCCATACATCTATCCCCACGTTATTAAAAGATGTTTGATCTCAACGGAACACGTCCTTCATCCCCTGCCCTTGTAATTGCCTATTAGGGCCATTAGCATAAACCATTTATCAAGACAGACACACAAGTTCGGCGACTTTTCCGCGAAAGTTATACTTTCTTCGCGTGGGTGATTCCAGTTCAAACAAACTGGCCCGTTCAAGGGCAGCTTTGAGGGTTTTTTCAGCCGAAGCGAACCAATGAATGGCTGCTTAGGGGATGTTTGTTAACAAGCCTGTTTGGGTTCGTTTTATGTGAAAAAATTCATCAAAGTTAATGGATATGGGGTACACTCTCATATTTTCAGAGATATTTATTTATCTAAGTGTAGCTCGTTTCAAACGTGGTATTGAAAGTGGAGATATATTTGTATACGTATTTTTAATTTGGAAAACCATTTTTTTTTTACTTCCAATATCCGATTTCACCTAATATATATGTATTCATCAACAAATACTAAAGGAGCATATTTTTCTTCTCAAATTTCAATATAGTTTAAATACACATTTAAAATTGCAACCAAACCGGTAAAAGATATGCAAAAAAGGGGATATTTTGCCATTAAATGAAAGAATATGTCGGACAGATGTCCTCCGGGACTCATTTGGCTTATTAAACTTCTTTTAAGAAAATTCTGTATCGTGCTTTTGCATACCTGCGGCTGAATTTCTTAGATAACTCTCCGAATTTTTGCCTTTAATTCAGTAATGGTATTAATTCCAGGAACTTTGGACTTTACGAATCCCCACAAGAAAAAGTCGCATGGCCTAAGATCGCATGACCTTGGTGGACAAGTTACTTCACTGTTACGTGAGATGAGTTGTCCATTAAATTTTTGCCTTAACAAGTGCCGGATGGCAGGAGGTACCATCCTGTTGGAACCACGTGTCATCCAAATCCATACCATCCAAATGAGGCCACAAAAAGTTCAATAGCATTTCTCGATATCGTTCTCCATTGACAGTTACTGCGTTTTAATCCTCTTTTTAAAAAAAAGGACGGACCAATCTCCACACCATTAAATTCCACACCACACTGTCACTTTTTGGGTATACAGTGGTCGTTCTTGAATGACCCGAGGGTGAAATGCCGATCGGCTCAAATCCACCGAGTTTGGAAATTTCAGATGCGCAGAGGTTTATTTGCTGATATATTTAAATATATAATATAAACCATTAATTAAATAACTATATTTATAAAGGTCTACTGTCTTTGTCATTTCTACTGCGCATCTCGAGGCCTTGAGTTTGGATAAGCTGTACATATATGCCGTGAAGATAATGTAGCAAATCAGTAAAAGTATAATAGGTATAATTTTAAATTTAGAAAAGCTAAGTATTAAAAGTCAGTAACTGAAATCATTTAAAATTTATTTAAGTTACGTTCAGTTCTATAGAATATAAAAATTATATTTAATACGTCCCAGTAAGTAATTTTCATTTCCAATCGTCCAATTTTCTAATGTCAATAAACTGACAAAAGTGAACAACAATGACAGAATTGAAATGTTTTGCGAGTATTTAAATTTAGACTTTCCAAAACCGCACTATGTAAGTTGCAGGGTCCCTTTAGACAAAAAATTATCATCGGGGATCCGACACTAGCGTACGGCAGCTTTTCGTCAGAGAGCAATAGGGTCGCGGATTGTAATAATTTTCTGGTATCATCGAGGTAGGTTGTACTGGGCGCCACGTAACTTCACTTGAAATGTGCGGAGTACTCTCGATTTTGCCAAGTTACGAAATCAAAATCGTGAAACAAAGATATTTAAAAAATTAATGGTAGAGTGAATGAAATAAAAAATTGTAGTAGATAAAATTTTAAAACTATTTATTTCAACTCCCGAAATGGCAAAGTGGATTGTAAATAAATCTAGTAGATACAAAAAAAATATTATTTAAAGTTAAGTGATAGAACAAATAATAAAAAAAATATTGAATGGTTTTTAATATAACTATTTTGACAGGTTGTACTGTCAGAAACAAAACTGGTAAAAATATTTAAACATGGGCTAAGAGCGCATATTCATAGTACTATGATCGTGCGTTACATACGTTTTCAAGATATGCTTTAGTAGGTTTAAATAGTAGTGAAATAGTTATATATAATCAACAACAAAATTTTTAATAAATATATGAGGCTTATCTGATTATCTGGGAGTGGAATAAGATGTTGCTTCTTAGGTGGCAACGAGGTACTTTGAAACAAATTACTGTCTATCCAGTCCTAGGTTTTGTTGACCAGTGTATATGGATCGCTGTGGGAACACTGTGGTAGCTAATGATGAACGTAGGCCAAACAAAATGTAATGACGACGCCCTTATGGGCAACAGGAAGCCACTAGTGAATAGTCCTCCAAAACTGGACTTAGACGAAATGTCGGAGCTTATCAAACTTATCCTAAAACCCTAAAATAGAACAATTACCTACATAAGTACTATGAGCTAGAAAAATGCCTTTGAATTTCAACTCACCTTCTGTGGAAGGGTTTAAATTGACGTAATCAAAATCACCATCGAACGTAATGTAGATCTTGACAGAAAAGCGTCTCGGAAAACCTTTATCGAGAGGCCTCTGGGTACAGAGACACACTGACGGCACACAGCATCAGCACTAAAAAAGGTGGTATTTCAAACCCCAAGAAAATGGAAAACTGCAAAATCAATCACAATCCACCCCGTGCTTTTTACTTCACTAGAACCCGTCCGTCTCTCCCAGTTAGATCTTATTTTCTGACCTCAGCTAGAGGACACTTTTTGCCAATATCATTTCAGCGATTTTTAGAAGTGGTGTGTTGGTTGCCTATTGTATTGAATACTTAAGACAATATCATGAATAGCAGCAACCAGGAAAACTCAATGTCAATAAAACAGAAGATCGTGTAGGTGCAATTCGAAAGAAGTAAGATATGACAGAATACCAAGAAGAAATACTAATTTAAAAGTAGCGTTGTTAGTAAGTATACATACATTAATCCTAATTAATTAATGAATAAGAAAAGTAGCAGTTCAAAATGCTACACCATCCCTCTCCGAAAAAGAAAAAAAATAGGAATTTTTTTTTCTCTTATTTTTTTTTTGTCGTGTTGGATAACTAAAATTTTGGATAGGTATCTACGCGTACCACACGTCCTATAGGAATCAATATCAGTGGGGGCTAAAATCAGGGTAAAAAGTCTGAATCGTGCGTTCGACTGTTATAGGGAAGGTCTGCCAAAAATTTAGTTATGGGGAGGTTTAAACTACATTCTAATATAAATACTATCGAAAAGAGAAGAAGGGAAAAAACTTACATACTAGGTAATAAAAATTTACTAAAACTACGAAGAAATCATAGCGATTTACCACTATGTACATTGCGCCTCATCATTATCAACAAGCGCAACAGAATTTCACGACATAGGGTTTCATAATATAAATTATGAAACGTTATGAACAGATTGAATACAATATCTATTCCATAATTACCCAACGGAAATCTCAGAGTTCGAACCGAAGTATGGCTTCAAATCCTTGATGTGCCATTCACCAGCAGGTGTACCATCGGCATTATCTAGAGAATATACCAAGCGGGATATTTTCTTACGAACCGTACATAACACATATTTTGGCGCTAATTTTGCTGCAAATTTATTTGCGGCATCGGACAAAACTTTATTTCTACGCCATACCTTGTCGCCATCTTTGAAAGAAAAATCACGTTTTCTTAGATTGTATGCCGTGGCATTACGCTTATAGGCTGTATGGATTCTTTTCTGTACCTGGGAGAAAATTTCAGTTAAATTAGTAAGATCTTTAACATATGTATTACGATCACCTGGGAGCAGTTCAATATCAGCGGTAGAAGTTATTTCACCGTAGTATTTGCCAGAAAGAGGAACATGCCTACCAAAAGTAAGAAATGCGGGAGAAAAACCGGTAACCTCATGCTTTGCAGTATTTATCGCTTGTTGAATTTTAGCAAGTTCTACATCCCAATCTTTATGTTCGTTGATATAGCTACGTATCGCGGTACCGACCGTTTGGTTATTACGCTCAACAAAGTTGACTTGTGCTGCATAACGAGCGCTGTACCAAATCTTTTGTATTTGATAAGTATGAGCTAGTTTCTTAAACACTCGACCAGCAAACTGAGATCCATTATCGCAAATTATAAATTGTGGAACCCCGAAAACTAAAAATACTTGATTTTCCATAAACTTTACAATATTTTGAGCCGTAGCCTGGCGCATAGGATGTAGGAGTGTATACTTAGTGAACCAGTCACCAACAACTAATAGGTAACTATTTCCTTTAGAAGAACGTGGAAACGGACCCATAATGTCCACGGCTATAATTTGAAAAGGGTGTTTAACCGATTTTTCGGAACCCATGAGTCCCATACGGGCTGTATTTGGAAGTTTCTGGGACTGACAAACCTTGCAGGCGCGTACAAATTTGAGGATATCTTGTCTCATTCTAGGCCAGTAATATTCTTCTTGAACACGGAAAAGTGTTTTATAGAAGCCGAAGTGAGAGCAAGTAGGTGGGTCGTGACATGAACTAATTATATCGGCACGTTGCCTTTTTGGAATTAGAAGCTTCCACTCTTTAAGGTTTGACTGAAGCGGTAACTTTGATGGAGCGTACTTAAAGAGCTGACCATTTTCTATCCTCCATTGTGGATAGAGCTCTGGATTACTAGAAACTTTTTCTCTTAGGGACAAATACCAAGTATCAGGATTATCTAACGAAATATTAACTGAACAAGTTTGTATCAATTTGGGCGGTGTGGTTTCTTCTACTGGAAGACGGGATAAAGCATCTGGTACTAAATTAGAAGAACCCTTACGATGTATTAAATCAAATGAATATTGGCGGAGTCTTACAGCCCATCTGGCCAATCTGCCAGTAGGATTTTTTAGGTTGTTAAGCCACAAAAGACTGTAATGATCAGTAATAACTGTGAATTGAGTTCCCTCTATGTAAGGGCGGAATTTTTCGATACAAAAGATAAGGCTTAATAATTCTCTTTCAGTGACCGAATAGTTCCTTTCAGAACGAGATAGGGTACGTGATGCATAAGCAATTATACGCTCATAGCCATCAATATTCTGAGTTAAAACGCCGCCTAAGCCAGTGTCACTAGCATCACATTGGATGGTGAAAGGCTGACAGAAATCGGGAGAACATAATATTGGAGCTGAAACAAGAGCATTTTTAATTCTTAGAAATGATTCCTCCGCTTCCGGTGACCATGTGATAGGTTGCTTCTTTTTCTTGCCTTTTAGAAGATTGTTCAACGGGGAAACTAAAGTAGAGAAATTATCTATAAATCTCCGATACCAAGAGCACAACCCTATGAATCGTTTTATTTCAGTCGAAGTAGTTGGTCTGGGATAACTGATCATGGTTGCAACTTTTTCAGGGTCGGTGCGAAGACCTTTGTGATCAATAACATAGCCCAAGTATTTGAGTGAAGTTTTAAAGAATTCACATTTTTTTATATTAATGGTAAGATTTGCATCTTTTAAACGGTTTTTAACTTCGTTTAATAAAGCTAGGTGTTCCTCGAATGTGGACGAAGTTATGATTATATCGTCTAGATATGCAAAAATTTTTGGTTCAAATTTAGGACCAAATAGAGCATCTACTAATCTCTGTTGTGTTTGAGCGCTATTACATAAGCCAAAAGGCATAACAGTGAAATGAAACAAACCTCTACCGGGTATGCTAAAAGCAGTTTTCTCCTTGGAAGAGTCATGAAGAGGAATTTGCCAAAATGCTTTACGTAAATCAATGCTAGAAATATATCTAGCATCACGAAGCATGTTAAGAATTCTATCTATATGGGGAAGTGGATATGAATCATGTTTAGTGATTTCATTCAATCTACGCCCATCGAAACAAAAGCGATATTCGCCAGTGGATTTTTTCACTAATAGGACAGGACTATTCCACGGACTATGAGATGATTCAACAACCCCTAACTTTAACATTTCGTCGAGCTCGTCATTCAATATTTTCAACATGTATGGTGACATCAGATATTGGCGTTGTTTGAACGGCTTGGCGTCACCGGTATCGATGGATAACATAATTTTATTAGTTCTACCTAATCCAGATTCACTACTAATTTCTTTAAAGCTTTCAATAATGTTATCAGCTTGACATTTTTGCTCTAGTGAGAGAGTTACTAAACTATTTTCATTATGACCAAGATCTATACTGTTTACGTTCGTTACGACATTGATAACGATATTATCTAAGTTAGATTGAATATCCCAAGTATTATTTTTAAAGTCAATTTTGATGCCAAATGATTTACAAAAATCACTGCCAAAAATAAAACTATGAGTTAAAGATGGAACTACAATACACTTAACAATACGTAAATTGTTATCAATCACAATAGGTAAGTCAACTGTACCTGTAACTAACTGTTGATTCCCATCGGCAGTAGAAACATATTTAAGTTCGGAAGGATGTATTTTTAAATTAAATTTTTGTATTAAATCTATTCCTTTTTTACTAATTATCGATACTGTGGCACCAGAATCCAACAATGCAATTATATTATGATCAAACAATTGAACACAAATATAAGGTCTATTATCAGAAACTCTTTCTATAAAAATTGGGGATATTTGATTAACGGATTTTAAAGAAATGCTATTTTTATAAAAGTTCTTAACAAATATTTTCCAGCGTTGCCAGTCCTTAATATCAAAAAGTTGAGGGTTACAGTCATTGTTGCTGACCTCACGAAAAACCTTTTGAGGAAAATGGTGGTCAACGAACCATCTCCTCGAAGTTAGTTTCCCCGACATGTTTTGCAACTGTGGACTGTCACATTTGGCGTTCCACACTTAAAACAGAATTTCCTTTGAAATTGAGATCTACATTGATTATATGTATGGTTGGGTCGATTACAATTCCAACAAACCTTTTGCGATTTTTTGTTTATTTTATTAAATGAGTTATGATCAGCACTATTTTTATTTTGAGAATTAACTGGCCCCCTAGTATCGGGATTTTTCTTTATATTTGATCTTTCGTTGGGACAACGTGGATTATCTTGCGCGCTGCTTTCTGGACTAGAAACAAGATTAGAAATGTAAGTTAGATCCGGTTCTATCAAATTTACAGTTGGTCTACCAGATGAACTCTTAGTTGCAAGATCCAACACGTCAGCTTCTTCTAATTTTTTACAAAGGCTGGTTAATTCGGAAACTGAATTTACTTCACGTAAGGCTAATCGTTTTCTATATTCTGGCTGCAAATTCTTTCTTATATATTTTATTTTGGTAACGTCAGCAACTGGGCGACTAAGACGATTAAATAAAGTCTCTAAACACGCAATAAAAATAACTACAGGTTCTAATCTATCCTGCTGACGATTTTTAATTTGCTCCCATATTGCCTCATCAAAATCTGATTTAAGAAAATCCTGTTTAAGTTTAATTATTAATGAATCCCAATCTTTTACTTGGGATTTAATTTGACGTAACCAAAATGTTGCTTTTCCAGTGAATAAATCACTAGCGGATTCAAAAAGAGCCGTTTTAGATATATGCCGAGCTTGTGCAAGTTCTTCAACTCTTTCAATAAATGGAAGAAGTTGGTGCGGTTCCCCATCAAATTGAACACCCAGTGTATAAACAGGCACTACGTTAGACGAGCACGAAACTATAATATTTGGCATATTCTGTTGATAAATTGAATTTCCAGAAACATTATCGTTTGAGATATTTTCAGTTACACGTTCATGTAATTCAGCCTCTAACTGTAAGCATGTTGCATAAGACTCATTTTTAAATGTATTCTTAATCTCAGATTGTGGCTGATCTTTTTCTATAGGCATACGTTGCACACGGGAAGTTATATGGGCTAAACGGGATTTAATTCTTTTAAACAGTGAATCAGACGAAGGTCCTTCAAATTCTAAAATAAGGGATTTAATTGACTCTAAGGTAGCGGTGATAGCATCTCTTTCCATATCAAAATTATAATTGGGGTCTACTAAAGTAATATTACTATTAGTGCGTTCCTTATCTAATAGTCTAGCTAGTATTTTGCGCTTATCATCTTGATTACGATTAGAGACAACATTCCTAATTCTTAATTCATAATTTAATTCACTTAACAATAAATGCACCGGTTTAAATGTTAAATCCATAATAAAATCTATGCGATTGCTTTAAATAATACAGGTGAACAAACGGCGAAGCTTAAAAATAACCTCGTGTAGAAGAAATAGCCTGATTAGCTACTGAAATAAAAAGGATATAGCGATAAGAATGGGCTGTTAAAATCGAAAACAATCTTATAAACAGTTTGCGGAAAACACTGTACGAACAAATTTAGGACTGGTAATTATTTATCATATACGTATTTAAACGTATAATCTTAACTGTCAAATTCTATAGAATTAACAGTAAAATAATACTTCACTCACTCTATCTATATTCTAAATTTATTAATTTATTTTTATTTCTTGATACCATAAACTTATTGCAACAAAGTATTAAACAATAATTACATAATATATGATGAATTACAAAAAAATTAGCTCAGGCCTACTACGTTGGTTGTTACTTATGTCAATCGTGGCCACTTACGTTGGGCGTCACTTATGTGCAGGGTCCCTTTAGACAAAAAATTATCATCGGGGATCCGACACTAGCGTACGGCAGCTTTTCGTCAGAGAGCAATAGGGTCGCGGATTGTAATAATTTTCTGGTATCATCGAGGTAGGTTGTACTGGGCGCCACGTAACTTCACTTGAAATGTGCGGAGTACTCTCGATTTTGCCAAGTTACGAAATCAAAATCGTGAAACAAAGATATTTAAAAAATTAATGGTAGAGTGAATGAAATAAAAAATTGTAGTAGATAAAATTTTAAAACTATTTATTTCAACTCCCGAAATGGCAAAGTGGATTGTAAATAAATCTAGTAGATACAAAAAAAATATTATTTAAAGTTAAGTGATAGAACAAATAATAAAAAAAATATTGAATGGTTTTTAATATAACTATTTTGACAGGTTGTACTGTCAGAAACAAAACTGGTAAAAATATTTAAACATGGGCTAAGAGCGCATATTCATAGTACTATGATCGTGCGTTACATACGTTTTCAAGATATGCTTTAGTAGGTTTAAATAGTAGTAAAATAGTTATACATAAACAACAACAAAATTTTTAATAAATATATGAGGCTTATCTGATTATCTGGGAGTGGAATAAGATGTTGCTTCTTAGGTGGCAACGAGGTACTTTGAAACAAATTACTGTCTATCCAGTCCTAGGTTTTGTTGACCAGTGTAAATGGATCGCTGTGGGAACACTGTGGTAGCTAATGATGAACGTAGGCCAAACAAAATGTAATGACGACGCCCTTATGGGCAACAGGAAGCCCCTAGTGAATAGTCCTCCAAAACTGGACTTAGACGAAATGTCGGAGCCTATCAAACTTATCCTAAAACCCTTCTGTGGAAGGGTTTAAATTGACGTAATCAAAATCACCATCGAACGTAATGTAGATCTTGACAGAAAAGCGTCTCGGAAAACCTTTATCGAGAGGCCTCTGGGTACAGAGACACACTGACGGCACACAGCATCAGCACTAGAAAAGGTGGTATTTCAAACCCCAAGAAAATGGAAAACTGCAAAATCAATCACAATCCACCCCGTGCTTTTTACTTCACTAGAACCCGTCCGTCTCTCCCAGTTAGATCTTATTTTCTGACCTCAGCTAGAGGACACTTTTTGCCAATATCCTTTCAGCGATTTTTAGAAGTGGTGTGTTGGTTGCCTATTGTATCGAATACTTAAGACAATATCATGAATAGCAGCAACCAGGAAAACTCAATGTCGATAAAACAGAAGATCGTGTAGGTGCAATTCGAAAGAAGTAAGATATGACAGAATACCAAGAAGAAATACTAATTTAAAAGTAGCGTTGTTAGTAAGTATACATACATTAATCTTAATTAATTAATGAATAAGAAAAGTAGCAGTTCAAAATGCTACAAAGTTGTCATAAATTGTATCAGTTACTTGATTCCTTAGCTCAGCTTATTAATGCTCCTACTCGTATTACCCCAACTCAGTTTCTCTGATAGACCTTATTGTGACCTCTAATGAATTCATTGTTTGTCTCTGGAGTTCATTTCATTGCCCTATACGTTAGATCGTAAACAGTTTGTAATTTAGAAACTTTAAGTAAAAAAAACCCAACTTATGTATTTTAAGAACTTAAATTTTGATCAGTTTATGTTAAATCTTGCGGGAATTCTTTTGAGATAAACTGTCTCTTTCACTCGTAATATGGGGGGAATCGGCATTTTTACTGATTGTGAGATCCCCATGCATTGCCCGCGATGCTGGTGAACCGGCAAACCAGATGTTCGGATTTGAGGCAAGGTAGTGTATAAAACCATACTTATCGCATCAACTTCAACGTCACCTGTTACGTGGGTGTTATACAATAATGAAAACGTAATAGAACGTTGGTAGAAGGAAGCGCAAAAAAGCAAACGCCTAGGTGGGGAATTCTAGAAGGAAGCCTAGACAGTAGAAATGAGAACAGCGCGGGGTGAAAAGTAAGACGATCGGTGTAAGGTGAAAATATATAAGTAGTGAAAAACTAAAAGTGTTTAACCCATATTAATTAGCAGGTAATTATTCTCTAAGTACTTTGTTGTTAATTGTTCTATGTAATATTATGCTTGTGATGATTATAGACGTTTCATGATAAAAATTCTGTGTATGTTTAGCCTTCATTGTCTTACGCTCAGGGGCGTATATTTTTCTAAGATAAAATTGTTACAATTATTATTAACGATTGCTCATTATTTATTACATGTTAAAATATGTATATATTGTCGTGATTGCCCGGATATTGCAATAACAACTCCTTTGTTTCACATTTAACTTGTTTTGCCATGATTACGTTGTTCGAAAAACAAGTAATAAAACATTTCTTGTGCTCACTTTATGTCAATACGCATATAAGAGCCTTGTTGAATTCACTAACATTTTAGCCCGTGAGGAACGAATCTGAAAAAAAGAATAATTAAATACAAAAAAAGAATTGCTAAACAGATCTTCCGAAATCTCAACTATAGCTGGATTGCCTCCCGTATGCGACTCCAGTACCTTCCGGCCCTGCCGGCTAACTAACACCAAACTTCTTCAGTTTTACTTGGAAGTGTGTATGTCTGATTCGAGTAAGGTGGCATTTAGTGACACATTAAATAAGTTAGGTCTTAATTATAATTAGCAAAGGATCTTAATTTATGCCTTTTGTTATCGGTTGTTTTGTATTTATATTTGGGTAGTTAGAGCAACGATCGTGGGTTTCTCTGCCATGCTCTTTCCCCACAGGATCTCCAGGTGAACCTGGCACTCTCATTTTATGTTAAATGGTTGTTAATGTTTTTGTTGTTCTTTCTATTTGTCACATGTTTAATTTGAAGCCTGTTGTACATAAATAATAAAGTTAGGTGTATTTACTCTGCTTTTGTTTTATAAAACTAAACCATACTTCCCCTCTTTAAAGTGAGTAGCCAGCGCCTTTCCGTTAATTAAAAATAGATGTATACAACGTAGGGATTCCTTATGACGATCACATATTTTTGTCCACAACTACGTTTACTTTTTATTTTTTTCGATCAAATCCGGGGTTGTTATACTACAGTAGATTCCTAGAAATGTGGGAAACGATCTAATTTGTTCTTTCATTCTAGGGATGCCATGGTTTCTTAGAGGCTTTCAACTAAGCCTTATTGCACTAATGTCTTTGACGGCACTTCGAGTATAGTTACTCTGGTGTCTATACGTTGCCTTGACTAGCACTGGTTTTGGAATCTTCTGTGGATAAATGGAAGCTTCTTGCAACTTGTGTATGTGCAGTTTTTCTGCGATGCCTGTGCATTTTGGGCAGCTTCTGAAAACTTATTTTATCCCTTACGATCTACACAGCGGGATTGCGCAATGCCTTAGTGGAAAAGGCACTAGAACTGAGGTCTAAGTTGGGAGCAAGGCATTCGCAAAAAATTTGAGAAATTTTTGTAACATTGTTTCGAAAAATAGATTTGTTAAAGTATGTATTTATAACAAACATGTATTTGATTGCTTGTCGATGCAAAATGGCAATAATGTAAAACATACTATGTATATGTATTGGCCAGGTTCCATTTCTAGTTAATTTAGCGGTGGGGAATCACGGTCGACGTTCATTCACCAGTCTCGATGAGTCCGCAGAAATCCTGTATCGAAGTCAACCTTAGGTTTGGGCCTCTCGATTGTCACCGACGGGAACTGGTGATCAACTTGTAGTCTGATGAAATACATTGGTTTTGGCTTGCATTCCCTAGTTCGAATTTTGTAATGTTCGAAAAACTTTTCGTTTCCAAAATTCGAAACTAAGGTAAATTTCATATTTTGACAGGGCTTAAACGACGACTGCTCTGAGGCGTTGTGGTTTGTTGCGGTATTGGTGTGTGAGGGCGGCCACGAGCTTCTTAAGAACTTTAGCGGAAATTTTTGGAAACTTACTTGGAAATGTTAATTTTTTCCGCGACCGCCTTCTACTTCTTGTGGAGGGTAATTTCCTCGGATATGTATCTCTACTTTGGCAGGGGTTGGCCCTGCATAAAGTGATTGGAGACGGCCTCGTAGTTCCGTTTGGAAAGTCGGGTGAAAATTTGAAATCCGCTCGGAATTTAATGAGAGAATATTAAGATTATTTAATACCCACTCACCATATAAAACTAGTAGAATTACACTGTAAAAAAATCGGTGAGACTGAAAGCAATAAAGGAGTGAATCCATTGAGTGAAATTATGGAGTACATTTTCACTCAATATTGGGTATTTTGATCATTTTATTTATTTGTGATAATATTTAAACTAAAACTGAATACTTTCACTCAAATATGGGTACTCCTTAAATAAATTCTTCACGTAACTCGTATTTGGTGCACTTGTACCCAAATCAGAGTAAATGTCCTCATTACTGAGTGAGTTTAAATGTATATTAATTTCGAGTAATTTGAATAGCGCCGTGAAGATGGCACCACTTACATATTGCTTGTGTAATCTCGAACACAGTTGATAGGGGCTCGTTAGATGCTCCAGAAAAGCGTGATCGCCAGGAGAACAAGTCTTAGCCGGCGGAGGCGGATCTCAGCTGACAGGAGGCTCCGCGAAGTGAATTAATTTCAACAGTGATTTTTTTTTGCACTCAATATTTAGTTAATCATAAACCAAGACTGAGTAAAAAATGACTCAATAATAGTTAAATTTGAATTATATTAGAGATAAAGTAAACTCTAAATTGGTTTTATATACTCAGTCAAAAGTTGCTCAATTGATAGTTAGCAGTAACTCGAATTTGAGTAAAACTCACTCATTTCTAATGCAATAGTTTCACTCAGCTGTAAGTACTCGTACTAATAAAGTGAAAATTTCACTCAATCTGCTGCGGACAGAAATTGAAATATTATTGAATAAAATTGAGTGAAATCTTTTTACAGTGTATTAGATAATATTGTCTTCGGCTTACTGAAATATTAATTTACTGACTCTTAAAGATAAGACATATAGTAGGTGAAGGTGCTCTAATAATGTATTTCAATATAACTGTTACAAATAATTAAAACATTTAGAAAAAGAGAAGCGGTGATAGAAGCGCGTGTCGGGTGAATTAAAATTCACTACCTCCTGTCACTTAAATAATCCTCAGGCTATTAATGACTACTATATTAACAGTATCCCTAATCCTCTACCCAATAAAAATACGTTATACACTGTTTACACTGTTTTTCCTGTTTTCAAACAAAAAAAAATTAAACTTTATTTACGTTAATTTTAAATACTCTTGTGTTTCCCTTTTACATTTTTATTTACCTTTTATGTAATTTATATCATCTGCAGTCTGGCATAACAATATAACGTGGTAATATTTTTTTATTGTTAAATAATATTTTTATTGACTTCTCAAACGGAAATTGTTATTCTGTTAAAGATTGTAATCGATTATTGGATTATCTGTATTGGGACTATTTACATATAGTACATCAATATAGCAAAAATACGCCATTTAACAGGATAAAAACAATTTTTCTTCAAAGTATGAGCGTAACAAATTGCTACAAAAAAAGCACACTTGTTCTTAATTAATCACTGCGGCAATTAGAATGATACACGACTACATTTTTTATTTATAATCTCTGGCTATATATTACATAGTATTTATCATCTAGGTATATAAATAAATACAACAGAACACGCTTGAAGTGTATGTCAATTTATAAAACCATTAGTACAAGCTAAATTGAGAAAGGAAATTACACCTAGACTGTAACACGATATTAACGATAATTATTTTTGTAAGTTATAGCGTTCTCTAATAGAAAAGTAATTCGATTTTGAAGTGGAGTTTATTTTCTTTACAATGACACTTTCTTTTGAAACGAACACTTCCTTTGTTTCATTTTAAGTACATTGTAACTGCGAATTCTTAATGGTATGGTAGAACAGTCAAGTTAGGCATTTAAATTTTTCTCAGATTTCTGGAAGGCTCGGTCGTTCTAAAGTAGTAAGCAATATCCCGTTAGGAAACATAAATCAAGAGCAACCAAGCACATAATTTCATTAGGGTGAAAGATTTAATGGAAACCTTTGGTAAGGGTTAGTGTTAATTCCCTAGAATTACCATTTTTTTCCCGATTCTCAGGTCAAATGCTTCCGTTGGCGTTAAATCTTTTTCAGAAACAATAGTGAGTATAACAGCAATAATATCAATTACGCTTAAGGTTTGCGTATTTTAAATAAGAAGATAGTGATTATACCTCAATCGTTGTCTAAGGCATATATAAAACTGCCTCTCAGGAGGTGCTGGTACTTAGCAAATTAATATATTTAAAACAAATTAAAATTGGAGTAAAGTGAACAAGTGGCTGAAATCGAATAGAATGTCGTGGAATTCATTAAAAATTCCACGATCTTTCATCGCACCTAGCTGCGAAGTAGAAAAAATAGACATACAGTCTAGAGTCTAGACGCACGTGTAAACCAGCATACGCGCATGGCAAGCAGCGCTCTGTTTAGTCTGTAGAGACACTCCACAATTCACCAGCTGTGTATAGGAAAAATTTTACAACATGCAAAATATATGTATCCACAATTATCCTTTTTTTTAATTTAGCAAATATGCTATAGTTAATATGTTAAATAATAAAAGACTGTATATTATAAATTTGCAATGGCAAGCATTAATGTCAAGACATTATAAGGGGCATGATATAAAAATTATTTTCGAGGAGTCAATATTTAATACATATTCTTTAACATTTATAATGTTAATGACTTTCTGTGTTCTTAAATTTTCGACCTTCACGATCTGTCAAATCAGAGACGTCCGTGCTTTTATTTGTACTGGCCGATTTTGTTTTTATTTAAATTTATCGTTAATCTTGTAACTAATTAGTGTTTTTCATCGATCGCTAATGATCTGTTAACTGTTAGTTTTGTGGCAAGGCAGCAAATACTGATGGTTTTTTCGATATAAAGTACGCGAACTGTTTTAGGTTAGAAAATGGTCTTTTCGTTAGAAGACGATAAATTTATTGTAGAGGTAGAGGGTAGCCATATCTCGTCGATTAGTCGAGGCTTATGGCCTCCAAGATCTCCGGACTTAACTCCCATAGATTATTATCTTTTTGGAACATTAAAAAATTCCATATATGTAAACCGTTTACACAGTGGATGAACTAAAGCATATGTAACAAATAAATTAGCTAATATTACAGAAAATGAATTACATAATGTATTTGACAGTTTAAGAAGACGAGTAAATCTATGTATTCAGAACGAAAGCAGACATTTTACACATTCATTATAAATAAATTGTGATTAAAAATATTAAATACTTTTATTCTTCATTTCAATGTTTAAATAGTTAGAAATCATAACAAATTAATTACAAAAATTATTATTACTGGTAGGGACAGAATTTTGGTAAAAATTAAAAGTATATATTCACTTTTTAAAATTTAAACCGATAAAGCAATTATTATTTAAAATGTTCTTATAGGTAACAACATTTTTTTATGTTAGAATTTAAGAAATTTGAAATCGATTTTTTATTTGCATTTCTAAATCAGGAAAGGAAACGTAAATTCATTTAAAAATTGTTGCATTTACTTTGAATATCGCATAAAAAGGACAAGATAGATAAATAATTGTTAAAAATCGATTCTATGTTAATTTTGAGGTTAATATCATCATAAATCATTTTTATTTAATACATTCCTTTAACAAATTAATTAACCCCTCAAAGTAATTAATGCTTCATTCTGCTTTTTGTGTTGTATTTTTATGATTAAAATTAATGTGACCCTATTTCCACTGCAGTTAACCCGCCACTGAACGAAGTAAATCACTGTCAGTGTTGCCAAGTAAAAAGAATGAAAATAATAGGTGAGCGGCACACAAAATATTTGTAAGTAGCTGTGCCATCAATCATTCTCGATCTCTCGGTATAAAAATTATTTTCCAGGATTTTGTCAATATTTGGTACATATCCTTTAAAATTTATAATGATATCAATTATTACTAAAGAGATATATTTGAGAATCTCTTTAATGTTATATAAACGCAGACTCATTATACAATAATATTTGTTGAGAGAAATGAATAAGAAGAAGAAGAAGAAGAAGAATTTATAATAA